>NC_133620.1:141145895-141460508 GCF_048593235.1 Sminthopsis crassicaudata
CTTAAACAAAATGTACAAGCCCATTTACAGGGTACAAAGGATAGTTACTCTGCTATTTGCAGTACTGCACAAAGAGTAAGTTTACCAGAGTAATTTTAAATAAATATTATGAATAATTGAGAGGATTGTAATCTAATGACTTTAAAATAGTATAGATTTTATATATTTGGAATACTTTTGGTATGAATCCAGACTAAAGACAAGAAAACAGACTATACAGGGATAGTACTTACAGAGCTAGTGAGCTACCTTTTTAACTGAATTACTTAAACAATAAAATTCTAACTTCTAACTTAATTTGCTATTACTTTCCCTTACTGAGTTTATTGATTGGTTTGGCATTTCCAAACCAACCAGTGGGGTGTGTGTGTGTGTGTATGTGTGTGTGTGTGTGTGTGTGTGTGTGTGTGTATGTACATTTTATATATATTTATACCTTGTACCTCCTAGTTTTTCCATTTCCTTATAGCATTGAAAGAGTAGCTTATCCCCTTATTTAAAGTAATCATTAAATATTGAAATTTAATATATAGCTGACATTTTACTGCATACTAACAGCTACATCAAGTATAATTTTGTACATGGCATTGCTGAGTATTTCTTTAAAAAACTGACTTCATAAATGCTTTGAAAATAAATAATAAAAGAAATAGAAATGTTAGATAGATTAGATTTAGAAAAAATTTAGAAAAAAATTAAATAAGTTTATTAATTTTACTTACAATGAAATTAAATGCATTTAAGTCTGAATGTTCTACCAAAGATTGAAGATTCAATTCACCTAAATCCATCTAAAATATTAACAATAATATGTTATAAAGATAGGAGCTAATCTGTAAAGCTACAAGAAATTCATGACTATAAGCTCCTTAAGCCAATGAAATCATAAAACCTTAAAAAAAGAAAAACAAAACCAAAATTTCTCAAAGAGTCCCTTTAGCTAAATTTAGCTAAAAGGAAGAATTGTTGTTTTTGCAAAAATGACAAGAAGCTTGGAAAGAAATAGAAGTAGGAAATCAGAAGAAGCATGATACTTTTGTGAAACATTCTAATGTAATATATATATTTCCCCCCCCCCCCTGAGGCTGGGGTTAAGTGACTTGCCCAGGGTCACACAGCTAGGAAGTGTTAAGTGTCTGAGACCTGATTTGAACTCGGGTCCTCCTGAATTCAGGGCTGGTGCTCAATCCACTGTGCCACCTAGCTGCCCCCAACTGTTATATTTTTATAGTCAATGATAAAAATAATGAAATTCTCATTATATATATCTGAACAATTACAGTGAAAAAGAAATAAAAAGAACTTATGAAGATAAAAACAGGGACTTTTCTTGAAAGAATGTCATAAATTGCTAAGGATTTGAAGAGGGTCTACTGTGAAAGACAATCAAATAGATTTTAATTATTCAGAATAAAAGAGTAAGGAAAAGATTGGTCTGGTGTTTATGGAAATTAGCAGGTTAATAGAAAGAAAGATATAATTACTCTCTAATTTATTGATATGGCTGCCTTCTACAATACAGAAGATGTTTGTCAAACCAGAAAGAAAAGAATCTGGATAACAAAAAACGAATTCAAACTTTAAATATGTTAATAGTTAATGGATGCAGTCATTTTAAATGAATTCAAATCATTGGTCCCAAATTGTTCTTAAAAGAGTTTGTAGAAGTGATCTCATCCCTAAGACATGAAGTATAAAAAGACTTGAATTGTATAAGGACTGCTATGATCCTCATATAGGACAAAAATATAATTTCTTTAAACTAATATTCTTGAATGTTGTTGTTGTTTGTTGCTTAATCATTTCAATCATGTCTGACTTTTCGTGACCCCATCTGGAGCTTTCTTGACAAAGATACTAAAGTAGTTGCCATTTCCTTCTCCAGCTCATTTTACAGAAGAGCTGAAGCAAACAGGGTTAAGTGACTTGCCCAAAGTCATACAGGTAGTAAGGATCTAAGGCCAGATTCAAACTTAGAAAAAGGAGGCTTCTTGACACTAGGCCTGGCATTTTATCTACTGTACCAAGTCAACCATCAGGAAAATTCTAAAATAGATAATTAAATATTTGATGTCTGAGAATATGGGAAATAACATGATACTCACTATGTCTAGGAAGGGTCCACTAAAAAAATACTTGCCATAATTTATTTTCAAAATAAGTCACCAGGCTAGTAAGACTACCATGAATGCAGTCTATCTTGATTTCAGAAAATGTTAGTTCAATAAAAAGAGCAAGAAAATGGAAATTCAAGATAGAAGTAATTAGCATAGAATTATGCAGATTCTATATTAAATTCCAAGGAGGCATTAATATTATTGGTATTTATCTTGGATTTTTCTGCTACTGTCTTTAGAATCACAGATAATAGGGCTGGAATACACTATACACTTTAGAGGTCAGCTAGTCCAACTCCTTTATTTTACAAATAAGGAAATTGAGGCCAGGAAAGGTTAAGTGACCAGTCCAAGGTAGTAATTGGCAATCCAGATTTTGCCTTTCAGTCTTTCAACTCTGAATTTATGTCATTATCACTTAATACAGCTGCCTCCTGGTAGCAGAATGAGCCAAGTTTTTATTTGTTTGTTGAGAGGGAGATAAAGGTGTAGGGAAATGATTATAGAGCATAGAGGCAATTAGAGGGCACTAGAGAGATTCTCCAGTTATTGTCCCTTTTTTTATCCATACTATATTCTTTCAGGACACATTGCCTTCTTCTAGATAATATGTTTGTCAGTTGTTGAAGGATCTTTGAAAAAGAATTTGAACAAATCTCTCATGTAGAATGGATGATAGAATAATTAAATAAATCCCTATATAACTGGCTGAGAAATTTTCTTCTTACAGTTTTAATTAATGTATTGATGTTAACTATAAAGAAGACTTCACTGATACATAACAAGATTCTGTATTTGCCTTTATTCTGTTTGTCAGCAATTTAGATAAAAATCATAGAAAGCACTTATATCAAATTCATGCATTTTATAAAACTAAGAGGTAAAGCTAATAAATTTGATGACAGGATCAAGATTTAAAAATATCTTTGATGAGTTACAATGATAAGGTGAAACTAGACAGATTAAATTTAATGAAGATAACTAAAAGCACAGGACTTAGGGAGACCTGATTTGACCACATTGTATGTGAAAAATTCCTGAGATTTTTAGTTATGTACCAGTTCCAACTAGAGCCAGTCGTTTGACTTAGTTGCTAACAGGTTGGCATGGTCTTAGACTACTTTAATGGAAATGTAGTATCCATAATAAATCATTCCACCATGTACTTACTGGTCATATCATATCTATAGTGCTCTGTTAATTTAAGAATATTAACATCATAACTTGGGAAGAACATTAACAGAGAAGTCTGTATAATCATAATGGTGAAAGATCTAGAAACCGTGTCGTATATGGATCAGGTAGAGATATTAAGGGTACTTATTATGTAGAAGAAAAAAGGGGGAGTCATGATTACTGCCCTGAAATAATTGAAGAATTTAAGAAAGAGGAAATCATAGTTCTATGAAGTATTTTGGAATATAGAATGGATATCATTTAGTGGAAGTGTTAGGGATTTCAGATTAGTCCAAGAGCTTCTTAACTGTTAGCTATAGAAAAATGGAATGGACTACTCTGTAAAGAAAACACTAAGAAAACAGAACACTTCTCACTACCTATCAGGAATGTTGAAGAAGGAATGAGTATATGAATGAATATACTGAATAGCTTCTCAGTACCTCCCAATTTTGAAATTCTGTATTTTTAATTCTGCTTGTTTACCATTATACTCTTTGTTGTGTTGCAAGTAGGGGTAGAAATGAGGAAAGAATTGAGTGCAATGTGGTATTTTCTGTTGTAAGTTGTTACTATAGCATAAAGTGCTACAAAGTTTCTGAATATACTCTCTTCTCTTTGACTCTACAGTAAACAGTTTTGCACTAAGAAAGGCAATATCTAGTCTAAAAAAACAAAAGAGATATTTATAAATTTTTGTGATTTAAAGATATTCTAGCAAGGTTAGAAATGAAGACAGTTCATATTTAATCATCCTGCTTAATTCCAAGAGACTTTATGATTATTTTAACTCTTAAAACCTCAGTAAATCAATTGATTAATCAATAAACTATCTATTAGCACCTGCTAATATGCCTGTCACTGGAGAATTTGTATATCCTTAAGTTGCTGATACTCTATTTTTTTCCCTCTTATTTTGGCTTAGGTTTACCAGAGCTTGGAACATGAACTTCAGAAGTATGTCAGCCGGCAGGACACCTTGCAACAATGCCAGGCATGGCTTGCTACAGTTCAACCAGATTTAAAACCAAGTCCCCATCCACCTTTGAGTAGAGCAGAGGCAGTTAAGCAGGTAATATATATTTATTTAAGTAATCTGGAAAAACAAAAGCATCCCACTTATGTAATGACTTCTTTATCCTTTGTTGGATCTTCATCAAGGTCATGAGCATCAGTTGTGAATGTCCACAAAACTCTATCCTGAACCCTTTTCTTTTATCCCTCTATATTATTTAACTTGTGAATCTCAGCAGCTCCCGTGGATTCAATTGTCCTGTCTATGCAGATGATTCTCATATTTTTTTTTTTTTGTTTAGGTCTAACCTCTCTCCTGACTCAGTTTTTCCTTTCCGACTGCCTATATGATAATAAACCCAAAGTCCTATAGTAATCTTAAATTTTTCATATTTAAAACTGAAATTATTATCTCCCCTCACCTAACCCCTAACTTACCTAGTACTGGTGAAGGTTTCACCGTCCTCTCAGCCACCCAGGTTTTCAACCTATATGTCATCCTCTACTCCTCCTCTTTCTCATTATTCATATCCAATTACATTTCAAGTTCTCTTGATTTTACTTTGACAACATTTTTCATCTAAGTCTAACTTCTTTCCTCTTATACTACAGGCAGATGCAGGATCTCATCACCTCCTGCATGAATTATTGTAATAATTTCTTAATGTATCTCTTTGCTTTAAGTCTCTCCTTGCTACAGTCCATCCTATAATTAGATGTCAACTTAATTTTCCTAATGCATGGGTCTTCCCATATTATCTTCATTTTAATATATTTCAGAGTCTCCTTGTTGCCTCCTAAATCAAATATAAAAATCTTCTGTTTGGATTTTAAAATCCTCTGTTATCTGTCCCCTTCACCATCATTACCACCCAACATATTCTGATATTCAGTGACATTGGCTTCCTTACTTTTACTTGCATAACACTCTGTGTTCCAATTCCTAACTTTTTAAATTAGGTGCTTCCCACTTCTGCAAGTGACCTTTCTTCTCCTAATAATACTAGTACCTTATTTCTGTTGATATCTTCAATTTTGACTTGTCTACATCTTGTTTGTTTATAGTTTTTTATTTAAACATATTGTCTCCCTTATTAGACTCTAATTTCCTTGAGAGCAGGGACTATCTTTTGCCTTTCCTTGCCTCGTCAGTGCAGTGCCTAGCAAATACTAGTTGACTGACTGACTTTTAATTACATTCATTCTTGTCCAGCCAAAGATTTTTCCTTGTGAAAATAATGTTAACAGATTCTATCCTCCCCCAGGATTTTAAAAATATCTTTAAAATAATAACAACAAAAATTGAAGCAGATAACTTGTGCCTGTGCAGTTAATATGGTGAAAAAGTATTTGGGAAGAATTCCTTGGCTTGCCACCAGACTCAAACAGTTGTTACTGCATGACTTAGCCAGTTTTTGTTGCATTTTTAAAATTTGTTTTGTATTGTGCATGTGAGCAGATTTAAAAAAAAATGTCTTTCCTTGTAATTCACCCAGTCAGAACTTAACATTTTAGAAGAATTTGATTGTATAAATAATATTGTTCCAGATATGGATGAACATTGTTGCCTATTATAAATTCATGAAATTAATATGCCAAATGATAGTTATTCATACTAATAATAATGAAAGGATAGTTATTCATACTAGATAATAATGAAAGGAAGTGACTCTTCATTACCTTTCTCTTTTTGTTGTCTTATATTTCCTTTGCTGGATTCTCATCTGTTTCATACCCACTAACTACAAGTGAGCCACAATGCTGTATCCTGTATTGTCTTCTCATTTTCTATTTATACTCTAAAGGAGTGATCATGTTATCTCCCATGGATTCAATTATCATCTTTATGCAGATGAATCCTAGATTTATACATCCAATCTTAAGTCATTCCTGATTTCAACTCATATTATGAAAAGTTAAGAATGAATCATATCATAATGGACATTTTGAACCAAATATCCATAAGCATCTCACATTCAAAATGTAAAAAAACAGAATCAATTGTATTTTTCTCAAACTTTCCCCCTCTTCTGAATTTTCCTACTGCCATTAATAGCTGCACCATCCTTCTAATCATCCAGGTTTATCCTCAATATCAACTTCAGTTTCACTTATCATTCACACAGTTAGTCTATATCTCTAATGATTTAACAAACCTTTCCATTGCTTTATCTATAATATCCCTTATGTGTATATATATATATATATACACATATACAAATACCTATGCACATTATTTACCTAATCACAGCTCTAGTTCAGACCCTTATTACCTCAACTATACTATTTCAATAGTATATATTATATTACATATATATACTATATTATATATGTTCTATTATATATACATATACTTAATATGTATATTATATTGTTATATATATTATATATATAATATTATATATTATAGTATATACCATATATACTATAATAGTATAGTATTCCTAATTTGTCTCCCTAAAGTCTATCCTCCAGTCATTTAAGAAGCATTTAATAAGAACTTACTATATATGCCAAGCACTAGGGAATGTATAGAGAAAAACTTGCTTCCTACACTCAAGAAATTCACCTTCTAAAGGAAAAGAAAATATATACATAACTACATGCAAGAACATACATTGTAAATGGAAGGGACTTTTAGAGGAAAGATACTTGCATTGTTAAAGAGGAATGGACTGGAATAAGAAAGAGCTGAATCTTGAAGGAAGTCACAAAAGAAAGGAAAGGAGAGAAAATTCTAGGTATGGGGACAGCCAGTGAAAAGAGAAGAAAGAGAGGTATCAACTGTAGTAGGGTTTAAAGAAATTTTATCTTATAAGGGAAGAAATAAATAGAACAACAGCTAAGGGAGAAAATCCACATGTAATTTTCCAAAAGGGCAGGTTTGAGCATGTCACATCATTGGTTAGTAAGCTGTAGAGGCTCACTGTTAACCTGCAAGATCAAATACAAAAAAAAAAAAATCCCTTTGGCATTTAAAGCTTATTCAAAATGGAGATAAGATATATTTGGAACAGAGACTATGTAAGAAAGAGAGTGAAGGTGAGTGCAACAGAAGTCAGCATAGAGAAGGAGCTGGATGGTCAGGGACAAAAAAAAAAAAAATACACTTCTTTTACTCTGATCCTTGTTTTTTTTCAGGTGAAACATTTCAGAGCTCTGCAGGAACAAGCCAGAACTTACTTAGATCTTCTGTGTTCCATGTGCGATTTGTCTAACTCTTCAGTGAAAACAACAGCAAAGGACATCCAACAGACAAAACAAATGGTACAAAATGTCTACAGGACTTACACTAGTTTTAAAATTCATTTACAAAATTATGGGTTTTAATGAAATTACCTTTCTAGATGTGTCTTATTTTTGACTTGCAGTTATCCTAATGATGAAGGTTTATTTCATTTTAGAGTAAGAGATCATCACGTTACTACTAGTGAGAAATACCTGAAAAGTGATAGCAATCTGCCATGTAGAAGAATTCATATCATCTTTAGTTCTTTTTTTTAAAAAGCTGGTCAGTCATCCTTCATTTTTCTTATTTCTCTCTCCATTTCTGTTTTTCCTAATTGGTTCTGTCAGTTAGTATTCAGGGATAAAATGCTTACAAATACTTGATTTATGTTGCATATGTTTATATACATTTTATATTATTTATTTGATTTTATATTTATTTGTTAATTTTTAAAGCTTTTTATTTTCAAAATATATGCATGGATAATTTGACAATATTGACCCTTGTATAGCCTTGTATTTCAAATTTTCTCCTCTTTACCCTCTTTCCTCCCCTAGATTGCAAGCAGTCCAATATATGTTAATTCCAGTATATATAAACATATTTATACAATTCTCTTGCTGCACAAGAAAAATCAGATAAAAAAAGAAAGTAAATGAGTAAGAAAACAATGCAAGTGAACAACAACAGAAAGAGTGAGAATATTATGTTGTGATCCACATTCATTTCCCATTGCCCCTCTAATGGCTCTCTTTATCACAAGATCATACATACACTTTCAAGAAAAAAAAACTTGTTAAAATGAATCACTGGTGACTGGTTGACTAATTCTCTTGCTTTAGGTTGTTTTCAACTGTCATACAGAATCAGAAACAACTTTTATAAAAATCTAGTTTCTGGTGTATCTCTATCATCAGGAGAAATAATTCTGTGATGCTTGTTTCGAATATCTTTAAAAGATTTCATACCAGATCCATATTGGCAGAAGAAATGTTTTCTTTATTTTTCTTTATTTTATTTTATTTTTTGAGGCTGGGGTTAAGTGACTTGCCCAGGATCACACAGCTAGGAAGTGTTAAGTGTCTGAGATCATATTTGAACTCTGGTCCTCCTGAATTAAGGGCTGGTGCTCTATCCACTGCGCCACCTAGCTGCCCCCAGAAGAAATGTTTTAAATGAAAATTTTCAGCTGTTATTTTAAAAAGCAGTTAAATTTCTACCAAATATATAAAGATAAAGTTTCACCACATAAATTTCACTATTAACTTTCTTTTAATATTTTTGTGAATAGATAATTAAAACTAAAAAAACCTAGAGTATTTTGAAGACTTCTGTAATTCACTCTAGAATCATACAAATTCAATGAAATAGTAGGCATGCCAGAATTAGGAAATATGCAAATTCATATAATTTACAAAATGAGTTCTGATCCAAGCCACAATGATGAAAGCTCATCAGAACCTCAGGAGAATATTAAAAAAAAATGGACCTGCCAAATATATTGAACCGCTTAAGTAAAACTTTCTGGAGACCCAGAATTTAATGGCATCCAGTTGCTTTACTTGACAAACAGGTGAAATCTCTTCTAACTCAGTTTAGAAACGACGATCTGGAAAGCATTACTACTGCTCCCCTTATTGTTTGTCCCCTGTATTAATTATGTATAACAGAGGATGATAGAAGACATGATAAGGGATTATAGCAAGATGAAAAAGACTTCTTCCAAATCCCAAAAACTTTTTATCAGTAGGTTATGTAGATTAAAATATGACAAGATTCCAATAGCCACTTTACCAAGTTTAAGGTAATTGTCTATATCTTCACATATATTTTCACTTTTTATTGACCATTTCCAAAAGGGTAATTTTAATGAAGTTCTTTGTGTAGCTTTATATATACACATTTTATTATGTGGGTAGACTGATAGTGTATTTTACAACACGTGAAGATCTTTATATAATTGTCTTATTTTTAATGGTCTGCCTGTGCTGTTTTGTTTGTTTGTTTGTTTTTTAGTTTGAACAGAAGATAACAAATTCACAGAGTTTAACTCAGGGCTGGGAAGAGATTAAACAAATGAAGGCAGAGCTTTGGATTTATTTCCAGGATGCAGATCAACAGCTGCAGAATATGAAGAGGAGGCAGGCTGAATTGGAGTTAAATATTGCACAAAACATGGTTTTCCAAGTAAAGGTAAACAGTCAATTGTTTTTCTGTAAGGTATTATACAGGCTATTAACATGTTTTGAAAGGAGAATATCATTTTAACATGGTAATACATTCAGTGTTTTCATTCATGTAGGATTTCATGTATAGATTTCATTTACTGTAAACTCTTCATTTTACAGATGATTTGCAGAGATTTAGTGACTAATAGAGCCATTATGCAAATCAAGTTTTCTAACTTCAAATCTAAGTCCTATTCTCTTATATCATAGATCCTCTCTAAAAATATTGGTAATTAATCCTTAGATAAATTATGAAAGTATAATGGAATGAGGTCATATTTAATTTGGCTTTTAAGTTCAACAAAAGAGAAACTGAGGTGTAATTCTTGACCTATAATAAGTAGCCACAGAACTACCCACATATCACTTTACTTAACTCTTTTAAATGTGAGTTGAAATAATCTTTTAATTTTAACCTGCATTATGATTAAAATGGAAAATAAAATTATTCTAAGAAATTTATATGAATTAGAAAGTGATTATATGGCCCCAAATGTCCTTTCCAAATTGTCATTTTCCCAAAGATTCTATAGCTAATGAATATATTTATTTTAACCTTGAACAATGCTTTGAAATGCCAAAATATAAAGAAAAATGAAAAAAAAATTCTCAAAAGCATAAACTAACATTTCTACAAAACAATGGAACATACTTTTTTATGATTGTTACTAATAAATAATGTGTTGTTTTTTTCTACTAATGCTTCATAGGGAAAAAATTCATAGTAATTTGTGGGCTAATGTAGTGTAGTGTCTAGTCCTAGCAACAGTATGTTAAATAGCACTTTATACAAACAAGTCTGCCTTGGAGATCTTGGAGGATGGGGTGGGCAAACTCTGTAGCTTGCAGGGCCAAATAGTTTTGCTTTTCACATATACTGTCCTTCCTCTGCCAGGTCTACACAGGACTTCACTGTTTTCTTTGTTTGCCACTTAGTACCACTCAAATTCACACATTTAAGAAAGATGACTATTTACTTTAGAATTCAAAGGAATTGACAACATGAGTATTGCTCAGAGATATCAGCTCATAAACAAATGTGATAGTGTTAAGTTTATTCTTCATGTTATAAAATTTCTGTAGCATTTAGCCCTACTATATATCTACCATAATTATTGAATATAATGTTTTCATAGAAAAAGCAGTGCAGCATAGGGAATAGAGAGTTAGCTTTGGAGCCAGAAAGACAGGTTCCATCCTTATTCCCTGACACATCTTAGCTTTGTTACCCTAGTCAAAACATTAACATTATCAGGGCTTTAGACAAATTTATAAGTCCAGAGAATTGCAGAAAAGATCTGTGCTTCTGGAAGGAGATTTTTGTTTGTTTTGTTTTATTTATTTATTTTTGTATTTTTTTTGGTGAGTTTTGGATAGAAATTAAATAAAGGGTTCCTATCTTTTTTCCTGAATCCAGTGTCTTTGCCAAGAAAAGCCCAAATGGGTTGGACATGACTGAAAAATGACTAAATAAAAATACATTCGTGTTTCTATTTACATCTAACCATTGATTTCAGTTTCATTATATAGTGAAAAAGACTAGAATCTAATGGGGAAAAAAACCAACAAACATTAATATAAAAAGAAACAACATTTTTTTTACTATTTTTTGCATTAATCAAGGCCATTCTTATCATGTCAAAAAACACATTTCCTGAAACAAATGAGAATTTTGTGTTGTTTGATAGAGTATCTTATGTCCTTTGATTTTTATCAACCAATAATACTATTGTTTTAGTTTTCATTGGATTTAATCAGAGTTATCTATATTCTAAAAGTATTAGATATGATGTGTCAAATGGCTTAATACAAAAAACAAAAATCTGAGTTGGAATTCTTGAATGGGTCCAAAATCTATAGTTTGCAAATAGTCCTGATTTTCATACTTGTTTTCCTTACATTACAAATTCTATTGGTAATCTTTGCTGCCACAGAGTACTCTGTTGACTTCCTTGGCAATTTTCTTTGTGTCTAAATTCTGCTACCTTCTTCCTTAACTCTATCCCCACCTCACTTTGTTCTTTGTTTCATCATCATCTAATATGGTGTACCTGAAAAATGGTAGAAGTTCATTACATGCTTGTTGAAATTGATGTGGGGTGGAAAGGGGGAGAGATCCCCTCTTCTCGGAGATGTAGGTCCAAATGTAAAATAATTTGTGAACCCCAAAATCAGTGGCAAAAAGGAAGGTTTATTTTTCACTAAGAAGCTCTCTCTGAGTGGGCAAATCGCTTATGAGGAGATTTGCAAAGAATGTATTAACAGAAACTTATTTTATAAGCAGATCTTGGGGACCGGAGACAGTTTGAGCTGATTATCAGAACAAAATCTCCCAATTGAATGAAATCACTTTGAAGGCTTTTTCCAGAATTTGGAATTTCCTGAATGGGGATCCAGCTATCCCAAAAGATCAATGAGGGGTAATTTGCCTTAGAAAAGGCCCATCTGGAAAGTATGCCACCTCCTAGACTCCCTGGAGTCTGAGACCTCAAATCTCCCTTCTTTTATAGATCAACAAGTCATAGTTTCAGAGTGATTATTTTACAGATTAAAGGGGACATAGTTTCAGAGTTCAATTCCCCCCCTCCAGTCAAAATTAATTGAAGTGAATTTGACCAAATTTTCCTCCTCCATTTCTCTCAGTATCATATTTCTCATATTACATCTTTTGCTTTTTAATTTTATCTTCCCCATGGCTTGCACATAGTGTGCTTCTTTCCTCTGACACTGCCCCTACGTTGGTTTGGATCGTTTCCTCATAGTTAGATACATAGGATCATGTAATAGTCTGAGATGATCTCAACTCTCCTGACTCTAATCCATCTTCCATTTAGCAAAGAAAGTGATTTTCCTAAAGTTCAAGGCAGACTACATCACTCCCCTATTCAAAAAACTTTAGTTCCTCTGTCAATTCCAGGATCAAATAAGAAAAGCTTCATTTTGGAATTCAAAGCCCTTCATAATCTAACTTCCCCCATCTTTCCAGTCTTATGACACCTTAGAGTTCCTCCTTATCTCCCACACTCATACAATATGCAAGCTAGTGATAGTTGTTTTTCATACCAAATTCTCCATCTTCCTACTCAGGACATTTTTGCTAGCTGTTCACCATACCTGGAATGATCTCCTCTTTATCTCTATTTACTGGCTCCCTAAGCTTCCTTTAAGTTATAGCTAAATTTCTCCCTTCTATATGGAGTCTTTACTGATCCCTCTTAATTCCCTCTGTAGATTATTTCCAGATTATGCTGTATATATAGCTTGGCATCTCTCCTATTGAGATCATATTATTATATATTATTAGTATTTCATAAAAGTTTTTAAAGTGAATTTTCAAAAAAGTTACATCAAAGCATAAAATAGAATATGCTTTGCCATCTGGCTGTAGCCTACCTTGTAGATTTATTTATGCCTTCCCCATCCTTTACATACTCAGTGATCCTGTCAAACTTTCTAATCTAATGTCCCTCAACAGCAGATATATTGAATAGAATTCTATCTGCCAAGCCTGTGCTTTTGTATAGGATGCTCCCTAGGCTTATAATGTATTCCCCTCTTTCTTTTCCTTTCTTTTCTTTTTGTTTTTTGTTTCTATGAACTCCTCTTCCAATCCTCCTTCCTAGAACTTATGTTCTCTTTTACACCTTAGCTAAGGGGCCAATACTTACCTGGGACTTTTCCTGGACTTGCTCCTAATGCTTCCTGCTCTGAATTCACTAATACTTATACTGAATATACTTAATGCAAATATCTTTCTCCATAGACTGTAATATCTTGAGAGGAACAACAGTTTCATTTTTTGTTCCCAATTCTGGGTGTCTAAAACATTGCATAATACTTGTTAAATGATTGATTGAATATGTATGGTTATACTATATCTTCTGTAGATACTGAGGTAGTTGCCTACCCTTTTGTGTGTCTTGAATGTTGAACTTTGAAAATTATTTTCTTTGCTGAATATAAAATTGTTCCCTTTTCCTCAAATTTCCCCTTTGAAATATATGATTATTTGTCCTAAAATCAAAATGATGAGGTTTGTATCCCTGTGATTCCTGGTGGTGAGGAGGTTGGTGGCAATAAGAGAGTTGTCAAAATCCCCTTTTGGTTAACTGCAGGTTCAAAGTGAAAGAATTCATTTATCCTGAAATATTATATGCAAAATGAAAGTTTATTGTTGGATAGAAACTAGTTTGCAAAGAGACTGACTTCTATAGTGGCAAAGTCCTATTAGGGAAATGGAGTCTGGCTTTGAGAAGAGAATGCCTTCTCAATGGGCAGTGTCATAGCAAATTGCTTGGGCCTCTACAAAGAGTGAGTTTAAGGAAACCTGTTATATTGGGTAGCTCTTGGTCAGGGGCTGGGACAGCCTGAGCTGATCAGACCAGGATTCCTCAATTGAATGAGAATTTAGAATTTCAAAAAGATCAATGGGAGTTGATTAACCCTTGAATAGTATTGCTTCTCTCATCTTGAGAAGATGGGCCCTCTCTCTAAACTCCTTGGAGCCTGGAAGATCCTGATCCCTCAGTTCAAAAAGGAGACACAATTTTAATTTTAAAAGGAACAGTTTCAGTAAAGAAAACACAGTTTCAGAATGATAATCTTAAAGGGAACACAGCTTCAGTAAAGAGAACAGTTTCCCTCCCACTTCAAAACAATGCCTTTCTAGACTCTTCTGATTAATTTTCTGATTATAAACAGAAATTGTTTTATCTAGTAAATGGTGACCTTTATATATTATATTTTGTATTATGGGTTTAATTATTTTCATTAATGTAATGTTTCAGGCCCTTCTGAATCTATAATTCATCTATTTAATAAGCAAATATTTGAAATTAATTTTACCTCTTTATACTTCAGGAATTTGTTAAGAAGCTACAATCCAAACAGGCAGCCATAACAGCTGTTACTGAAAAAGTGAATAAGCTAACACAAGGGCAAGAATCGCCTGAACACAAGGAAATAAATCATTTAAGTAATCAATGGATAGATCTCTGCCTACAGACCAACAATCTACTTTTGCAAAGAGAAGAAGACCTTCAGAGGACAAGAGATTACCATGACTGTATGAATGTGGTTGAAGTTTTCTTAGAGAAATTTACAAAAGAGTGGGACAAGTTGGCCAGGTAAAGAAGGTCTTCTTCAGGATAAGATTAAAAGGTTTTACAAAATAGAATCAAATTCTTATCTTAGTTAAGAACTTTTTTTTTAAATATTTGTTTGTTTTGATGTCCTTTGTTTCAGATCTAGTTTGTCCTCCCCCCTCCTCAAGCAACTTGGATATTCATCATTTTAGCCCATTTGCTACAACCTAGTATAGCTCAGCCTTTCCCAAATCAAGCTTTATTTTTGTACTTCCATCTTTTATTGTCATTTATTGTTTCAGTGACTAACTCCTTGTGAACAATTTTATTTCTGAGCTTTGGTATAATTAGGTTTGCTCTGACTGGTCAATAAAGAATTTTGCCATGGGGAAAAAAATCCAGTCTCGGTTTCCCTGGTAGCTAAGATTATGGTTTTCCTCTACCAGAATGCAGCATGATTTTTTAATCTTACATTGAGAGAAGGGATGTTTTAATATAACATGATTCCTGCATTCAATCAAGTTTTTTTTAATTGCTATAATTTGCAAAGAAGCATATGGTATAGAAAGAAAGATAAAGCAGTTTTTGACTTCATGAAGCTTAGGGATTCACTCTGGCTGCATCACCTGGACCAAGATGCTTTTTGTTGTAATTTTATCATCCTATGTTTCTCTTTCTCTCTAGAGGAGTAAGTACAATGCCTGGCTCACAGTTTCCCTGTTTATTCTTACATAAGTTCACATGTCAAAGTGAAACAAAACAGTATAGTGGAAAGAGCACTGACTCTAATATCAGAGGATACAGATTCAAATTCTCCCTCTAATGCCTAGTATTTGGTCATTTAGCTTCTTTAGACTTCATTTTCCTCAGTTGTAAGAGAAAATAGAGGGTTAAACTAAATACCTTTAAGGTCCCTTATAAGTCCAAAATCCATGGTTTAATTTTAAACAATGAATCCAGAATCTCCAGCTGCTGAAAGAACATCTCCACTGGAAAGTTCCAGTTATACTTCATCCCCGTATTTGCACAGATAGTGTTTTGGGGAAAGATAATAAATTACTATTTCTTTTTGTGTTTTCATTATTTCTGTGATTATCACTACCATTCACCAAAATACTGCAATTGCAATCTTGATGTTATCATGTGTGTGTTTACACATACATATAAACAAATAGATGTATATATACATATATGTATATATGTATATATATACTATATATTCATACATATATACATGGATAGAACATATTATATTTATGTTTAAACTATATGTACAGTATATAGAAGCTACATTGACCTCAGTTTCTCAGCTTTCTCATCGCTTACCAAGTGTATTTTCTCTATTCTTTTTTTTATTTTTTTAATTTTTTTTTGCATATACCACTTGCTCTTTATTCCCACAGCCATTACTTTAGTATAGAATTTAATTATCACTCATCTGTATCACTACAATTGTCTCCTAATGGGCTCTTCCCTCTGTTTTCTACCCTTACCTCTGCATTCTATCCTCTTATGTGATAGAGTTTTAGTATTCCTTATATAGAAATCTCTGTTCAAAATGTTGTAATGGCATCCTATTTTCTCCTAGGTGAAGTTCAAACTCTTCTGCTTCACTTTAGGAATCTCCACTGCTTTGCCAAACTTAATTTAGTAAAATACTACCCTTCCTGACTCTTGGACCATTCACAGTTTCCTGAATATACTTTGGTCTTTGCTTTCCTACATCTTGCTTATACTCTAATATTTGGAAGGTTCTTTTTCACTGTTCCCTTAAATTATTGAATTCCTACCTATCCTTCACAATACATTTTTTTATTTGTTTGCTGGGTTAATTGAGGTTACATGACCCAGGATTGCATAGCTAGGAAGTGTTAAGTGTCTGAGGTTACATTTGAACTCAGGTCCTCCTGACTTCAGGGATGGTGCTCTATCCACTGTGCCAACTAGCTGCCCCTTTACCTATACTTTTTCAAGGCTCAGTCTAAATTCCAATTTCTCTTTATTGCTTTAACTGGTAATAAGTTTTTCCTTTTCAGACCTTAAAAATCACTTTGTTTCAGAAATTTCTGAGTTTTTTGTTTGTTTGTTGTTTGTTTGTTTGTTTTTGTTATCTTTCTTTTTGTCCTATACTTTTAATGACTATTAAGCTCTATGTGGTCAGGGATTTTGTATTATCTATATTTTAATCTTCTCAGTCCTTAGCACCATGCTCTGTACAATTAAATATTTAATAAATATTTATCAAATTCATCTGAACTGAACACAGCGTACACAAAGGCGAATAGTATGAAATTAGACTGGAGAAACACATTTAACTGAGAGCATGGAAAACTTTTGAATAATTGTCAAAAGGCAATCAAATGGCCCACTTTAAAGTTATTTATTATACTATTTTATTTTCAAGAATTAAACATATATAATTGGAAGAAATAATAATATAAAACTATTTGACCTGAATATGAAAGTTCTTAGATACTGCATAAGTATACTTATCTGATTGTACATTTGCCATTTTATTTGCAGATCAGATGCTGAGAGTACAACTGTGCACCTTGAGTCTTTGAAAAAGTTAACATTGGCATTGCAAGAAAAAAAGCATATTATAGAAGACCTAAAAGACCAGAAGCAGAAAATGATAGATCACTTGAATCTAGATGACAAAGAATTAGTCAAAGAACAGACGAGCCATTTTGAACAACGTTGGTTTCAGCTTGAAGATCTTGTTAAGAGAAAAATCCAATTGTCAGTCACAACTTTAGAGGAGCTAAATTTAGTGCAATCCAGATTTCAGGAGCTAATGGAGTGGACTGAAGAGCAACAGCCTGGCATAGTTGAAGCACTGAAGCAGAGCCCTCCCCCAGAGCTAGCTCAGAATTTGCTTATGGATCATCTTGCCATTTGCAGTGAACTAGAGTCTAAACAGATGATCTTAAAATCACTCATCAAGGATGCTGACAGAGTGATGGTTGATTTAGGCCTCAATGAAAGACACCAAATCCAGAAGGTACTCTCTGATGCACAATGTCATGTCACTTGCCTCAGTGATTTGGTGGGTCAAAGAAGAAAACACTTAAATAAGGCATTATCTGAGAAGACCCAGTTCCTTATGGCAGTTTTTCAGGCTAGCAGTCAAATTCAACAGCATGAAAGAAAGATCATGTTCCATGAACACATTTGCTTATTGCCAGATGATGTTAGTAAGCAGGTCAAGACTTGTAAGAGTGCACAAGCCAGCTTAAGAACCTATCAACATGAAGTCACTGGTCTTTGGGCTCAAGGGCGTGATTTAATGAAGGAAGCAACAGATCAAGAAAAGAATGAAGTATTAAGCAAGCTTCAGGAACTCCAGGGCATCTATGACACTGTTTTACAGAAGTGTAGCCAGAGGTTACAAGAATTGGAAAAGAATTTGGTTTCTAGGAAGCATTTTAAGGAGGATTTTGATAAAACTTGTCATTGGCTGAAACAAGCAGATATCATTACATTTCCTGAAATAAATTTAATGAATGGTAGTAATGAGCTTTATGCCCAGTTGGCAAAATACCAGTGCCTTCTTGAACAATCTCCTGAATTTGAAAACCTTCTGCTGACTCTCCAAAGAACTGGACAAGCAATTTTGCCGTCACTTAATGAGATGGACCATTCCTACCTCGATGAAAAGCTGAATTCTTTGCCCCAGCAATTTAATGTTGTTGTGGCCCTGGCTAAAGATAAGTTCTACAAGGTACAAGAAGCTATCCTTGCTCGGAAAGAATATTCCTCCTTGATTGAATTGACTTCCCAATCTCTAAGTGATCTGGAAGAACAGTTTGTAAATATGAACAAAGTCCCCACTATTCTGTCAACCCAAGAAGCCTTGTCTCTTCAGGAAGCTTGCAGAGTTCTTCTTGGAGAAATTTTAAGTATTGGGGCAGCAGTAGATGAGCTAAACCAAAAAAAGGAGGGTTTTCGTAGCACAGGTCAGCCATGGCAGCCAGATGAGATGCTCAAGCTTGTTACTCTGTATCACAAGCTGAAAAGACAAACAGAACAAAGGGTTAATTTATTAGAAGACATTTCAAATGCTTATCAGGAATATGAAGAAATGTGCCATCAGCTAAAAAAACAGCTGGAAGTTGTAAAGAAAGAGCAAACAAAAGTGAATGAGGAAACTCTTCCTGCAGAAGAAAAACTGAAAACTTACCATTCACTGGCAGGAAGCCTTCAAGATTCAGGAATCCTTCTTAAGAGAGTAACTGAACATCTTGAAGACCTTTCTCCAAATCTTGACCCCTTGGCTTATGAGAAGGCAAATCAACAGGTTAAGGCATGGCAAGAAGATCTCACATCACTGACTTCAGGCATTAGTGAGACAGTAATGGAATGTGAAAGTCGACTGGTTCAAAGCATAGATTTTCAGACTGAAATCTGCCGCTCACTTGATTGGCTAAGACATGTGAAAGCAGAACTTAATGGAACAATATGCTTAGATATGAAACTTCAGAGTATCCAAGAGGAAATCCGAAAGGTTCAGATTCATCAAGAAGAGGTTCAGTCGAGCCTCAGAATAATGAATGCACTGAGTAGTAAAGAAAAGGAAAAATTTTTGAAAGCAAAGGAACTAATTTCTGCTGACTTAGAAAATACCCTCGCTGAACTCTCTGAACTAGATGATGAAGTTCAGGAAGCCATACGAACTAGACAGGTCAGTATATTATGTTATATGTACTATATGTGTTGGATGCAGATGTTTATGTGTTAAGCTTCCATTTGATATTTCTTTTCAGAAGCTTTGTATGGATCATTAGAAATATCCTGATTAAAAATGTACTTTATAATTAGATTTGTATGTCTCTGAGAGGGGAAAGTTGAGGTCTGCCACTAATATAATGTTACAATTTCCTTCTATAACTTATTTGATTTTTTCTTTAAGAATTTGAATGCTATGTGGTTTGGTGCCTTTATATTTAGTAGTGATATTACTTCTTTGTCTATGGTACTTTAAACAAAATGTAGTTTTCCCACTTATTTCTTTTAATTAGGTCTATTTTTGCATTTGCTTTGTCTGAAATTCTGCTTGCTATCCTTGCCATTTTTTAACTTCAGCTAAAGCACAATAAATTCTGCTCCAATCCTTTATTTTAATTCTTTGTGGATATTTGTTTCAAGAGGGTTTATGTAAACAACATATTGTGAATTCTAGTTTCTGATCCATTCTGCTATCAATTTCCCTTTTATAGGTGAACTCATCACATTCACACTCTTGATTACTGATTATTCATTTCAATATATATCATTTATTTATTTTTTTTTCTTTTTTCCCCTCTTTTTAATCCTGTCCTTTTGAGGGGAAGTTTGAATTCAAGACTTTCAATCTTGATTCTAATCTATCCATTGAGCCACCTGCACATATAAACACAATTGGCCTATTTTTTTCTGCTTAAGTGAACTAGGTCTTTTCCTAAAATTCTGAGCACATTATTTCAAGCATTGACCACAATTAATTTTGGCAAGCCTTAAAAGTGCTCTGCAATTTTCTAATTCATTAATTTATTTTCACTAATAATATTGAACCTCCTGATGTTGGGTCTATTTTAGAATCACACAACTCCCCAATTAGAAACAAACTAGAAGTTTAACCAAACCTGGTTTTTTTTTATTTGAAAAATAAATTGTAAAGCCTTTAATTTTTTTTTTTTTTTTTTTGGTTAACATTAGGTCACTGGACAAGAGATTAAGGCACACTATACAAAGTCTGGAATCTACTCATTTCTAGAATAATTTTGTCATACACCTAGCTGCATTAGTACAGGACTCTTCTTTACTACCTTTTCACTGCAGGACAATTTCTCTATACCCCTTCAGAATAATAGCTCTCAAAGAAATTGTGAAATTTGATTAAATGATCTCTAAATCCTATGATGGTTTAGCTTTTAATTCCTATTGCCTGTCAACACCACTTCCTAACCTCGTTATCTCGTTTTACCCTCATTTTTTGTTTCATTTTATAAATCTGCCTTTAAAGCTTTTTTTTTTAAGAGACTTGGTTTTTGTAAGCATTGCCAAGCATTAAAAGCATTATTTTTTTTTTTTCAAATTGGCCAACAAGCTAACCACAATGAATTGTTGAACATGGTCTTCCCTTCTTCATTTCATCAGCTTTTATCTAAGATTTATGGCACTGCTTCCTTTTTAGGGATTATTTTTGTATTATCAGTACATGTAAAAAACATATCCTGTTCAAAAGACAGTTATGGTTGTTTGAAGTTGTTGGAAAATTAACTTATAGATTGTTGAATGATTCATATATTCTAAAGTTTATCTTGTTGCATATTATGGAATCACCCAAGTATATCAGTGATGTTATAATAGAGTCTTATCCAGTTTAACTGTGTCATTATTTATTCTTAAATCATTTTCTTTATCTGCAATTATTGTTTTTATAGGCTACATTGACTAAAGTATATAAATTGTGTCAGAAATACTACCAAGTATTTCAGACAGCAAAAGACTGGCTTGAGGATGCTCAAGAGTTATTACAGATGGCAGGCAGTGGATTGGATGTAGAGGGCTCAGAGGAAAACCTAAGAAGCCACATGGAATTTTTCAGCACTGAAAATGAGTTCCATAGTCATCTGGCAGAACTTCAAGGTTTGCTTTCTAAACTAGAACCATTTATCAAAACCATTGGAAAAGAAGAACTGCTGCAGAAAGTGACTTCCTTAGATGAAAAGGGCAAGAAAGTCATTCAGGAATCCCAAATTCAATTAGACCTATTGCAAAGGTATTTCTTTATTTTCTTTCTTTCTTTCTTTATTCTGAAGGGGTATATTTGTGTGTGTGTGTGTGTGTGTGTGTGTGTGTGTGTGTGTGTGTTTGTGTTTTAATTTTGAATGATGAGAATTTTTGCAGTGGAAATAGGAGTAGAATAATTACATATATTAGCATCCATTTTTACCCAAAGTTCTTTTGGCATTTTTATATATAATTAAAGACAGAGCTCTGCATAGTAATATGTGATTACATATTATTTATTCTTGTCAATGATTTATTAGTATTGCATTTTTCCCCTCTAAGATGTGCAACTCAATGGCAAGATTACCAGAAATCAAGAGAGGAGGTTATTGAATTAATGAATGAGGCTGAAAAGAAACTATCTGAGTTTTCTGTATCCAAAGCTGCTTCTAGTTGTGGAGCAGAAGAAAAATTGCTCGACCACAAGGTAAGGTTGGCATTATGTAATTTTAGTGGGCTTTTTCAAGTAAAACTATCGAAAAAGTTCATTTTAAACCTTGTTTCATTTTCATCCAAGCCCCATAAATGATAATAATATATCTTGAATAGTTTTTCAATTAACAGTAAGTAACTATCATCAGTCATTAGGATTCTCCATCTGAAATACTTTTCCATGATTTATAAATAAAGGCACTTCTGTGATTTTTCTAAGAAAGCATAATGACATGGTATGCTTTTGGAAGGCATGGCAAGTCAGAAGGTACTAAACAAATGCTGATTGCTGGTGATGGTAAAGAATGATTCATACCAACTAAATAAATTAAAAACAACAACTCTAAGTTGTTTTACAGCAGTCTCAATAAAGTCTGAATCTGAATGAGGCTCTATATCCGATCCTGTTCACTTATTTTTATACAACTAGTTAAAATATGGACAATAAGACATTTCAAATATTGGAGTGAAAGTCACTTTTCATAGATAAGACCGTTCTCCACTTAAAAATGTATCTTATTCTAAGTAACTTTTTTTTTTTTTAAATCAAGAAAGATTTCTTGTAACTTTCTGTAACCTCGAGATCTTTTTTAAACCTAGGGAATATCTTTCTGTGGAAAAGTATAGACCCTTTAGCACTTACCTCACTCAGAACATTCTAAGAATTAAAATTTGGTAACATTTATTGATGTATCAGAAAAAAAAAAAACCCTCCCCATTTTTCTTTTATTGTTTCAGTCATTAGTATCTCTAGTGAGCTCTTTCCATGAGAGGATTATAGCCCTAGAAGAAAAGGCTTCTCAGTTAGAAAAAAATGGAAATGATGCCAGCAAGGCAACAATCAGCAGGTCAATGACTACAGTCTGGCAACGCTGGACACGCATTCGTGCTGTAGCTCAGGACCAGGAGAAGATTCTGGAGGATGCAGTGGATGAATGGAAAAGCTTCAATAGCAAGGTAATTATTTTTAGTGTATTAGGGATCACGAGGTTTAGACCAAACCCTTAGATCCAGTGAGATTACACAACTTATTCAGAATAAAAATTGTAATCTTTATCTTTTGACTCCAACACTTTTAGTAAATGGAAAGAGTTTTGTTTTTGTTTTTGTTTTTGTTTTTTTAGTTGGGTTATTTTTACTGTTTTAAATTTATGCACAAAAGAAACACATATGGTGAAAAATACATAATTTTATCCAAATTGAGAGCCAGTCTAACGTCAGAAAATATTAGGCAAAATTACATCTGTAAAGCTTTCACATGGAATGTATAGGTAAATAGACTTTTTGCCTTTTGTCTTCTCTAGCTGGCTCCAAAAGAGTGTAAAGTATTCAGATTAACTAAGGAAACATGAAACATAGATCATTGCAGTCTGAATAGTTAAATTATTTGTCAAGTTTTCTCTAACCCCAAAATAAATCAATGTTTCCAGATAAAAATTCAAAATCACTCCATTCAGTTTTTGCTAGCAGTATTTCCAAGAATAATTTTGACTACCCTATATCATTGATAACTCCTGGCTGGTTATTTTGAGATTAGAGCATGTTACCTAAAATGACAAGGAATTGCTCCTCCCTCATGCCAATTATGGTTTGGTATTTATATCCTCCAGGCTTAAAAGATTACACAATTATTCTTAAACTGGCCAAATGTGTCATTGACATGTTTATTAGAATGGCTGGAGCAGAAATTAGGGGTAAAATTGCCTTTATTTGAATGCTTGCTCATCTTGGATTTTCAATAATTTCTTTTGTGACATAAACTTTTATATGCATCTTTAGGTTCAAAAAGCCACTGAAATGATAGATCAGCTACAAGAAAATTTACCTGGAAGCTCAGCAGAGAAAGCTTCAAAAACAGAACTCGTGGCACTCCTTGAATATCATGACACATTTATTCTTGAAGTGGAACAGCAGCAAGCAGCCTTAGGTGTGCTGAAGCAACAGGCACTGAACATGCTACATGATGGAGAAGTCGAGTCATCTCCTGAAGAAGAGCTACCTATTATTCAAGAAATCACAGCAATGCAAGATAGATGTTTTAAGTAAGCATTCAGTCTTTCCATTATAGAATGACATAAGAACATATGAAAAAAAATAAGATTGGGTTTTAAAAATCTCTAAGATCTCACACACAGTGTTTTGTACATTATATGAATGGCTAAATGAATGAAAAGGTATTTGCAATTAACTTAATGTGCAAAGCCCTAGAGATTAGAAAGGCATCACAACCCCTGATCTAAATGAGCAAACATATAGGAGGGTTCCACTGAAAGGCAGGTACAAGGGCTAATAATTCTTAGTATGCAGTAGAAAAACAGAAGATGAGTATACAGTTATTTCCATCAATATCAGTTCTAATCCTGATGTTGAACCACTTGATGTTATCAAGGATTTTCCTGTATTTTTTATATGTGATATTGCTGAGAAAATGAGAAATACAGCTATCAGGTTATTTCTTTACAATAATTGGTCCATTTGACAATAGCTTCATGGACTGGGCTAGCATCTGCATCTGCAGGAATGTTGCCATTTTCAGGGCAATAAGGCTAATCTGGCTTTTTTGTCAATGTTTGGTGTTTGTAAAATGAGTGGTAGGGATGGTGGGCCCCTTCTTTAAAAGGCTTGCTCTCCTTGATGTGTGTGTTGTCAGAATGGGGCAATTTTGAGGGTCACTGTTATTCATAAGCTTTGGGCAAAGGATCCTGGGAGGTCTCCCCCTCTTATGAAGGTTTGTGGTGGTAGTAGAGATTTGCTCTACCTGAGACAAACCATCCTTTGACCTCCCTTCAAAATGTTTTGCTACTTCAGCTAACCTGACTTACCTGTTTGTTGTAGAAGTTCAATAAGCTCTTATGTTGAAAAGAAATTATCAGAGCTTTGCTTTAGGAAGGTTGTTCTAAAAGCCTTAAATAAAATGGGGTATATAAAAGAGCCCATGAATAAGAAGGCTGAAGATCTGAAGATACTGTTGCAAAATCCATAAAGAAAAGTGATGATGGATTAAATTAGAATAATATCAATGTAAAGGGAGAAGAAAGGATGTAAATGAGTTTAATTACAGTAAAATTGACCATACCTTGTCAGAGGGAGGAGAGGAAGGAATAAAAGATAACTCCTCAAACTTAACATATACAAAATAGAACTCTACATCTTCATCTTTTTCTGACTTCCTTATTTCTGTAATGGTAAAATCATCCCAGTCACTCAGGCTTGAAATCTCAGCTATCAGGACACCCAGGTGGATATATCTAATAGAGAATTAGACATACAATTTCTTACTTTCAGATGTTTTAACAACCAGACCTGTGACACTATTTTCTGGAATAATTCACAGAGCTTTGGTCATTGAAACCATAGGATTAACTACAATTTAAAAATAATAAGCCAATTAAAAACTAAGACCCTAAGCATAACACCATCCTTATTTAAGTTTAGTGTGGCTTTAAAAATCTTTGGATGTAGTTATTTGAAATAAAACTATCCATTGGCTATAGATACCAGAATCATATGTAATTATGTATGACTTAAATTGTAAGATGCAGTACATAGAATACTGAACATAAGAGTCAGAAAGACCTAAGATCACATCCTGCCTCAGACATTTACTAGTTGACCCTGTACAAGTAATTTTTGTACCTCAATTTTCTCATATATAAAAGATTACAGCATTTGCCTCATAACTTTGACAAAATAATCAAATAAGAAAATATATATAAAACTTTTTGAAAATTTTCAAGTACCATATAATTATTATTTATTATAAATATATTTTAATTATTATAAAGTTAAGCAAATATCCTTCATTAAGATGTGACTTATGTTAATGGCTTATCCTTCATAAAGCATTAGTGAAGACATAGAATAATTTAGTGAAAAATTAATTGTAAATGGGGCACAAAGATTTAGTCAATTCTTAATTTTTCATAGTCTAAATTGGAGTTTGTTCTATACCTTCTTTTTCTAAAAGAAACCCCAAAACCCAAAAAACTACATTTCCTGAATTAAACTGCACCAGAAAACTTAGGTAAATGGAATGCATGTTTGTCCAATAAAATTCATACCATATCATCTCTTTATTTGCAAAGTTGATGTCACTGTATTTCTTTGAATTTATTTTTGAAGATATATATTTGCTGGATATGGTAATTCTAGATTTCAGAGGTTTGATTTCTTCTTTGGACTCTATATTTTAATCTACTGATTGTTTATTTTCTTTTAAATTCATTTGATAACTCTCTCTTTGAAATTTCTTTAGCATGCAAGAGAAAGTGAAAAAAAATGGGAAGTCGGTAAAGCAAGAACTAAAGGATCGTGAAGTAGTTGAGACCAAGATTCATTCCATAAAGTCTTGGATTCAGGAAACAAATGAATATTTGTTAAATCCTACAATAGAAATAGATGCTCAGCTTGAGGAATTGAAGGTACAAAAATTATGTTTTATCCCCATTTTGATTATAAGGATTTTGGGGGGTTGTTTTTGTATACAATGCATCTGTGAAAATTGTGAGTGGAACCTTTTGAGAAAATTTTAGGGCACATGGAGTGTGGTAGTGGTTTTGGGTAAGATAAATACATTTTGAACAGTGTTTAAGAGACTAAGATTTGGTTGTCATTTTTTCAGACATGCTAGACTGTCTGTGACCTTGCATGGGGTTTTCTTGGTAAAGATACTAGAGTGTTTTGCCATTTCTTCTCTAGCTCATTTAGTAGATGAGGAAACTGAGGCAAAATAGGATGAAGTGACTTGTCTATAGTTACTGTCTAAGGCCAGATTTGAACTATGAAAGATGAGTCTTCCTGACTTCAGGCCTGGCTTTCTATCTAGGTACCACCTAGCTTAAAGACACTGAGAACCAGGAAAATAAATGAAGGAAGACTCCTATCTATTGAGGTCTTTATGCTAGCAAATCTTTTAGAGAACAAGTATTCCTATAATGTTTTTGCCTCAATCTTAGTATGCCTGCAAAATGTCCCTAGAAAATAACTATAGTATTTTTTTTGTAAAGAGAAACATATTTAATACATAATATCAGACTATTGATTGCTTTGTGGGGAAATCCTTAGCTTATCAATGTATATGCCAATATAGTATAAACTACTAAACATAGATCATAAAGGCCATCACTGCTTAATAGAAAACAAACTCAACAATAATTACCTCTATGTAATAAAAACAGAATTTTAATAATAACAAACTTTAAACAATTTAACAATAACAACCAATTTTTAACAATAGCATGCAAAAATATAATTGTAATTAATACCTATCCTATGTTTAGTAGGGCTTGTTTGAACATTAGAGCACAAATATATTTTTTTTCCTTTCAATGACAATAGGTTGGGAATGGGGTACAATAAAATCTTTAAGGTAGTCTTTTCTTTTTCTTCATGGATAGGAGAAGAGAAAAAAAAAAACATTCTGAGTAAAACTTAAAAAGTTCTCATCTCATTTGCAGTTAAAAAAGAGGAGAAATTAAGTGCTACTTTAGTGGCAGATAGGAAAGAATACGGGGAATTGGAGTTAAGGGATAAACCTAGAAACCCTGCCTCCTATTTCTACTCAATCTCCTTCATAATCCACACAGATTTCTCATGTCTGTCTATGAGAATGAGATATCCTTAAAGGATCCTTAATAGAAGACTATTATAAAGGCAGTTTAGAAGGAAGACAGTTTGATACCTATTAAGGGATGAAGAATTACTTTCCTCCTGACAGTTACCAAGATTGTATTTCTGATAGAATGTACTCCTCTCTGTGATTCTCTAAAGATTATTCCTATACTGGCATGAATTAGTTGGGGAAAGAAAGATTATTTTACTGTCCTCTCACCATTAAAACAGCCAGAAATCAACAATTAGGCAACAGTACATTACCAATAATGAGAAGAACTTAGGACGTAATTTCTGAGCATATGGGTATTAGTAATAAGAATATTAATAAGAAAAGTAAAGAGTCATCTCTCTGTAAGTTGAAGAAACCTGTGACATTACCAGATACAGGAGGAGCTAAGATAACCCCTAACAATGTGTTTATTATCAGTACTGTTCACAATTGTGATCACAAACTTTAGTTTGACCCTATTTTTGTACCCAACTACAGGTTTAAGCATAATACACAAACCTTCTCTACTTGTTCTTGATAAAGTTTTCTCTCTATACTTCTAGGCAGTCAGAAATGATTTGATTTGGGTTTTGTTTGTAGGGTCTTCTGACTGAAGCCACCACTCGCTACCAGGCCATTGAGAAAATAACTGAAGAACAGAAAAATAAATACCTGGGTCTTTACACAATATTACCTTCTGAGCTCTCTCTTCAATTAGCTGAAATAGCAATGGATATTGGGACTATACGTGATCAGGTAAAAAATATTCTACCTTTTCTTTTTAAAAAATATTTTAAAAGTTAATAACATAGGAAGTTTTGTTTTCCAAAAAATACTCTAAAATTTTTATTGTAAAACAGATTATTATAAAACAGTGTTATTTAGTAAATATGTTCCTGAACAAGAATATAATATCCAGTGACATACAGTTATGGTATTTATCATTAAAGCAAAAAAAAAATCTATAAATCTCTATTATAATTTAGAGTCATCAAGTTTTGCTTCAAGTCCTTTAAAATGTACATGCACATATTGTATATTTTGACTGTATAGGGGCCCAATGTATACATTATGTTATACATTAATATAGCAGAACTCCATTATTGGGTATTCCCTTCACAGGTACAGAGAATAACTTATAAGAACCCAAATGGTAACAACCTATCATCATATTTATACATAGCCCTGGAGAATTGGTGTGACCACAAATTCATTACCCTGTGGTCAAACTGGTGATGAACTTTTTCCAAACTAAGTATATTCTTAGTGGAGTTGATAGAACTTTTGGATAAATGGCATAATAAAGAGTGAAGACACAAGTTTGACTCCAAAATTATGGATCTGGATAATGTTGCTCTTGAAAGAAATAGGAAAGTTTGAAATGAAGGTATGTTTTAGGACAGGATAATGAATTCTGATTCATATACATTGTTTGAGACACCTACTTGACATGTCTCTAGAGAGACTAGAGAGAGATTAGGAGGGAGAAAGAATCTTGAGAGCCAATTACTTGGAGAAGACAATTTAGGTCGTTGTGACTCCAAAGGTTTTGCTAGCAAGAATGCTAACAAAATATTAGAGAGAAGAAAAGAGAGTCTAGGACAGACTCTTAAATAGAATCACAGTACAGGGGAAGGGGGGGGAAGAGGAATCTAGGTGACACAATGTATAGCTCTGTAGTGAGGAGGACTTGATCAAATCTAATCTCAGACACTTGATAACAGCTATGTGACCCTGGCCAAGTGACCTAATCTCAATTGCCTTGCAAAACAAAACAACAAAATAGGGGTTAAGATATGAATGATGATGTAGCAAAGGAGACTGAAGAACAATTAGAACAGGTAGTTGGAGAAACAAAAGAGAACAGTGTAATGAAAACCAGGAGAAGAATGTACCAGAAAGAAAATAGTGATCAGATGTTTTAAGGTGATAAAGAAGACAAAAGAAAAAAATTATTGGACTTAGCAATTATAATGTCATTAGTAATTTTGGAGAGACCCATTTCAGTTGAGTTTCCAGGTCATGATTCAGACTGCAATTTTGAAAAGTAAGAGAATTAGAACAATAAGTGGAGACAACAATAAGGAAGCCTGGACATGTTTGTAGTTTGAATGAGCTAATAAATGGGAAGAGCTTGGAGAGAGAGGAAAAATGATAATAGAGTAGTTTGCTGGAGAAAATTAAAATAGTCTGGATTAAGAATGTAAGCAATGTGGTGATCCTCTACTAGGAAAATACTCACTTATTGATCAAAGATTGGGGTAATGGAAGAGAAGGTGCAGGATGATGTCAGCATTTTTATACATATAATAGGAAAGGAGAGGATTCTCACTGCAAATGTCCTTTATTTTTAAAGAAAATTAGAGGAACTCTGCTGTAAGAGTAGGCTTTATTACAGAAGAAAAAGCTTGTAACAACTGGTGAGGAAGATTTGATAGACTGAACTAAAGAATAGTAAAAAGATTATTTTATTTAGTGAAGGCCCACTAGTAATAGATATGACTCTTGCTTTATGTGGCTGAAATAGAGTTCAGGAGAAGGTTATAGGATATGAAGACATTAAAGAAACAAGAAGTTATAATGTCTTCTTAAAAATCGATTAATTTTAACTTACATTACTTTATGAATCATATTAGAGGAAAAAATCAGAGCAAAAAGGAAAAACCATGGGAAATCTGTTGTCAGAATTTTTAAAATAGCAGTGGCCTGCTTTATTCTGTTCTCAAACTATTGCAGTTTTGGAAATATTCAGGGAGGATTTCTATTAAATAAGTTTCCCTTTTATTTCAGGGAGAAAAAAAGACAATTCTTAAAATTGAGATAGAACAGATTTTAAAATTAACTTTAATTAATGAGAGTCCCTAAATTCTAATTAAGTGAATTAACTGAATTGCCATTTATTTATTTTTCCAATTCACACATATCATTTTTCTTTTGTGAGCCAGGAAAGGGTTAAAGTGCCAATTTTTACTGACAGGATGCTCAGAAGTCTGACTCTAGATAACTCAAAAGCAGGCTGTTTGTTGCTATTCTTTAAAGTAGTAGCAAATTGCTTTTCTGTTTTCCTAAAGTTCCCAAACACTTAAATTTTCCATTAAGACTATCAGTGCAAATATATTACAATTTATAAATCCCTTTAGTGAACTTTAATTAGAGCTCCTTTAAAGTTGCTTTTACTATCAAATCTCAAGCAACAAATTTCACTGAACCAAGTGAAATCCTTCACTTATGTCTTCAAACCTTCATGTTTCCCTCCTGTAGCTAAGGAAAGAGGGAAGGAGGAAGAAAGAGACTCTATTTCCTCTATGCACTATCCTCCTAGTTTACATACATACACATAGAAATAATATTATTTATCTCAACACTGCCATTATATGTTGGTCCCATCTAAAAACTCATAAAGTTCTCAAATATGAAGCAATTACATCCAATAAAGCTGTTAAGTTTCATATAGTATGCTTTATGCTAAGCACTTTTGCAATCATGTGATCTTCACAACAATTATTATTTCTCTTTACAAGTCAGAGAACTGGACAGAGATAAAATAATTTGCCATAAATTACATAGCTAATACATTTCCACAACTGAAACAGAGAATGGTGGGCTTACCAAATATAGAAGCTGACTGGTTTTCTCATTTCACACTGCCATTCTGGGTAGTGCCAGGGACAGCTAAATTATTTCCAGGAAGTTGCTGGACAGAACCTGCTGAATGCAGGGGTGACTGGTGCCAGGATCTCCCTTTGATGATAGTTTCAAGTGCCAGGGCTTAGAGGATACTGACCATGGAGCTTGACTCCCACTCCATCCCCATTACTGCAAACTGAATTGGAGAATTGTTTGGGCAAGATTGTGTGGGTCCCCATGGCTATTGCTGCTTCCTCTACCTCCAGAGGTGGGAAAGAACTTGTTTCCTTAAGTTCTTTAGCATTTTCTTTTCTTAATCTGATCTGAGATAAGAGGAGTTAGCAAACGGAGGAACTTGGGCTATATTGATCTTGTTAGCAATCCCCATATCTGAGATACATTCAGGAATCCAAGTAGTGGAGTGGAAAGATACCTTAATACCTTTTGGGATGCTTTCCCAAAGGAACAGAAGGGAATCCTGGACAAGATAGGAGTCAAGGAAGGGTTAACAAAAACCTAGTTTATTTTTTATTTTTCTTTTCTTTCAGAATGGGGTTAATTCCTGGAATTATCTCCATTGTTTCAGGAATTGTTCTTACAATCTTAAAATGACTAATTGGCAAACTTATTAATCATTGCTCTGAAAACTTTGAGAATCTGCTAAAATATTAGTTTAATTTTAATTAGCTAACTTTATTTCTGTGGCCCACTGTAATGTGTGTTCTAGAGCCCCGAAATTGGGGTACCAAAATATACTATACTTTCTAGAGCCCCCACACAGGGGTGCCAAAATATACCATCTGGACTAGCTCTCTGGAGTATATCGGGACCACCCAAATCCTTAGTCTTAGTGGAAGTGAGGCAGGTCAAAGATGGAGTCCCTTTATTTCAAGTCCTCTCAGCCCCTAAATACTTTAGTACAATTACATCACTACAGTGCACTGAGCATGTGCCAACTATAGAACCATTACATCATCACATCACCTCAGCACACTGCTAAATATAGTACCATGACATCACCACAGCAAACAAGTGCTAACTATAAGCACTCTGCTATTGATGTATAAATGCATCTTAACTATAAATATCCCTTCCTTCAAATAGAACACTGGTATCCACACCCTCTTTGACTTCTCACAAAGGGTAAGATGCCCTAAGGGGAAATGAGGAACCAAACCAGACATTATCAGCTAGTTCCCTCTGGGCAGAAGGGTGAGAATTTAGGTTGTCTGGACAATTACAAGGTGAGAACTCAGGTTGACTTGACAGTTCTCTGGCTCAGACCTTTGGTTTGGGCCTTTAAAGGGAGTTTACACCTTAGGAATTCTAAGAGGAGCAAGTTCATTGGTTGGAGTACTTCTTCCCAGAAGCCCTTGCATTATCCCACGCCCATTCTCTGGGAGAATAAAAGAGGACAGCACTCCAGAGATAGAAGAAGTCTCTGCTCTACATCAGGCTTGACGCGGCTCTCTGCAGGAAGGGATGTCACTTCTCTGGACAAGAGTTAACAGCAACTGTCTGGAGACAACCTTACCTAGAGTTTCCCCACTATCTGCCGCCCTCTAGAGCACACAGATTGGTCAGAGCTGAGATCCACAGGAAAAGTTAGGTTTTTTCTCTTTTTAAGATGGAAATCAAGAAGGTTAAGAAATCTTTCCCAGCATTCAACTACAACATAGAAGGTTTTTTTTTTGATGGTGTTGCTGGCTACATTTTAAATCTTTCCAGGTAACAGAAAGTAGCACACAGAACAAACATGATACAAATATTCTGCATAGAGATGCAGACACAGACAAAATGACATGAAAGAGAATGTCCCATCTTTGCCAAAAGCCATCCTATAGCATACCTCTCTCGTCTGGCATCCCAGAGAAGATGGAAAGGTGGCAAAGGTTCCCCTAGAAACTTTGTTGAAAATTACAAGAATTTCCAAATCTGGGCATCCCCAGTCAAGGAAAATTTGTTGAGCATGGAACTCATGATGACCCAGACAAGCTTTCTCCCAGTTGTTTGGGGTTTCCAAGCTATAGGATTAAGGTAGAAAAAAATGAGGGGCTTACTTTGACAGAATGGAATCAAGGCGGGGGAGGCCAGACTCTCCCCATACAGGCCACCAAATTTTGAGGTTCAGAAGGCCCCCAAAAGGTTGGGGGGGTCACAGACTGGTATCACGAGTTGCAGACTTGAAATTATATCCAAGTCAAGAGGCAAAGTTTATTGTAATTGTAGTGCTAATTGAAGTGGGCTAAGTTCCAAAAGAATTTAGCAAAGAACCAAGAGAAAGAAGACAAATTTATCTAGTTCATGTCACTGATATGCTAATTTATGGTAGGAATCTGATTATCACTGATCAGCAGATTATGTATCTGACAGTCAACAATATTTGTAGAACTTTTCTAAGGCCAGAAGATTTTAGAATCATTGACAGAGCAATAGCACTCTAAGGTCAGAGAGCTTCATTGTCCCTAATATAGCTTCCCTAAAGTCTAAGGAAAGAAATCTTATTATATTCCTAGACCAGAATATTTTTAGAGAAGATTTTAAAGCTAGAAGACCTTCAGAATTATTGACAGATTGTTAGAATAGAAGCACTCTAAGGTCAGGGAGGTGGAGAGGGACCTCCTCGCTGCTGTTTCCCCTAGAAGCTATACTCCATCAGCATCATTGTAAGTATTCAATAATTATTAGTTGGTATTAACAATTATTGTGGTTGATTTTGCCATTATTGATTTTTTAGATCCAATCCAAAGAAAAAGAAGCCCAGAGAAGTAAAACAATGAATCAGGAACTTAGCCAAAAAATTCAGAGAATAGCAAAAGAATTGACAACTATTTTAACCAAATTGAAAGCAAAGACAAGTGATCTAGCTCAAGCTAAAACTGACCAGAAGGTAAGTAAAGAAGACTAGCACTCAGAGTTAATATTTTTAAAAATAGAGACAGAGAAAATGAAAAGAAAATTAGGGGAAAAATATTATTGTATAGATAACAAAATAAAATTAGCATACTATAGGAAAGAAACAGCAATCAGTCAAGAGATACATCACATTATTGGGAATTGTTATCCTTTAACACAATACAATTTGTAATTATGAAGAAATTATACTTAGAAAAAAAAGAAAAGTTTAAGTGAAATTAACTTATTTTATATGAAAATAAGTTTAAAAGAATTGGCCATAGTTAACTTATATTAGATTACTTGCTGTCTTGGGGAGGAGAAGATAAAGGAGGGAGGGAGAGAGAAATTTGAAACACAAAGTCTTAGAAAGATGAGTGTTAAAAACTATCTTTACATGTATTTGGAACAATAAAATACTATTGAAATTTTTTAAATTAACATTTTATAAGAAAAAAGCTCCTGAGACTTAGTGATTTAGAATTTCAATAAATTCCAATCACTATTTCTTTGTCTTGGAAACTAGTATAACATGGTGATTATTGTGAAGAATCAAATGAATAGTGGTATAGAAATTCTGGAATTTTATAAATAGAAGTAGATTAAATAATGTAAAATTTAAAAATCATAGGGGAGATTATTTTTAAATATAATGTACTTTTAAAGATATTGTATGCAATAAATTTATAGTACTAATAATATTTCTCTACATTTGATCAGAATGCTTCTAGGAAGTAAATAAGTAGCTACTTAGCATTGGATAACATAGTCATTTTGAGCGTGGTTCCTTACCTACATCTAGTCCAATCCATAATCCTTATCATCTCTCCTCACTCAGGGGCACTGATTTGTATAATAGCATGCTAACCAGTTGGTAACTTCAGAACTTAATAAAAAGGACATATTGTTCTACTTCCATTATGAGCAAATGTAAATTTTAACTTCTTGTTTTTAAAAATGAACAGACTGTAGGTCAAGGAGTTAAGTTACTGACTGATTCATCCTGAGTGGAGCAAAAAAAAAAAAAAGGAAAATGTTACCCACCTCACTCCAGCTCTAAGGAAATAAACATCATGATGATCCCATATACATTCTGTCTTTCCAGATAGAGAATTAGAAATAAACCATTATCAGAATAACACTATTCCTAAACTGTATAAATAACACAAAGGCAATTAAAAAAAAACTTTATTAACTGGAAAATTTGGAGGGATATATGACTTTGATATTTACTCTAGGCCCTTGGAGAGGAATTAGACGGTTGTAATATAAAGCTAATGGAACTAGATGCAGCTGTCCAAGATTTCGCTGAACAGAACAGCCAACTGGCTAAACAGCTGGCCAAGAGGATTGGGAAACTGACTGAACTTCACCAGCAAACTATTAGGCAAGCAGAATACAGGCTCTCCAAACTCAATCAGGTAAGGTTTCAAATGTACCATTTAGTATTCCATAAGATCTTCAAAATTTATTTTTTTCTTTTCTTTTTAATAATAACTACACAAAATATGATTATTTCATATAAGATTTACTAAAGAAGTGTTCTTAAAAATTGTGCTTAAATCAAATTCTTTTTAGATCAAATTACATTTCATATTACATTTCTCATACTGAGAGGTAGGTTATATAAAAGCAACTATTTGATGAATACTTTTATGCACTGAAAAAACAGCCTAAGAAAATGCTGGAGTTGTTTGTTTTCTGATCACAAGATCATAGACATTGTAATAGTTAGAAATTATATAATACATTTAGGTTTGCAAAGCATATTAAAAATCATCCAATCCCCTCATTTTAAAGATGAGGAAACTAAGACTCAATGTAATGCTTAGAAGACTTACTTAGGGTCTCACAGATACTAAAAAAATTTTCCTTACTGTTTCAGGGTTCCTCTCATTGCACTTTGGTGAATACCAATGCTAATGGAAGGAACAGCACAAATAATACTATAAAATGACACTTATATATGTTTTCCAAGACTCTCTTTGTATTCATACACTAAAAAGTATATAATTAGATCATAAGTTTTTTCCCCCAGAAATTTTTGCCAGCACTGTCTTCTTAATACCTTTTGACACTAGTGAAATGTCAGTCAATAAACATTTATTAAGTGCTTGTTATGTTCTGGGCACTGTACTAAGCCCTTGGGACACAAAGAAAGATAAAAGAAAGTACCTTCTTTCAAGGATCTTACAATCTAATGGAAGGGGAAAAATGCAAAAATTACATATAAACAAAGTATATATAGGATAAATAGAAAATAATCAACAGAAGAAAGGTTTTTGTTGTTCATCCTTTATCCCCAAAGAGGACCAGTGACATCATGATTAATTAGAGATAATTTTTTAAAGTAGGTATCTCTCCATTTACCATTTATCATTTTAGAGGAAAGGTGCTAGAACTAGAGGGACTGAGGCTTTCGATAGAAAATAAGATTTTAGCTGAGACTTGAAGGAAGCCACGGAGATGAGAAGGTAAATAAGTATTTCATTCCAGGAATGAGGATCAGCCAGAAAAAATGCCTACAGTGAGGCGATGCTATTTCTTAAAAAAAAGAAACTTCAAGGTGAACAATATCATTGAATTTAAGACTACATGGTGGAGAAGAAGGTGTAAGAAGACTGGAACAGTGAAGATAGAGGGTTAAGTTATGAAAGACTATGTCAAGTAAAGGGTTTTATATTTGATCTTTGAAATGATAGAGGAGCAGAGGAGCTTTTTGCATATAAGGGTGACGTGGTCAGATCAGCAATTTAGAAAAATAATTTTGGCTGTTAAGTGGAGGACAGACTGTAATGCAGAGAAATTTGTAGCAGGCAAACAATAGTCTGCTTTTGCAATAGTCTGATTGCAATAAGCAATCAGAAAAATCAAGTCAATATTTGTTAATTGGTTTTAGATCCATCAATACACCCTAATAGCCTATAATGACAAAGGGACTTGCATCAAATTGCATGGGGTAGAAATGAAGGAATTTTAATGTAACAAAAGGGAATTATTCAAAAGATCACTAAAACTATGTATATTTTACTTCCAGATAGAATTTTTTTTAAATCAACTTCATTATTTCTTACAGTTTCATTTATTCAATAAGTACTTTATTTAACAAAATATTAAATACTTATTTTGTGTCAAGTTGATTTTTTTTCTAGGAAGTTTGTTTATTTTTAATATACATTACTTTATGAATAATTTTGAGCAAGAAAAACCAGAGCAAAAGGGAAAAAGCATGGGAGAGATAAAAATAAAACAGAAAAAGGAAGTGAACATATCATATGGTTGATTTAAATTTAGTCTCCTTGCTTCTTTTTCTGGATGCAGAAGGCATTTTTCTGTCCAAAGTCTATTGGGATTGCTTTGGATCACTGAACCACTGAGAAGAACCAAGTCTCTTATAGTTGATCATCATACATTCTTGCTGTTATTGTGTACAATGTATTCCTGGTTCTGCTTGTATTGCTCAGCATCAGTTCATGTAAATCTTTTCAGGTCTTTCTAAAATCAACTTGTTCATTTTTTAAATAAAAAGTTATTTCATTTGTGGAAATATGTACAACGGAATTGCACATGTTCAATATATATTGGTTACATTCCAACTGGGGTAAGGAGTTGGGGAAAGGAAGGAAAAAATTAAAACAGAGTTTTGTAGGGGTGAATGCCAAAAATTATCTATGTGTACATTTTGAAAATAAAAACCTTTAGTTAAAAAAAAGAAAATTAATATTCCATTATCTTAATATACCACATGTTGTTTAGCCATTCCCCAACTGATGGGCATCTATTCGTTTTCCAATTTTTTGTTATCACAAAAAGAGCTGCTACAAACTTTTTTTTGCATATATGGGTCCTTTTCCCTCCTTTATAATTTCCTTGGGATAAACTCTGTGTGACACTGCTGGGTCAAACGGTGTGCAAGTTTTTTTTTTTTTGATTTCCAGGCATAATTTCAAATTGCTTTCTGCATGGTGGATCATTTCACAAATCCACCAACAATGCATTAAAATCCTAGTTTCTCACATCACTTCCAACATTTATCATTATCTTTTCTTGTCATTTTAACAAATCTGAGAAATGTGAGGTGGTACCTCAAGAGTTTTTTTAAATTTGCATTTTTCTAATCAATAGTGATTTAGAGCATTTTCATATAAATGTAGAGGGCTTTAATTTTATCACCTGAAAATTGTTCATATCCTTTGATCATTTATCATTTAGGGAATGACTTGCATTCTTATAAATTTGACACAGTTTATGTATTTTAGAAATGAGATCTTTATTAGAAACACTGACTCTAAAGATTTTCCTCCAGCTTTCTATTTCCCTTTCAATCTTGTTTCTGTTGGTTTTGTTCATGCAAAACCTATTTAATTTAATGTAATCACAATTGTCCATTTTGCATTTCATAATATTCTATAATTCTTCTTTGGTCAAAAATTTCTTCTACAAAGTTCTTATAGATAAATTATCCCTTGTTCTCCTAATTTGTTTATGGTATCATCCTTTATACCCAAATCATGTATCCATTTTGACTTTATTTTGGTATGGGGTGTGAGATGTAGATCTATCCTGAGTTTCTGACATTTATTTTCCAGTTTTTCTACTAATTTTTGTCAAATACTGATCTTATCTAGCATCTGGAGTTTATCAAATACTAGGATTACTATAGGCCTTGTTATTGAGTCATGTGTATCTAATCTATTCCACTGATCTGCCACTCTATATCTTAGGCATTATTAAATGGTTTTGATGATTGCTGCTTTACAATATAGTTTTAGGTTTGGTACTACTAAGCCACTACTCTTTGTATATTTTTTTTCATTAATTTCCTTGATATTCTTCATCTTTTGTTTTTCCAGATGAATTTTGTTATTATTTTTTCTAGTTCTATAAAATTTTGTAGAATTGTCATTTTTATTATATTATTGCAGCCTACCCCTGAGCAATTAATATTTTCCCAATTGTTTAAATCTGACTTTATTTGTGTGAGAAGTGTTTGTTATTGTTTTCATATAGTTCTTGGATTTGTCTTGGCAGGTAGACCCCCCCCCCCCAAGTATTTTATTTTATTGTAAATTGCTGGGCTAGATAGTGAATTTACATAAGACATTTCTGTATCCTCAAAGAGATTATAGTCTATGAGATCATTTTAAAAAGAGAAATTATAGTAGCTTTACAATGACAGTGTAGAAAACTTTGATTTCTTAATTCTTATAGTTAAACCAAAAATTATTTCATATTGATTTTTTTTAGGCAGCTGCACATTTAGAAGAATATAATGAGATGTTGGAATATATAATGAAGTGGGTAGAGAAAGCTAAGGTCCTGGTACATGGAAATATTGCTTGGACTTCTGCCAATCATCTTCGAGAACAATTCATTTCTTATCAGGTAACTTTAAGCATTAGTTTTCAAATATTACCTGAAGAGATAAATTGATACACAGTTGCCTTATTATGGCAAATACTACAGGGACTTGATGTGAAAGCATTTCCAATTGGTTAGTAAAAAAAAAAAAAGAGGTTGTGGTACTTTTGAATAAATCATTTTAACTTCTTGGTGCTTGAGGCAAATTTCTAGTGTCTTAAATACAGAATGAATTGTTGGAGAAATTAGCTCAACTGGAATTCTCTATGAAATCACACTCTTTCTTTATCCTTATTCCTGGGTTAGATCCACTAATTATCAGGGTGTTGAGGGGGAGGATTTGTTTTTAACAGGTATGATTTATTTTTATTAAAAAGTTCTATCCTAGTGATGGATAAATACTTTTCTATGTTCAAAGTTCATTCTCAATTGAAAAAAATCATTAAGGGACTTACTTCCTACTTAATCCAATTGTAATTTTTGGATCTATTTTTTCATCTGTTTGACAACTAGAAAGTTTGAAAGATTGAATTTATTACCAAAGATAATTTCATTTTAGACTATGCTAGAGGAGTCTGGAGAAATTCACATTGATCTGGAGGCAATGAAAGAAAAGATTGAATATCTGAGCAGCGTTTATTGTACAGAAGGCATGTCTCAGCAAGTGTCAGATTTGGGACGAGAGACAGAGGGATTACGGCAACTTATCAGATCACGTTTGCAGACTCTACAAGATGCTGCAAAGGTAAATGAAAGCTCCATCATTCCAGTGGTCATTAGTCTACAGTCAACTCAATATTCAACTCTAACAAGACGTCTCTTTCTTGGTTGTCTAACTTTTATGAAACTTTAACCTTTGAAACACTTATAATTTATATTGTGGTTATTCTTTTGGTTTTCTAGGATATGAAAAAATTTGAAGCTGAAATAAAAATCTTACAAGCTGCCCTTGAGCAAGCTCAAAAAACTCTTACTTCTCCAGAGTTAGGACGTTTGAGTCTGAAAGAACAGCTTTCTAATCGACAGGTAAAAAAAATAAATTAAGATGTAGCTGAATATGTAATTCTAGTTGTATATAGGGTATTTTGTAATTTTTTTATCTTGGGAATAAAACCTTATGAGCTACATATCTATTCCATGAAGAAATTTTTTTCAGAAAATGAGATAAAATATTATTTTTATTCAGGAATTTTTAACTTTTCAATGATTTCTTAAGTTTTCTTTTTCTATTTTGTTTTCTGACAAGAGTCTGATACATATGAGAGTTTTTATTTTGTTTCATTTTGTTTGCTTGTCTTTTGGTCTATTATTTTATGGATTGTTATATCTAAGGGCTGGGATTTGGGTTTATAATATAAAGATACCTTGGTATAAAGAGAGATTAGATCCTTGAATCAAAATTCATCTAAAGGAAATACCTAGAATTTGGGAGCCCTAAAATAGGGCTTTCAATAACTTCTTAGCACAGTTACATATGCTAGATGTACTGACATTTGTTTTTTGAGGGATAAGTAAAAGAAACAAACATAGAAATAATGGTTTAATGAAAAAGTCATAGTGGTTCCTTACAGAATTCAAGGAATTCGTATAAAGAATTCATTAAATGGGGGCAGCTCAGTGGCACAGTTGCTAGAGCACCAGGAAGACCTGAGGTGAAATCTGACTTCAGATACTTGGCTGTTACTAGCTGTGTAACTGTGGGCATGTCATTAAAATCTTATTTTCCTCACTCTTTACCCCTGCAAAAACAAAAAGAATTCTTTAACCCATTAGGGATGTATTGATTTATGTGCTTTAATGATCCATATTAATGCTATGTGATGATTATCTGGATATTACTGGAAAGTTTAGACTAATTTAAGGATACAAATTTAGAGTAATCTAATTAAATGAACTGTCTGGAGTTCAAAATTAAAAAAAAAGTATGAGTATAGTTTGAAATTATCTTATAAGCCTAAATTTATTCATTTTTTCTATTAAAAGTGAAATTCCATTTAATTTTAGAAAAATATGATCTTCCTAGACAACAAGTAATGAGACTATGATTTCCTTCACTTTGTATCTGATTAATCTCCTTTTACCATAATTAAGCTTGTTTATAAATAAATTTTTATTCACAACTAAATAAAATATAAGTTTTGTTTCTAGCATCTGCTATCTGAAATGGAATCACTGAAGCCAAAGGTGGAAGCTGTGCAAATTTGTCAGAGTGCTCTAAGAATCCCTGAAGAAGTCGTCACTAATTTGCCTATATGCCACATGGCACTTAGACTCCAGGAAGAAGCCAGCCGTTTGCAACACACAGCCATCCAGCAGTGCAACATAATGCAGGCAAGTGTCAGATGTGTGTGTGTGTGTGTGTGTGTGTGTGTGTGTGTGTGTGTGTGTGTGTTTCTGTAATAAACTTTATTGCAATGATATAAAGTACAAAAGAATGTTTCACATGGTTTTCTTAGATCCATGCATTCTCAGCCATCAAAATATACCCATAATGTTTGATTTGTCAGACTGTCATGTCAAATATAAAGATTAAGCTTTGAATTAATCCCCAATCATTTGGGCCAGTTGAAATAAGCTAGAAAAAGTATTGGAATAAATAATATAAATTGAAAATTTCTGATGCTTATACAAACAAGTACATGAAAAAGTTAATTTTGTGTGGCAGTATCTCAAAGTCAAATATCTTAAAAATAATACTGAAACAGATATACTTTCTGTGCAACATAGATTTAACTTTTTAAAATATTAGTAAGTTTTCTTACTTGTTTTATTGTTAGTTTCTACACAAAATATATATAAATCTCATTTTGGTTTCTTCACTAACTTATGCACAAATCCTCTTCAATGAACAAAAACATAATCTTACTCTGGCATATTTTCCATTCTACTCTCTTTTTCTGCCTTCTCTATTTTTCTAATCATTACTTTCATAATCAGTCAAGCAAGTAATTAACAAGAATTTTTTTGAGCACATGCTATGTGCTAGGTATTGATACAAAGAAAAAGAGAATATAGTTTATGCCTTCAAGAAACTTACATTCTAATGAGAGGCAACATATGTGTAAATGTGTATGTGTGGGAAAGATGTTTATAAAATAAGATAGTGGTTATATGTGTTTTACATGCATATATGCAAACAAATATATATAAACACACACACACACACACACACACACATATATATATATATATACATATATATATATATACATATATATATATATATATATATATATATATATATATATATATATATATACATATATGTATATATATATACACACACACACCACAAACATACACACTCCCATCCTTTGGAACTCAAAAGCTTTTTGTTTTTTTGTTTTCTAATGAATTTTAAAATATTTGACATGTAATTGAAAAAAATATTACAAATTAGAAGGGACATAATAAATTTTGCTTAGCACTTCTAAGAAAATTATTTTATGATTTTGGACAAATTATAATTTGTCCAAAGTAAGCATAGGCTTGCCCCAAGCTCTATCTAAAACTCTATAGAAATTTCTAAACCAAAGCTTAGTTTTTACTCATGGTCCTTTCTAGAGACATGCTTAACAAACAAAGTATGTCAAGCAAAAGACAACTATTTTCTTCAACATAAAAGAAATACTTATAACACAAATATTTAAATCAAACACAATAATCTATTAGTCCTATCACATTCTCATGTATTCATTCTTTTTTGTTGTAGTAAATTTATTTTTTAATATACATTGATTTTTGAATCATGTTGAAAGAGGAAAATTAGAGTAAATGGGAAAACCATGGGAGAAATGAAAAAAAAAAAAAAAAAAACAGAAAAAAGAAGTGAAGCTAGCATGTGTTGATTAATATTTAGTTTCCTTAGTTCTTTTTCTGGATGCAGAAGGCATTTTCTTTCCAAAGTCTACTGTAATTGCTTTGGATCACTGAATCACTGAGAAGAACCAAGTCTTTCATAGTTGATCATCGCATATTCTTGCTGTTATTGTATACAATATATTCCTGGTTCTGCTCATTTTGCTCAACATCAGTTCATGTAAATCTTTTCAGGCCTATCTAAAATCATCTTGTTCATCATTTTTATAAAATTATAATATTCCATTATCTTCATGTACCACAACTTGTTCAGACATTCTGATGGGTATTTATTCATTTCCCAGTTTTTTGCTACCACAAAAGAGCTGATACAAACATTTTTCATAAGTGGATTTCCCCCCCCCCCTTTTTGATTTCCCAGGAATGGCACTGCTGGGTCAAAGGGTATGCACAGTTTTATAGCCCTTTAGGAATAATTGCAGATTGCTCTGGATGAATGATTGGATCATTTCACAACTCCATCAATAATGCATTAGTGTCCCAATTTTCCCACATCCCCTCCAACATTCATTACTAACTTTTCCTGTCATCTTAGCCAATCTGAGAGGTGTTAAGTGGTACCTCAGAGTTGTTTTAATTTGTATTTCCCTAATCAATAGTGATTTAGAGCATTTTTTCATATAATCATAGATGGCTTTAATTTCATCATCTAAAAATTGTTCAAAAATTGTTTTGATTATCAATTGGGGATCATATATTCATTCTTAAAAATAATTAAACATGCATCACTTTGTGAAATAGATGAACAAGCATTTCATTTTCATCTCTGATCTATTCTGTTCAATCAGACTATTAAAAGTCCATAGGGTCCATAACTTCTGTCAAGCCAGGGTATGACTTGGGCTCATTAGCCTAGTGTATATATATATATATGTATATATATATATGTATATATATATATATATATATACATATATATATATATATATATATATATTTCTCCCTATATTCTATTATTTAATGGTGTTTCATTGTTTATAGCTTCACTTTATATAGTAATTAGAAAAATAAAACTATTTTTTTCTATAGGAAGCAGTAGTACAGTATGAACAATATGAACAAGAAATGAAGCATCTACAACAACTAATAGAAGGGGCTCATAGAGAGATTCAAGATAAGCCTGTGGCCACCAGTAATATCCAAGAGCTACAAGCCCAGATTTCTCGTCATGAGGTAAAAACAGCAATGAAATTCAAAATATACAATATATTACTTTTATCTTAAAATCTTTTTCTTTAACTATTTTTCTGAGTTATTTTATAGTAGAAGAATAAGCATGGATGCCAATGCCTGGAATCTGAAATTAATTAGAATAAACAAATATATCCAAAATATCTTTTATATTTTTAAGCCACCACTTCCTATATAGTATTTCAAAATTATTATATTTGCATGCAAAAATAAAATGTTTTCAAAAAAGAAAGTGATTAGAAACCTAACATTATTGTACCATAGAGATGTGATTCTACAAAGAGATCATATTTATTAAGCAGTTATTATGTTTCAGGTACTATGCTAAGTTCTAGCAATAAAAATTGTCTTGCTTGCTCCTCAATTCTCAATTCCCCTTTTCCTCAGATATAATTAGGGAAAAATTAAGTTGAAAGGGAGATGGTAAGTAATAATGGAAAGAGGAAGGGCACCTATATAAGGGCAGCCAATAAGGAGTCTTGAGATAGTTTAGCAATGAGTGAGGTGAAAGCTGAGGATCTTAATAAAATGGTGGTTCCAGAGAAAGATTCACCAATGAGGAAAGCATTGTGATAGTTTCTCAGAGTGGCAATTTGGCAAGCAAAGCATCCAGATAAATTCTAGGTATGGATGCAATGTTCAAGAAGAAACTGAGAAGTATATCACATACACATACATTCACACATGCATATGCACACACACATTCATACATGCACACTCACACACATATACATAAAATGGCTTTAAACTTATCTTAATTAATGAGAAATTACTGCTTACTAATGTTTGCATCATTTCTGAAATTGGTTCTCCCCAATTCAGTTAGATCACTAATTAATTAAAGAAAAGATCAAAATCAACCCTAAGATTAAGAGAGACTATAAAGAGATGTCACCACCAAAGATTATATCAACTTCAAGGTGACCTGATTAATCAAGCTCTGGACTCCCCAAGTGAAAAATTGACAAAAGTAAAGATCTTAAATCTAATTATCACTATTTTTAGAAAAGCTTTATTCATGCAATTTGTGCGCTCAAAACAAATCAGACGTTATTTCAAATATCAAACATTTAACCTATTTTTTTAACAAAGCAATTACACACACATACACACAGAAGATATATGTATATGTGTCTATGTAAATATATACAGATGTGTATGCATAGCTATATGTCTGTGTATGTAGTAGTGTATATATGTATAGTGGTGCAGTGGATAAGTATTGGGCTTGGAATAGTGGAGTATTGGAATCAGTATTGGAGTATTAGAATCAGAAAGACTCATTTTGTGGATTCAAGTCTGGCCTCACATATTTACCAGTTGTATGACCCTGAACAAGTCGCTTAACTCTGTTTTCCTTATTACCTTATTTATTAAAAATAAGCAGAAGAAGGAAATGGCAAATATGTTTTGTATCTTTTCCAAGAAAATTCTAAATATGGTCATGAAGTCAGGCATGACTGAAACAACTGAAGAATAATGAATATGTATCTATCTGTGCATCTACATACACACACACACACACACACACATATATATATATATATATATATATGTATAAAATCTTCATCTCATGCATACACACATATATAAATTTAAGTATGTATCTTTCTATGTATGTAAGCAGTTTAATGAACATTTGAATTAGAAAAAATATAGTACTTAAGCTGCTTTCTACTTTTATAAATCCATCTTTTTAACACTATTCTTTTTCCATTAATGGTATATGACTGTAGATAATTCTGTGACCACAGAGTAAACATAGGTAACTGAAAATATAATGGAAAGGTGTTTATGTTGGAAATAGGGAAACTCTGTCACCTAATGAGTAATTTTGCAAAAGAAGAGGCATAAAATACATTATCAAAGAATATATGTGTGAAGAAAACAATGAAAGTGGTTGATTATATAGTAAAAGTGATTTATAATTACTTATAAGGGAATGTTCACATTGATTAGATCAAAGATCCAATAAAGTATTGAAAAATCCACATAAAATCTCTGTTGGAAATAAAATTTAGTTACAATTTATTTTTTTCTATATCAAGGGCAGTTTTATTTAAATATAAGTTACAGGGTTTTTTTTGTATCAAGAGGAATTTTATTTAAATATAAATGTAGAGACTAATAAAATATTCTTCAACCAATGGAATATAATCCCATTGCTTTCTCTTTTCTATAAAACAAAAGCTTTTAGAAAACTGAATCATATTAGTAATTAGTAAATTATTTAGAACTTTAATATTGATAATACTGTCATCATATTCTGCCCTATATATCATATAGTTATATTTATATTTGAATATCAATTAGCTACGTTCTAAAGGCTCATAAAAAGCTTTATTGTAGAGTATTAAATATTTTTTATCCAGAGTAAATCTCAAAGTGATCATTTACTAAATTGCACAAGTGTTGGAGTATGTAGGCAAAAATTTGCAGATTAATGGAGTTATGAGGAAATAAAAGTATCATTCAAGAAATATGGACATTACTAAAGAAGTTTTAAATTGTGAATTTAATAAATCATCTTTTAAATGATCATTTTAACTAAGAATTTTATAGAAATAGTTTCTATCACCTTATAAAATTATATCCATCATGTAATTTCTAGTTAACATTTCTTAGTCACTGACATTATCAATGAATTTCATGTCAAATCATTATATAATTATCATTACAGAATTCATCAGTATGCTAAATTACCTGAGGTATAAATAAATGGGGGGGGGCAGAAAGCATTAGTTAAAGCATTTTTGTTGTTGTTGTTCCTACCTGTCCTCATGGATGTTTTTGTTCATGAAATCTTCTTGGTAAAGATACTAGAGTGGTTTGTCCTTTCTTTCTCCCATATGTTCCCATTTTACAGATGAGGAATCAAGGCAAACAGATATGAAGTAATTTGCCTAGATATATCATATAACTTCTAAATATCTGAGGCCAGATATGAATTCAAATCCTCCTGATTCCAAGCCTAGTGCTTAAATATTATTAAACATATACTATGTGTCAAGTACTCAGAATATAATTTATAAAGCAAAGTTTCAAAGAACTTATCTTTCAGTGGAGAAAAACAAAAGGGAGCAGAATCGAGTATTATCCTCTTAGAAGTTACAAGTTACAAGATGATGAATAGAAGCAATTTCGGAAGTAAATTGACATACCCCATATTGTAATAATGGCATAGCTAATTTGGTCCTGTGAATTGTTCCAAAGCAAATAGAGGAGACCAGTAGGAGAAAAGTTTCTCAACATGTGCTACTAAAGTATTGGCAATGACTTTAGAGGAGGTAGAGACTCAAAAGAGTGAATGATGGAGTTATAATAATACATTTTCATTTCTTATATGTTATTGGTGATAGTATTTAGTAATTTCAGTTGTGTCTGCCTCTCCACTTTGGGGCTTCTTAACAAAGATATCCAAGTGGTCTGTCATTTCCTTCTCTAGCTCATTTTACATATGAGAAAATGAAGACAGACAGGATTAATATGCCCAGTCATATAATTCATATGTGTCTGACACCAAATTTGAATTCAGATCTTTTTGATTCCAGATGTGGAGCTGTATCCCAGATTTAGATATTATAATAAACCTATAAAATGAAATCATGCTAAATCTGAAATACTGTCAGATATCAGTAACTTTAAGGAAGAAGGAAATATATATTTTGAGATATGAAGAATAAGATAACAAGAAGAAAATTGTTAGCAATCAATACACATTTATTAAGTGCACACAAATATGAGGCAAAATACTAGACAAAAATAAAACAAAATAAGGAAATGTTAAAGTAGCCTTTGTCCTCAAGAAATCACAGTCAAATGTAGAGATAACAAGTTCACAACTATGTACAAACAAGAAATATTCAGGATAAATTGGAGGCACTTTCATAGGGAAGGCATTAGCCATATAGGAACCAGGAAAGGCTTCCTGAAAAAGCTGTGCTAAAGAAAAGCAGAGAAACAAAGAGGAGAAATGAAAAGAGGGAATTCCAGGTATTGGGGTGTTAGGATTACAAGGTGAGAACTCAGGTTGTCTGGACAGTGATAAGGTGAGAACTCAAGTTGTCTGGACAATTACAAGGTGAGAACTCAGGTTCTTGACAGTTTTCTGGCTCAGACCTTTGGTTCGGCCTTTAAAGGGAGTTTACACCTTAAGAATTCTAAGAGGAGTAAGTTCAGTGGTGGAAGTATTTCCCCATGCCCCATTGAGTTCTCACATGCCTATTCTCTGGGAGGATAAAAGAAGGGCAGCATTGGGTCTGAGAGAATTAACTCTGGGATAGAGTTGTGACGCCAGGCAGGCTGAAAGGAGACCAGTCTGATTTGGGGAAGGACAAGAGCTGGAGGAGATTCAGAGCTCCCAAGAAACCTACGCACAGAGGAAAAGATTTTACAGATCTCCCAGAAAAGGATTATAATTGAGCAGACGACCAGACCCTCACAATTCAAGAACTTTACATTGGGGAATAGCCAGTGAAAAAGCATGGAGTCAGGAGATTATGTGTCTTGTGTGGGAAGTAGGAAGGAGTCTTGTATCATTGAATCATAGAGTGTTAAGAGTAAAGATGTAAGAAGACTGGAAAGGAAGAAGTGGCTCAGGTTATGAAGAACTTTAAAAGACAGAGGATTTTATTTTGATGCTAGAGGTAATAGGGAACCACTAGAGGTAATTGAATGAAGGAAAGGGAGGATGACATGATAAGATCTGTGCTTTAGGAAGATCATAGACAAGTGAATGGACTCAGTGGAGAGAGAATTGAAGAAAGGGGAATATTGCTATTAGAATATTCCTAGTGTGAGAATGTTGTGATGTTTGAATCAACAGGACTTGGCAATAGATTAGATATGGGAAGAGAGAGAAAGAGGAAGGGCAGAGAGAGGAGGATAGAAAGAGAGGGGAGAGAGGGAAGGGGAAAGAGGTGAGGAGAGAGGTGGGAGAAGGAGAATAGAGAGTGACTGAGTGACTGGTAGACTTGAAAGTAATAAAGCAGTCAGGAAAAGAGGAGGATTTGGGGCAAAATATGAGTTCAGTTTTGAACATGTTGAGTTTAAGATGTCTTTGGGACTTTGAGTTTAAGATAATCATGAAGCATTTGGAAGTTCAAGACTGGAATGGATTAGATAAATAGTCTTAAAAACCATTAGCATGGAGAAAATAATTGAAAAGCTGATATAATAACCAAGCAAAATTGTAAAGAAGAAAAGAGGACCAAGGTTAATCTACCACTAACAGGTCTTATCTCAATGAAGGTTCATCAAAGTATTTTTACAAAGAGCACTATGACATAAAGTGAATAAGGAGATTGCAGTATCATGAAAAGCTAGAGAGAAGAGGGTATCAAAGACAAGAGAGTGGTCTAAAATATCAGAGGAAGGAAAAGGATTGAGAGAAGGGAAGGGGAAGGAAAAACATTTATTAAGCATCTGTTGTATGCCAGGTATTGTGTTAAGTGATTTGAAAAATATTAATTCATTTGATCCTAACAACAATTCTCTCAATTTGACATTGACACCTGCTAAGGTACAGATTTAACCTTGGCTCTTTTTGACTCCAGACCCAGAACCCCATGTATTGTGTACACTCCACATATAGCTATCTCTTAAAATAGCCCTAAAGGCCATTAAATTGGTCAGTTGAGAGATGATAGATACATTGAAAAGTATTATCAATTGAATGTTGAATCTGGAAGTAAGATTTTGAAGTGTCAAGAAGTGATTTGTGTGTATCATGTGTTTATATGTATGTATATAATATTGTGTGTATAAATAAATATAGATATATTTTATAGGTTTTTCTTGACAGAACATATCTATGGGTAATTTTTCAACACTGACCCTTGCAATAACTTCTGTTTCAACTTTTCCCTACCTTCCTACCACCTCCTCCCCTAGATGGCAGGCAGTCTCATACATGTTAAACATGTTGAAGTAAGATATAGATATATTTACATGCTATAGGATTCTACCACAATTCCTGTTCCAAAAAATCAATCAAAACAGTGGGTGAAATGATAAAATTCAAAGACTAATCATTGAATTAAAATCTATGAGAAAGAAGTAAAACTACACTCCAAACTTTGCTTTTTTTTTGTTGAAGATATTAAAAAAAACAAATGTTTTATCATCAATCTTTCTTCCCTTACTTATTGCTTTTATTTCATCATATAATGACTCACATCTTCAGAATCTTTTCAGAAATCTTTTGGGACTTTGTATTACTTATGTCATCAGAAATCCAGATTCAATTAATTTTTATTATTTTTTCCCTATTTCTTACCAGCCTTCCCACTTTTAGTCTGGCATTATTAGAACCTCTAGCCTTTTTTATCATCTGGGCTGGCATAGATAGCATTCTTAAGTCACTAAAATCTCTTGCTGTTTGTACTTATTGACTCATAGCAATTAATTTGTCGTCATGACCTGCCATCTTCTACTTAGGTCACCATAACTCTGAATTTGGTTTGAGATGGGTCATGTCTGTGATAAATCCAAAAGAAGTGACTATATGATCTATTGTTTTTTTTACACATGGAAAAGTTTGAAGATGATTTATGTCTTTTCAAATAGTGGCAGCAGTATTAGCTAGGATAGCCAGTGACAATTCTGTGTGTTCTCTGAGTTATTACCAAAATTATGTATCTAAGTTGCAGCAAATCACATTTGTGAAAAAGTAAATATTCCTGTTAATCTGAGTATGTAAGAGCTAATTAGTGCTAGGATTACAAAAGGAATAACAGATGGCATTTAGTTGTTTTTTAAGGAAAACATGTACTTTGCCTTTTGCTAGAAAATGGGGAGGAGTTCATGAGAATGCATTTCTGGAATCTCTTGATCCTTTTAATTTTTTAGCTATTTAATGGTTAGCAAATACTTGAACAAGAATAAAAAAAAACCTTCCTATTAGATTAGTTTTATTCCTGTCACCTTTTCTACTATTTATATCAGTACCTTTTATTTTATTGTTCAATTGTTTCAGTGACATCCAACTCCTTTTTTACCTTATATGGAGTTTTATTGGCAAAGACACTTTAGTGTTTACCATTTTCTTCTCTAATTCATTTTGTAGATGAAGAAACTGAAGCAAGTAGGAATAAGTCACTTGCACAGGGTCTCACAGCTAGTTAAGTATTAGAGGTCATTGAACTCAGGTCTTCCTGACTTGGCATTCTATATATTATTTATCTAGTTTCTTTTAAAAAATTCATAGGGGAAATATATATATATATATATATATATATATATATATATATATATATATATATATATATATATATATATATAAAATGCTCTGCCCCTAGTCACATAATATGACCAACTAACAATCCCCTGAACTTTGTATTTTTTTAAGTTTTTTTTTTTATTTTTCAAAACATATGCATAGATAATTCTACAACATTAGCCCTTGCAAAACCTTGTGTTCCAGTTTCCCCCAACCCTTTCCCCTAGATGGCAAGTAGTCCAATATAGACTAACTATAATAGAAATATATGTTAAATCCAATATATGCATACGTATTTATACACTTATCTTGCTGTATAAGAAAAATCAAACCAAATAAGAAAAGAAAGTGATGAAGAAAATAAAATGCAAGCAAACAAAACAAAAAGAATGAAAATGCTATGTTTTGAACCATACTCAGTTCCCACAGTTCTCTGAGTGTAGATGGCTCTTTTGATCACAAGACCATTGGAACTGGTCTGAATCCTCTCATTGTTGAAGAGAGCCATATCCATCAGACTTGATCATCATATAACATTGCTGTTGCTAGGGACAATGATCTCCTGGTTCTGCTCATTTCACTTAGCATCAGTTCATGCAAAACTTTGTATTTCTTTTTGCAGTCTCTATGTAATGCTTGACTCATATTACCTTCTCAAAAATAAAAAAAAAATCCTTTCCTGATTTTTCTTAGTGCTTTCTTCCTTATTATGGTTTTTTGTTGTTGTTGTTGTTTTTTTTTTTTTTTTTACTTTTTCTTTACTTATGCACGTTTATCTTCTCAATAGAATGAAAGCTCATTAAGGTAAAAGATTGTTTCATTTTTATATCCTTTTCCTCTATACTACTTAGCATACAATTTGTATAGCATAGATAATACATATACATATATATATATATATATATATATATATATATATATACTTGTTAAATTTAAATTGGTAGATATAGAAATATATACACACACATTTGCCCAATAATCATGTTTGTTCATAAAAAATGTTTTGTTTCAGGAAGAAGTTTGGGATCATTGAAAATTTATGGAGATACAGTGATGGAGTCTATCCCCTTCACTTATTCCCATTGAAAGAATAACATTAGATCTTATTGGAAGAAATCTTGTTGGAGATTAATTAGTCCAGGTCCCTCCTACAATAATAATAGAATTTCAATTAGAAGGGACTTCATATCTCATAAGTCATAGGATCATAGATTGGGAGGTAGAAGGGAATTTTGTAAGCCATAAAGCCAAGCCACCTTATTTTACATATAAAGACATCTATATCTATATCTATCTATATACACATATAGATAATATAGATAGATATGTATATAAGTGTGTGTGCATGTCTATGCTTATATACACACATAGAATTTATAATACATATAAGGTTTTTATATTTTATATATACATATCTACACACAAATTAGAAAGATTTGTCTAAGATCTCACAGAGAGGGGGCAGCAGAGTCTTGAGTGTAACCCAGGTTCTCTGGCTTCATTCAAAAGAATTAGTTTCTTTTTTGTACAACTAACATTGAAATGCTTGTTTCTTTCCATCTTTCTGTCCTAAATGTAACATAATGGTCCTGTTAATGTACTTTTTTGATGCCTCTGTGGCAGGAGGGGGAATAACATTTTCCCTCATTCACAAAATTCTTTTGTTAACCAGTCTGACAATGTTCCTGTAAACCTCTATCATTGCCGTTATTCTGTTGTATTAATTCATTATCTCCACCAAAGTCAACCTGAAATAGAACTGTGTAGCTTGAGAAATATACCATTTGATTAACCCATTAGCACCCATTTTGCATAGATAAGCTTATTTCATTAGCTACTCAATTATCATTGCAATGCTAATGATTCTCAGATCTATTTATTTAACCCTAATCTCTCTTTTAACTTCCAGACTCTGATCTTCAACTAATCCTTGGCTATTTCAAATGGGATAACTCCAGTGTTTCCAAAACTGAACTCATTTTCTTAGCTCTCAAACCCCTCCCCTTTCCTAACTTCCCTATTACTGTGGAGTTTGCCACCATCCACCATCCCCCAGGTGTCATCCTTGATTTTCTATTCTCTCTCACACCCATGTCCAATCTCTTACCTGTCAATTTTACTTGTATGCCATCTCTTGTATGTTTCCTTCTCTGCTGTGCAACTGCCACCACTGTGATGCAGATCTTCCTCACCTAATGCTTATTCCACAGCAACTTCCTCATTGGTCTCCCTGCCTCAATTTTCTTCCCTCCTCCATTTTATCCTCTACTCAAATCTCAAAGTGTTTTTTCTAAAGTTGGTCTGGCCATGCCATCCACTATTTAATAAATACCAGTGACCCCTTATCCTTAAAATCCTTTGTTATTCAGAGTCTCTTCTATCATTCCAGTCTTTTTATACTTTACTCACTTTTCTGTAATTCAATGATAGCAGCTTTCTTGCTTTTCCACCCACAAGAAAGTTTCCTTACTCTCTGCATTTATTTCACTGGCTGTGGCCCATACTTGAAATTCTCTCTTCTGTCTTTGCCTCCTGGTGTCTTTCATGTCCCAGTTAAAATTCTGCTTTCTACAGGAAGCCTTTAAGATCATCTTTGTTGCTAGTGCCTTCCCTCTGTCATCTTATCTCCAGTTTATTGTATTTTATCTTATTAGCACATAGCTATTTTTTTTCCTTTGCTGTTATTGCTTTTAATATTGTCTACTCCATTAGTCTCTGAGTCCCTAAAAAAACTGTCTGATTTGGGATTTTGTAGTTCTTGTCTTTCTTTATATCCCTATTGCTTATCCCAGTTCTTGGCATAATTATAGTTGTTCAATAAATGCTTGTTGACTGAATAACTGTTTCTGTATATTGAAGAATTGAGCACAGGAAAGTTGCTTTTCTAGAAAGGGAGAGGTTTATCTTGTTTAAACTGTCACAAAATTCTTGTCTACATGTACACAGTGGGATAGTGGCCAAATACTAGGTACTAGAAGTTTAGCTGAGGTCATCCAAAAAAAAAAAAATAGAGGGCAAATTCATTTCTAGAAGTGTTGAATTAAGATTTAAGTGAAGTTGGATATAAAGCAAAATCAGAATTTTGCCTAATATCAATTCTGGGGCTCCAGAGGATAAGCTAATGCACAGAAATATGCTTTTATGATGAATGATCCTACATGGGACAAGAAATTAACCTCTTTATTCACATGAAACAACTATTTTATGATCATCGACATTGCTATATTTAAAAAAAAAATCCTGTCCCCAAGAGATTCTAGCCAAAAACTATTGTTGAAGTTCAAAGATCTAACCATCTTTGCTCTATAAACTCTTTTTTGAGTCATGAGAAGTCACTGTATAGTTGGAAACAGGCTTCCTCTACCTGCTAGAATGATTGTATGCCTACTCCATTTTGTCAATATTGTGGCTAGATATGAGAAAATGTGCTATATTCATTCTTATGTTAATGTGATTCACCAGTTTCAGTTTCGAGTCCATATAACAGGAACAGAGCAAACCCTAACAGGAAGTTGTTGTTTTAAGTCAAATGAACAAAGGTGAAGGGTGACTGATCATATTCTGTACTCCACTTGCTTAATCAAGCATTCCATTCAGTGTATACAGTGAGTGGAATTGGTCAATTTGATTTGAAATTGTGTAGTTTTCCAATTTTTTTTTTGTCAGAATTTGAAGGAAGTATTGTGGTGTATAGTAGACATACAAATGATTCTGGACTCTTAAGAAACTGGGTTTGTGTCCTGCCTTCTTTATCTGTGTGATTTGAGCAGGCCATATAATTTTCTTTTGGTCAGTTTTCCTATTTATAAAGTGATAAGGAAAAAAAAAACCCAATTAAATAATCTCTAGATTCCTTCCAACTGTTTATTATTTAGTATTCATAGTTTTTCACTTTTCTATACATAGAACTTTTTAAGAGAATGTTATAGATGTATTTGCTGTTTATTATTGTCTTGAAATCGGCTCAGGATTTTCTAAATGTCACATGATTCCGAGAAAGCATTTCAAACTTGTTTTTAATATTAAGTTCATTCTCCCTTTAAAATTAAATAGGGGAGTTACTGAAAATTAACAGGGGAGTTACTGAAAACCTAATTTAAATGGCAAAAAGTTTGAACTGCAATTAAATTTGCAAAGATTGGCTGTCAGGAGTGGTAAAAGATGAGTTCCGATTGCTATCTGAAAATGTTATGGGATTTAAAAGATTAAACTTTTTTTTTTTTTTTTTTTTTTTTTTGTTTGTAACTTAAGACCTTTTATTAAAACCAAATGATTAATTCAGTTTACATAAGAAAAGTAAAAATAGGCCTGCCTTCAGGCAATATTTGTCAGACAATTTACCTTACTGATCTTTTCTCAGTTTGTTGGAACTGCATGGTGAAAAATAAGAGTTGTATTTTCATAGTTTTAGTTATCACATGACTAATTTCCATGATCTGAACGATCTAAGAAATTTCAGCGTCTTTGGTCATTTGCAAAGAGTTACTGTTTCTCAAGGACAGCACAAGTTCAAGCTTCTGTCCGTTTTCTGTGCCGCTCTCCCAGCGAAACACTGATCAGCGTCATCCTCTTTCTTTTTGCCACCGAATGTAGCTTTCACAGCAGTTTTTCCGGGTTCACTGCATCGCTCTTTGCTTTGCGGTTTAGCTGTGCTGTGAGATGCAGCCTGACTTGTTCTCTTCCACAGTCCACATCCTGCCTTTCAGCTTCTGCTGCTGATGATGTCTGGCTTCTGAGACTCAGAGCTGTGATTTTATTGGCTGGCCCTGGAGAAGGATAGCCTGCCTGCCTAAAGGAAGATGAATGCTACTAGTTCTGTTTCCTTTTGATGCTGCTCTGACCCATGGAAAAAAAACCATGTTTTCTCAGGAGCTGGCTCAGAAAATCAAGGGATACCAGGAACAGATTGCCTCTTTGAATTCTAAGTGCAAGATGTTAACAATGAAAGCTAAACATGCGACCATGCTGTTGACAGTGACAGAAGTAGAAGGGCTTTCAGAAGGAATGGAGGATCTGGATACTGAGCTCCTCCCAACGCATTCCACACATCCCTCAGTGGTTATGGTAAGGATCCAGCTGGTATCATTGTCCTCTCCTATTAGCAATACCAGAGTCTCTCTGTTGCTTTGCTTGGGGTTTAGCCAATGCTCACATTTCCCCTCTCTGTGCTTAGCTTCATCTCTCTACCTTGGATGTTGCAGATTAGAATGGACTGAGAGTTCTTCATTAACTTTATGTGGCTATACTTGTGTTATGACTGAGCTTTACACTGGAACTAGTGGGCCTGCAATGAAACTATATGGTGAAAAAGGGATCAGTGTGATCTGAGTCTGCTAAATTAATAATATTTGCAATCCACTCTTAGGATGTTCAGTGTCTGTCTATAATTATGCATGTTGACTTATATGTAAATTGTAAACCAATGTTTTGCATGTGGGCTGGTTTATTTGGGGGAGGAAATCTAACAATATGTTTTGCTTGCATTTTTTCTGATATAATACATGATGATTTCTGTACATTTATGGTTGTAATAAACATAATTTTGTTAAGAATTAGAAGAAGGGGTTGTTATTATAATGAGAGTTACAATCTAGAAGAAAAGAAATAAACTCCATTAAGTTCTGTTCTGCAACATTCAATATCTCACACTTACCCCAAAATAAAATTATTGACAGTCATTTAATTAACTGTAGCATTGACACTTTTGACATTTAAAAAATATAATAGTTATCATTTAACATTTGGCCTTAACTTTTTTGTGTGATATATTGCTTTTAGATATCCTTCAGTTTCCTAGATTACTGTTAGAATTTTGAGATGATCCAGAAAAATTGAATTCTGTTTCACAAATCCCGTATAGTTGTATGGAACAAGGAATTTCTAGCCATTATAAACAATAATAGTATAAAAAAGGAAAAAAATAGCTATCTCTAAGATTTACTAGAATAATATCCAATATCTTTTTTGGTTCAATTAGTGGCCATATGCACCATATCAATCATAGAATTGAATCTTCCAAATTCTGAATACAAAATGGATCCCAAAAATTTTATCTCAGGAATTCTAACATTAGCTATAATTTTGTATGTTTTATTTTGCACTTAATTAGCCTTTTTGTTGACATGTTCCTGTCCTTTGGGCTTGCATTTCCTGTGACAGATGACTGCGGGTCGCTGTCACACACTGCTTTCACCTGTCACTGAGGAGTCTGGGGAGGAGGGAACCAACAGTGAGATTTCCTCTCCACCTGCCTGTCGCTCTCCTTCACCTGTGGCTAATACAGATGCTTCTGTTAACCAGGTACCTCCTACTTGGCACTCACTCTGGACAGATGCAGGACCCCATCCTGGGTATTTTGCAAGATGTTTCTATGCTTGTGGATTAATTATTTGAATATCATGTTTTGTTTTGTTTTTTTGTTTTTTTTTGTTGTTATTGTTTTGTTTGTTTTGTTATTGTTGTTGTTGATGATGATGGGCATACTATTATTTATTAATGTAAAGCATGACTGCCTTGTGAAATTCTTTACATAACTTGGCAAATCACTTTAATTCTTTTTGAAAGTGAGAGGAAGAAAAACTCCATCCCTGGAATTGAATGCACTGTGAAGAGCTACTAAATCCTATATGAAGATCTCATTTTCTATATTATCTATGTATAATAGATATTGTATCTTAAAAGAAAATGGGGTGGTATAACACACTTATAATTTGTTTCTTATTTAACTACTACTGTGACTGCCATTGTTTTCCTCACAAGCATTTAAAATTTATAATTAATTACAAATAAGATTATAATTTATTGAGACTGTATATATATATACATATATATATACATATTTATAATTGAGATTTTATATATTCTAAAAATAATCAAAGGAAGAATAACAAGTCACAATTTTATAATGCTTTAATGTTTATAAATTGCTCTGCTTACAATATTTTTGTGGAGTAGGTGGTTCAAATATTCTGTTATACATTGAGGAAGTTTGGCCTGATAAAGATTTACTTATCCATGTTAGAGATGATGATGAAATCTAAATCTAGTGATTCTTAAGGCAGTTTTCTTTCAACTAAAAGGTTTTTTTTTTGGTAATACATGCTAATATTATATGGTCATGATTTGGAACCTTAATAACAGTTTAGAAATTACTTTTTTTTAAAATGGGGGTGGGGTCCATTACTGGTGCAGCAATTAACTCAAATCATCAATTCATCTGCAATGTCTAATATTAGATTGTTGCTGAGAGATTAAGTGATTTGGCCATATGCCCAAATTAGCATGTTCAAGGGGTTGGACTTGAACCCAGGTCTTCCTTGAACCCTGCCTCAACTGTATATTACATTACAGTTCCCTTATAAAATTCCATTGACTTAGCCTTTTAGAATGAAGGGCACCTGTATGATGATGAGACCTTAGTGAAAAGATTTTAGTGAAAGGAGAATTGTTACTATTTCTAAAAAAAATTGTATTTGACACATTGTCTCAAATTTAAATCTCTCAGTATTAACTTTTTAATTTTTATCACTGTTCTATTTGGCATAAAGTTTCATGAATGTAGGGCTTCCCAGTTGTAAATTATGTGATAGAACTAAATGATCTCCAAACTTTCTTCCATCTTTAAATATTAAGATCCTCTGAGTTGTTTGAATTAAAGAGTATTTTTGGATGTAGACTGAATTTATCTAGAGTGCAAAATGGTGACAAATCTGTATCATGTAAATTTAAAAAATAGTACAATAAAAGTTGAAGAAAATAGGATTTCTTGGTTAAATCTCTATAATAACCAGATAAAATACAAAAATAAATTTATTCTAACAGCTAGGTCTTCCTATGCATCTAAATATGAGAACAGATTCACATAATTGATTAAAATCTCAGGTTTTCATCTATACTAAGAAATTTGTATCTAATTCATGGTATATTTCACAACCTATTGGTCTTTTCCAGGATATAGTAACAAAACTATTACTTTTGTTATTTTTTAAAATGCATTTCACATAATTTAAAATAGTCACATTTTTGAATCATCAAGTTATGTGGAACAATAGAAAAATCATTCATTCTGGAGTCAGAGGACCTGGGTTCAAACTTTTGCTTGTGACATATTAGCTGTATGACTCTGGGGAAAAGTTATTTCACTTTCTTGTTCCTCAGTTTCCTCATCAGTAAAATAATGAAATTAGATATAAACACTCTGTGAAGTCCCTTCTAATTCTATAATCTTGTATTTATTTTCCAACATTCTGTGGGGAGTGGGTAAAACAAATTGTGTCCTGTTGATAAACAAAATTATTATTTAATTTTTGGTTTTATATCTTCAATGCTTAATAAAATGCCATGTGTATAGTGGGTACAAAATATTATAAATATCAATGCCTTATCACTGTGGATATGTATTTTACTGTGTTTGAAATTCAAAACTCTGTTAAAAAAATGGTGACTGAGGCAGTGCTGGACAAAATTGTGAAACAGGAAAGAAAATTCTCTTGATCTTAATCCATACTTTGCCATCAATTCCTATTACCCACTCCTACCTAGATAATTTCACCCTCAGTCACCCTCTGCCATCTCTTCTTTTTCAATTTTCAAAACCTATTTTCCTTCTAGAAAATAAATGACTAATAGCATAGTAAAATGTTATTCACACACAGCATTTACATTTTAGTAAGGATACAAATGCCTAAAATAAATGGTTCTAGGCTCTATTTTAAGCAACAGTCAATGTATATGTGGGTGATGGTGATGGTCAGTAAGTTGAAAAGTATTTATTACTCTATATGAAGTATGTGCTAATTATCAAGGAGACAAGAAAAAGAAATCATGGTCCCTGCCATCAGGGAACTCACATTCAAATGGCAAAGACAACATGCAAACAACTATATACAGATATGACACGTAGATAGATTACATATGCCATAAATTGGAGGTAATCATAGAGGAAAGCCATTCATTCACATTGAAAGGTGGGGATGGGGAATATAAAAGGTATTCTGCAAAGCTGGAATGTGAGCTGAGTCTTGAAGGAAGCCAGGAAAGCTAGTAGGAAGATCCTAGGAAGTAAAAAAATCCAGGCATTGGGGATATAACCAGTCTTTCACAGTTGAAACTTAGACTTTCTAGTGTAAGGGACAATAAAAATACTAGACCAGTGTGTGGAAGGGAATAAAAGAGGGAAAGACTGGAAATATAGTATAGGACCAGTTTTAAAATCAAATAGGATTTTTTAAAAAATTGGTCCAGGGTAAAACATGGAGCCCTTGGAATTTTTTAAATAGGGGAGTAACATGATCAGAGCTGTCTCTTAGTAAGAAGAAAAAAACCAACAAAACTTTGGCTAAATCAGAGGAAATAAGGGGATTTATATGAGAGAGATGGCAGTGGTTGAAATGACAGGACATAGCAGCACATGGAATACGTGGAGTGTGATTGAGGCATCCAGGATGACACCTATCCTGGGAACCCTCTGATGAATGATATATTTGAGATGTTGGGATAGGAAGAGGTATTCCCATTAGGATCCATTTGCTTATTTGGTAGGCCCATCTTCAAAAACGAACCTGTGTGTGTGTGTGTGTGTGTGTGTGAGAGAGAGAGAGAGAGAGAGAGAGAGAGAGAGAGAGAGAGAGAGAGAGAGAGTCCCCTTAAGAGACAACTCAGTACTTAGATCATCCTCAGTATTTTTGTAAATGGGTTGTGAAAGAGAGTACCTTGGACTACCTTGTGAATTTACCACTTCAGGAGAAAAAGGGACAGAGAGGTTCATTTAGTCACTAATTCACTTATTCATTAATGAATTAATCTCTATTGCATAGTATATTATATTATTCACTTAGTGTGATATAAATTTTAAGTAAAATTCTATTAAATAGGAGAGCCAATACACCAGCAAGTAGGAATCTATTTACTTCTGGTTTCTTTTTTCTACTCATTTTTCTCTTGATTAACAGTTTTTCTGTTACCACATTCCTCATCATATGGTAATGGACTGTGTGTGCATTTAAAAACAAACATATGACATTCTGTATAAGAGAGACACTCTGGAATGGTGGATAGAGTGCCAGCCTCAGAACTAGGGACACCTGGTTCAAAGTCATTATTCTTAACATCTGCTTGCTCTATAATTTTCGTCAAGTCACTTAATTTTTCAGTGCTATTGGTAACTCCAAAATTGTAAGATTTTGAGAAAATGATACCTTGCTTTGTTAAAGGAAAATAATCATTCTAAGAATTCTCTATGGCAGTAAAATCACAGATCAAATATCTATAAAACAACATTAACATCATCAAAATTATGAGTGAAATTTTGATTTTATTCCAAAGATAAGGCTCAGATATAAAAATATCAGCTTTTAAGCTGACATGTCTGTAATGTAAAGCTCTTGATATAAATTATTTCCTCGTATTATTGCTTTTAATCTTCAAACAGCCTTGTAAGGTAGATGTTAATTACTCTTATTTTACAGAGACTGACTTACAGACTTGCCACATAGCTAGTAGATTTTAGTGGCAAGGTATAAACTCAGTAATCATTCTTCTAAATATTATATTCATGCATTTGAAATTCTTTCCAAACCTTTTGATTAATTAAAATGTATATTCTAACACTTAAGTGATTTAAGTCATAATCTAATAAATAATTGACTTTGGAAAAATATTGTGGAAGCAATTCTATTCTGAAAATTAGGAAATACTCTATATGCATAAAAACCCACAGAAGAATTTATTCAAGTATTATTTTCATCTAACTAGGGGGAATGTTTAGAAATTAACTTGTATAGTCAACAAAAACTATGCTTGTACAGAAATGAGTTAATAGAGAAAGGGTACAAAAATATTACCAAAAATGTTGCATCATGCCTATTAAATTTCAGGTTGAGACTACAGAGAATATTTTCATAGGAATTCATCCTTAAGTATAAGTGTTCAGGCTGAAAACACTAAAAATCATCCAGCACTGAAGTTTATTATTCTAGGCCAAAAATAGCAGTTTCTTATAATTGCATCTCCTACAAAGGAAAAGGAGTTGGTGTACTTGCTCTAAGCAAATCAAAATTAAATAGCTAACCCAATCGTATTCCAAGTTTGATTAAGTGTAATTATTAGCCAACTTGTAACAATAACTAGGTTTTTCAGACAGAGTGACCAACAAAAGCAGAAATTGCAGCAAATACATGCATGATATTCTTTTGAAATTCACTTAGGTTCTGTCTTAACCAAGAAAAAGTGGAATTTCTGAGACTTTTTCCTCTTGATGTTGTAATAAATTTTATAATTATTCATGCTCCTAATTCAAGAATATGCAGATATCATGATACATTTCTCAGTGATGTCTTAAGGCCTTCAATACTTAGAACATTGAAACTACACTTTATACTATTGACTTAACTTAATTGAATCTATAAATTTTGCCCCAAGTATACCTGAGTAAATCATTATTTTAAAAGTGGGATCAGAAAACATATTTTTGACAAATTTGAAATTGTATTCATATTTTGACTAGAGTGCTTCCACAGAAAAATGCTATATTCAGTCCCAAGACTAGACTTTGATAAGACATATTTGAGAAAACAAGTAGTATAAGGGTACTGTTAACTATAGCGGTATATATATTACAAATTAAGTTTGTTCTTCTATCATGTATGATATAAAATATATATCAGAATTCCTGCCCAAACAATTAGCCAGAAAACTATTTATTTATTGTGCTTTTGTTAAGGATATTTGTGAGCTTTTTAATATATAATATTTTATCTGAAGTAATTGACTATATAGCCTAGTTAAATTAAATAATACAACTTTGTAACCTCAAGCTAAAGTTTGAGAATAATTTTTTTAATCATCATATATAACAACCTTGCAAATTTATGAATTTGAAACATTTGCCAAAAGAGGAAGATTAACATTTTCTGTATTTTGAGACTTCTTTGAGCTGTTAACAATATATCCATATTACACAAAACTTATTCATAAGTAACTATTAACAAATTTGCTAATTATGTTCAAATAATGATTCCATTATCAATGGTTAATATATTTTATTAAACAGAGATCATTTAGTTTATTCATGCCATTTATTAGGCAGAGATTACATCCTGTAATAAATACTGCCTGTATAAACTATACATTAGCTGCATTTCTTAGGAAAGAAAGATTCACACAATTTTTCACAGAATAGCCATTCTCAGCAAGATACAATCTTTTAGACTAAAGAATAGTTATTGTCCACAATAGAACTAAAAAATAAGGTTATTATTAATGAATTTCAAATGCATATTCCTATAGGGGCATTCACCCAAGTTTAATTTTAGCTCTGACACATTTGTGTGTCAATATATGCAGTCATCAACATTCCTCTGTTATTTGTCTCCTTTCATTTTGCTTATCAATAAAGGAGGTCACTGGCATAAGTCATTAAAAAAGTTCCTGTCTATTTGGCTTTCTTATGTATTATTATTTAATTGCATTTACTAAATGACTTTCTTCCAGTTTCACTTTATCTGGAATGATGATGATGATGATGATGATGATGATGATGATGATGATGATGATGATGAGAGAGAGAGAGAGAGAGAGAGAGAGAGAGAGAGAGAGAGAGAGAGAGAGAGAGAGAGAACGCACACTTGGCCTAGAAAGCCCTATTATTACCAGTTGAACCAGCTGAGCTAAATACACTCAGAAACCTTCGCCAATTCTCAAGATGAACACACATTAGAAATACTATTCAAAGGCTGGAAGGGATATTAGACTAAGAAGTCACTTGAAGAAGTCACCATTTTAAATTGAGAAATCATAACTCATAAAGAATAGATTTTATAACTAAAAGAGACTTTAGTATCATCTAGTCCAACTTCTTCATTTTTCAGTTGAAAGAATTGAAGTCCAAAGAAATTAATTATTTGATTGAGGCCACAGATGCAGTCAGAAACAAAGCTGAGATGTTACTTTCTGGATTCTGCTCTAATGCTAACATACTTTTTTTTTTTTTTTTTTGGCTGTGTCAGATCTTATATTATTTCCCAGAACAAACCCAGGAAAAGTTGTCTAGAACAAATAAGTAATGCTTTAGGTAAACCTGTAATATTGTTTCTAGGTATTTTTTATTATTTTTTCATTTTTTTAAAATAAATAAATATTTCATGAATATGGGGACAATTAGATTTGTTTTGCTTTTGTCATCTAAAACAAGGATGATGAATTCAAATTTATATGTTGAATCAGTAAGTGAAAAGATACTACTTTAAAGAGTATAAAAATGACAGGATTTAGAATATCTATAAGATTACTGCCAATTTTTCCTCATCCAATTTTCCTGGGCTCTTTGTTATACATTATCGAGTTTGATGCCCCCATATATATTTTTAGGCTGGATTGAAAGAGAGACTGTACAACATGCTTTATTGTGCTGTGGCATATTTTGCTTTGTTTTTTAAAATGTTACAGCATGTCAATTAATTTTGTCTATTCTAAGTATACAGAGTAAGCAGTGAACTTGTTGGCCTAATCCATTGCTTATTCTTCGTATTTACAGAAATTATTACTATTTTTTTTTTGTTATTGTTGTTAAGTCATTTGGTTGTATCCATTCTCTGTGACTCCATTTTATAGGGTATTCTTAGCAAGATACTATTTTCTTTTCCAGAGTCCCCATCTTACTTTTGAGGAAATTGAGGTATACAAAAGTCAAGTGACTTGCCTAGGGTCATACAGCTAGTAAATGTCAGAGACTGAGTTTGAATTTGGACCCTCCTGACTATAGGTCTAGCACTCTGCCCTGTAACCTTGGCTGCCTGGAAGTTATCTTAGGAAAAACAAATTTAGTCAAGGATAATTAGGATAGAACTCATCCATCTTAACCAAATCTGGGAGAAAAAACTGCCTTGAATTTAATAGGAAGTGAGAAGATGGAGAAATCATTTGCATAGATATAGTTTTTTCAATAGTGGGCAATGTACCAGTCTTGAAGCCAGGAGGACCTGAACTGATGCTTGGCCTCTATTAAATGCAAATTCTGAGATCCTGAGAAAGTAGTTTAGTTTTCAAGACTGTAGGCAAAGTTAAGACTTTAAGTTGAAGAAAAGATGCCAGCCTATGTTGATAAAAGTCACGTGGAAGTTCCCTCTATTTGTTCTAACTGAAGTAAATTTTAAGTGATTTAAGTCATAATCTAATAAATAAAATAAAACAATAAACAGAATTTTTTATCTCCATCTTCTGCTGCTCTAATTCAATTCAGCAAATATGTATGAGTTAAATACAAAGATGATATTCAAGCATTTTATACTTAAGAACTGAAAGAGATCTTAAATAGCATCTGTTTTATTTTGCATACGATCCATTAATCACTATAAAAGTAAGCAAGTAATTTGGATTCTCCATGACTTCATTCTATCAAATCCTAAATGAAGATTTTACTGTAAGATAGTGTTGTTTTTTGTCTTTGTTTTTGTTTGTTTGTTTGTTTGTTTTTAAAGAAACAACTGTACTTGGAGAACTTCTCTACAGAGTTATATAGACTTTGTATTATTGTGTGATTATATATGGTACCACAAAATAATAGTAAATCATTACTTATTCTGTTATTTTAAAAGTAGAGAATCCATTTCCTCCCATGATAGCATATAAGGCATGTTCACAAAGTGCTCCATCTTTCTTTTGAATGCAATGTTGTGCTTCACAATCGTAGGACATTGCTTATTACCAAGCCTTATCTGCTGAACAGTTGCAGAATGATGCTGCCAGAATTCAAGCCAGCACATCATCAAGCCAGGAGTTCTATGAACCAGGGCTAGAGTCATCCACCAGTGCTAAACTGGATGATTTGCAGCGTTCATGGGAAACCTTAAAGAATGTGGTAAGTCACTGAACATGTCGAATTATAGATATACATCAATTGTCACTTGGATTGTGAAATAAATGTATATACTTTCTACATCAGACACACAGTATTAGATTGCACAGGGTAAAAAAAGTGAAGAAATAAATTTTGTAATCAGGATGATAAGGGCTTGTGGAAATATTTGGTAATATCCCTTTTCTCGTTTAGATCAGTGAAAAGCAGCGTACTCTCTATGAAGCTCTGGAACGCCAGCAGAAATACCAAGACTCTCTTCAATCTATTTCTACAAAGATGGAGGCTATTGAAGTGAAACTGAACGAAAGTCTAGAACCTGGCAAGAGTCCAGAAAGTCAGATGGCGGAACATCAGGTAAAATAAATAAATAAATAAATAAATAAATAAATAAATAAATAATTGCTACAACTTTTTTTTTTTTTTTTCTAAATGATTAAGTAGGTGCATAGTTATTGTTTGTCTTAAGACTCAGAAGATCAGACTGAATTATTTTCTTAGTATACTGCTTTTTTGTAGAGTAAAAAAAAATGTTCCATATCATAATTTTTACTTGTCTTCAAGCTGTGAAATAAAAATAAGGGCAGGGAGGAAAGGCAAGCATAATCTCTAGTATATACTATGATGTGTAGGTACTTAGTTCTGTTTTTTAAAAACCCCACTTATTTTTCACCTTCATTTAAACAATAAAGTAAGCTTTTCTGTAATGTTACCCAAGTATTTGTTTAAAATTTTAATATGTTATAATATTGACTCTGGGCTCTACTGATCCTTGCTTGAACTGTCAGGTTGGTTCTTCAGAGTGAGAATAACTACACCTGTCCACAATGTTCTAGGAGTTTCACCGAGGGTGTGGGATTGTTTTCTAATGCTAGCTCTCTTGATCCTCCATCCACTTTGTTTCCCTCCAAGATCCTCAATATCCCCCAACAAATTAGCATCAAAATATCATTTGAGCATTTGATAATTTCTTAATACCATTAATAATTGATTAACATCAATTAGCTTTTAAAACCAGACATTGAGAAAATGTATCAAGGACAAGGCACAAATACATTTCCTTGAATTGTCATATATTTTCCAATTTAAAACTTTTTCACTGGGAAGAATAGGTTTAAACAAATACTTCCTCCCACAAATTATACTTCTGAGTGAGGCATAGCCAATGAACAATTCACTTTCTTGCTTTCATGAGTTGATGTTCTAGGTGCAGAGTCAATCCCTTGTTGGCCTGCATCAAGCAATTTACTTATTAGACCTTTGCTGGCTTCTTACTCAGCTTGGCCATAACAGTACTGCCATATAATTTTTTTTTTTTTTACCTCCTTGGTCTTTCAGAACTATTGAGGCTCATGAAGTTGTTATATCTTTGATACTTTTTTACCTGGAATCTGAAAAGATATGGGATAGAACTGTTTAGCATTCATGTCCAAATGGAGGCCTAGGTGGGAAGCATCTGGGCCCAATTGGTCAATCTCCATTTCATTCATAAATATAAAAAAATTCTTTTGTCTTCATACTTTTATACAGGCTACCTCTCCTTCTTGCTTTTTTTATACTTCCTTCTCATTTCTACCTCTTAAAATTCATAGTTTCCTCCAAATTTTAGATTAAGTTTTGCCTCCAACATGAGATCTTACCTGATCCTCCCAGTATACCTGATCCTTCCCAGCTCCCAATGACTTTGTGCCAGAATCAATTTACACTTACTTTGTGTGTATATTATAAATGCATATTGATTGAATTTTTAAAAATAGTATAACTTTGTTACTAGAGCTAAAGATTGTTTTCCCTTAAAAATGTACTTACAATATAGTGTTGTGAGAGGTGTTACCCTCAAAAATACATTTTAACCAGAGACACTTGTCTAGTAAATTAAGACATGAAGTAAAGAGATATTTCTCAGAATAAATTGTTATAGAAAAGATTAGGAATAATACATTGACATAACTGAGAATAAGGGGTATTTCTTAGATTTAGAAATAAAACTCTGTACTTGTCTTCTATTTGAGAATTTACAAATCTATACTTATGTCATATCTTAATTCCCTTCCATAAAGTCTATAAAAATATTGTATTCTGATCATTCATATGCAGTGAAATTATTTTGCAGATTATAGAGCATATAAATTTATAACACTATAAATTATATAGTGACACAAATAAATGTTGTATTGGATTTGAGGTTCAGAAATCTGATTTAAAATCTCGTCATGTCATTTACTAGCTGTGTGGCCCTATATAATGTACTTAACTTTTCTCAGTTTCAATTTCCTCATTTATAAAATGAGCATATTCTACTTGATTGTCTCCAAGGTCCCTTCTAGCTCCAAGTCTATCATCTATGATTTAGTACAGAATAATTTCAGTTTATTATAAAATCAGGTCATAGTGAGAATTGAGAAATGATGGCTTTAATTCCATCATGCTCATATAAGAAGCAAATTTCTGTAGTTGGGGAAATTCATTACCACTGGCATCCAGTCTGTTTCTCTAATCTTTGTAAGATTGGTCTTCAGATAGCAGCTATATAGTCACATCTGCCTGTACTTGAATGCTTTTCATGTTAGAAGGGCCTACCAGAACTTTTGTTCACCTCTCCTGTACTTCAGGAACCCAAAATCACCATCCTCTTACAGTGAGACATTAGAGTAAGACTAATTACTATTATAATCTTGAATTGAAAACATGGACATATAGAACAAATCTATAGATGTAATTCTCCAACATAGAGTTCAATATTTAGACACTCACTTAAGATCTCAAAATATGGTTAATGCTGATCAAATCAAAAGTAAATGGAATTATAACTTCCATAGTAATTTGATTTTCTAATTTTGATATTTTTATTAGGTGCTTTTTATTAAGTTGATATTTTTAAAACAATGATTTTAAAATATGTCACAATATTCCAAAGCTTAATTCAGCCATTCAATTCAATAAACATTTAATGAGAAACTACTTTAAGAATATAAAGACAAAAGTAAAATAATTATTATCTTCAAGTTGCTTACTTTCTTTCATTGCCAGGAATGGATGCTTAAATATACAGTCATATCTCAGGGACATTGCAAATTGAGTTCTAGTAAATATCAATAAAACAAGTCAAACACTTTTTTTTTTTTTTTACTTCTCAGTGCATATAAAAGTTATATTTACCTATACCATATGTCTAAAAATGTTCATACCTAAATTTTAAAATATGTTGTTTCTAAAAGCTTCTAACCATCACTTGAACCTTTAGCGAGTCACAATCTTTTTGCTGATGGAGGTGCTTGCCTTGATGTTAATGGTTCCTCACTGATTAGGAAGATGATTACTAAAATTAAGGTTGGCTATGGCAATTTCTTAAAATAAAACAACAATGAAATTTGTTGCAGTGATTGACTCTTATAAACTGTTCTAATTTCAATAAGATTCAAAGAGAGTGAGAGAAACAGGGAAAGTAGGTTGGTGGACAGTCAGAACACACACAACATGTATTAAATCTGTCATGTTAACTTTCCAATTTTTCCCTTGCCTCTCTTATTGGAAAAGAAATGGAAGTGATACAAGGAAATTGTGGGGGGGGGAAAAAGGTCTACAGTCAAGTAAAAGAGGCACAAAAATACTGACCAAAATAAGATCTTGAAAAAGAGTAGATCAAATGGTAAAAGAGGCACAAAAATTCAATGAAAAGAAGAATGCCTTGTAAAATGAGATTGGCCACCTTCAATGGATGAGTAAATGAATGAATGAATGAGAATTAAGCCCTTAGACAGAGATTCTTCCCTCAAAAGTCACTTGAGAAAGTGGGAGAGACAAAACATGAAAGGGAATGGTGGCCAGATAGGAACATTTGAACTGTCATTCAAGTAATGGTGAATGGTAGGCCGTAGTGAAAGAAATTGACATACCTCATTAAGAAACAATGATAGAGTAGGAAGAAAGGATTGGGAAGAATGCCAGTGAAGCTATGTAGCGGAAATGGCAAGGTAGTTAGTCAAGTGAAGTAATATATTCTCTAATTCATAAATCTCACTTCTCCTCTTTGCTTTTTTTGGATATCATGTCCACCAGTACACAGTACACGGTCCTTCTACAATATATACACCCCACCTCACACTCTCATCATTCCTACCCCTTTAATGCTCAGCTGCTCAGAAAAGTTCTAGAAACAAAGTGATTTAAAAGAAATTGCTTGTTTTGTAATTCAGGTGCTTAAGAGTCTAGATTTCTAATCTCACACAATTTACAATTCCAATTTAGTTAATGACTATTAAAGAACTCAATACAAGATCAGTATAGTATTTTAGGCACTGTGAAAGTTTCAATAGAAGACTTGGTCTTTTTCTCAAGGAGCATGTATTTCCACTGTATAGGTAAAACATTTGTTTAAGTGAAAATAATAGGCCATATCAAATCTAAGTAAATTTAATGGCGATGAATAACCCTACAATTCCACTGAAAAATTTTTTCCCAATAAGAGGCACACCTATGCAACAGCTTGTATTATGAACAAAGTCTAAAGATTTTTGTAGATTTAAATCTCAGTATGAGTAAACAATGTAAAACAGCAACCAGAAAAGATGATGCAGCATTAATTTGCATTGAAAACATACTCTACTTTATAACAAAGACAATAGCTATGCCCACTCTATACTATCCAGGTCAAATCAAATCAGAATATTGTCTTTAAATCTCTATTCTGCATTTCAGCAAGGAAAATCTTCAGAGAAGGGTATTCAGGAAAGTGATGAGTTACTAAAGATCATGATGCAGAAGGACCAACTGAAAGATCAAAAAGGATTCATTCACAGGGAAACAATGATAAGGGACATGTTACTCAATTGTATCGGAGTTTTTGAAAAGTTATTAGGCTGAAAAAAATCATTTTGGTGGTTCAATAGATAGTATTTGATTTATAGTCAGGAAGACCTTAGTTTAAATCCTTTTGCAGATGCTTACTAACTGTATGACTGAGCAAAGCATTTAACAATTTCAGTCTCAGTTTCCTCATCTGTAAAATGGGTATAATTGTAACACCTTTTAGGTATGTTTTTGTTTTGTAAGGAAGAAGTGAGATAACATGTAAAATGCTTGGGAAATCTTAAAGCTCAATATAAATGCTAGCACTGGGACATGATTGAGAGGTCTCAAAGTAATACAACCAGGGGGAAAACAAGGAGGTATTATGTATCTGGCATAGATTAGAATAGGGAGAAGAGAAACTAGGTGGCACATTGTATAAAGTGCTGGATCGAGAGTCAGGAAATCTGATATTTCTGAGCTCAAATCTGTCCTCAGATATTTACTAGCTGTGTGACTTTGGCCAAGTCACTTAACTCTGCTTGCCCCAGTTTCCTCATCTATAAAATGAACTAGAGAAGAAAATGGCAAATCACTCTACCAAATTTGCCAAGAAAACCCTAACTGGGGTCAAAAAAAGTCTGAGGGACTGAAACTACTAAAACAGCAACAACAAAGAATGGGAGATATTTCAAAATCATTGTAACTAATTTAAGGCAAGTATAGCAATCTAGCATTAGGGAATTGAGAAGGGAAGAAAATAATAATACAAATAATCATTTCAAACCGCAAACTGGTAATCTTTGGTGACTTTTTGGATATGCAGGATGAAGAAGCCTGAATTAAAAAAAAAAAAAATATATATATATATATATATATTTTAATTGATTAGGTGTCAGGACAATTAAAGGAGCTATGTATCAAAATGGGGAATGTGAGAAAGTCTGGTCAAGTCAACATAATAAATATACCTGACACATGAGAAGTCTTCCATGAAGGAAGATGATAAGTTTGATTAGAGTATATTGAATCCATTGAACTGTTTTAAAGACAGAGATTTTGAGCTAGCATTTGAGATATTACTAGCTAGGAAAGATGAATTTGTCATGAATATTTTACCACTTTATCCTAGGCCTTGATGGATGAGATCCTCATGCTTCAAGATGAAATTAGTGAACTGCAGACATCTTTGGCAGAAGAACTAGTGTCAGAGTCTTTGGAAGCAGATGCTGCTGAACAACTGGCCTTACAGTCCACCCTCATTGTCTTAGCTGAGAGAATGTCCACAATCAAGATGAAAGCTTCAGGAAAACGACAGCTATTAGAGGTAACAAACTGCTTAACTTTCTGAATTGAATATTAAAATGCATTGATTTATATATGGATTTTTTTCCCCAGCAAAAGTTTTTATTACAACCTACTCATCAAATGCCAGATGTCAAATCCAAGCATAATCTTTTACACTGAGCAACAAATCATTCTTTTTCCTTAATAGAATCATTTGGTCCCTATTAATGTCATCTTTTGAGCTTATAAAAAACAGGTTTTAGTTGTTAATGCTTATAACATGTAGAAATTAATTGCATAAGATTTTTATAGTACTTAGAAATTCTCAATAAAAGCACCGAATGACTACTCTGTGTTTTGATTCCCTGCAACTATTAGAGTAACTGAATGAAAAGTTATCAAAGGAATTTGAGTGAGGGAATAAATAATATAAAAACATTACTTTCAACCATTTCAAAATGTTTTTCATTCAGTAAACTATTAAAATTAAATTTTTGACATTTGCAATTTTATATTCTGCTATATTATTAATTAAATCTGCTTAACCGAAATCTTTAACCAAATAAACTCTGTGTTTTTTGGACCTATTTAGTTATGATTATTGATTAATTGATTATCTCCCTTTGCACTGGGAAGTTCATGGACTTTCAAAATTGGATGGAATTTTTATTCTACAAGTCTACATGCTGTGGTTTGACAAGTTCAAATTGAAGAGAATAGTATTCATTTAATTGTACTAGAGCAATGTGCTAAAGCTTAGCTGAAAAATTTTCTGTGCAAATTATAAAGTTCGATTCCCACTCAGAGTTTTGACTGACATAAAATTTTCTTCTATATAATGATGTTTTTAAAACAGTTTTCATTTACTGAGATTTAACTAAATTCATATTACTTAATTCATTAGGAAAAGTTAAATGAGCAACTTGAAGAACAGAGGCAAGAGCAAGCCTTGAAAAGATACTGTTGTGAAGCTGATGAACTTGACCACTGGTTATTAAGTACTAAAGCCACTCTGGACAGTACCTTGGTTTCACCCACAGAACCAATGGACATGGAAGATCAGCTGGTTGACTGTCAGGTAAAAATATAATAATACATATATGGTTTCAGAATTATCAAATAGATGTATACATGTGTCTATTGTATTTATACCTCTCAAAAATACACTCTAAAATTAAGAAGTAGAAAATAAATAGGTCATATTTTGAATAATCTTTTGAAAAATGTCCTGTTAATTGAAGTTGAGACTGAAGGAAAATGATTTTTTTTTAATTTTTAAAGTTCATGTCAACAAAATTAAATTTAAAATTAAAGATTTCGGCCTATTGTAATTCATTCTTGTTATAGCATTCATCATTTTTTTTTAACCAATAGTAAATGAGTGCAATGAAAGAATAGTAAGTTTTCACGGGTCTAATATAATAATTTTCTTCCATTATATGTGTGTATATATATATGTAGTATATACTGAATGACTTTGGGAAACTTACAGGCTAGGAGATAGACTGGACTGAGGAAGTACAAATATGCTCTATGACAAAGGGCTTAATTATTCCCATTTATACAAGTACCTAACACTTATAAATTAAAATTAAGGTTTACTGATGGCTGCCCTAAATATTATTACTATAATATGTGCCCTAATATATTTCTCTGGGTTTTGAAGTGGTTTTTATAAAGTATTTTGAAAATGTTTATTAGTTCCTGTAGGTTGAGCAATCTACTCTCTTTGAAAAGAATTATATTTAATGTGGCTTGCCAGTCCAGTTCACTTTAGGATAATCTGAGCATTTGTAGGCAGGGTTTATGACCTAATATTTCTGCTGTTTGAGCCTTGACAAATAAGAGAGAAAAAAAGGTAATGAACAAAGTGAAATCTCTATTTTCTTCCTAAATTCATAAATTCATCTTGATTATTTTTATTAATTTTGATATTGTCAGTTTGCCCTGGAGGTAATTATATACTTTCTGAAAACATAAATAAATAATATGATTTTTAACATTGCATGTTTTAAAAATGTTTCCAAAAAGTTAAGTGTGATTTTAAGCTATTATTAATCTTGGCAATGATGTTTCAGAATAATTACAGAAGGTTACATGGGGGTGTTTTGTATTCTCTGTATCATCTTTTCCACCTCTCCTTGGGGAGGCATCTATTTTTAGAATTCTCTTCTAGCACTTGAAATAACAAAATTAATCTGTTTTGCCTAAACTTGCTAGCATTTCAAAATCATATTGCATTATTGGTCCTTAATTTCCCCTTTGGTTTTTATTATTTTATGCCATCAATATGCCATATATTATATCATTAATGTGCAAAAAATTCATTCAGGTAAAGAAATACATTTTACTGAAGTATTTTTGAAAATAAATATAATAATTAAAAGAACTCCTACACTAAGAAAATTTAGAAGTAGATATAAGCTTATTCAATTTAAAAAATAGGTTTTAAAATCAACTCTAAACCAGGATAGTTAAAAAAACTGTACTTCAAAGGGTCATACACTCTCTTTGCTATTTTGAATTTTATACTGTATTGAGTGCAACTATGAAAAATTTTCGATATGTTTGTATTTTAAAGTCTATTAATAAAATATCTGTTTTTCTATTTTGTTGATAAAGAAACAAACTCTTTAAGTTATGCTTCTTATAATCTATGCATAATGAAAATGGAAGTCTTTAAGTGAATTTTAGTGTCCACATAATTTTTTGGTGGTGGTAGGAGAGTAATTTTGGGTAAAAAGTTTGTTTTTCTTGTTTTCATCATACTTCCTTTGAGAAAAAGGTAAGCATTAGCATAAAGTTGCCATGAGAAAATAAACTCATTTCTTTTAAAAATAGATCTTTGACCAACTTAAGGTAAACATCTATAATTTTTATTCAAAAAGGAGTGATCTATTTATTGAAGTATAACTTGGAAAAACAAACAAAGCAAAGGAATTATCCTAGGAACTTGTCTCCCAGACTAAAGAGGATTATTTAGAGCCTCTTAGTGCTATTTAGACATCACTTTTAAAAAAGAAGAAAAGCTTATCAATATAAATTAAGCAATGTAAATCCCTTTGAACAGACAGGAAAGAAAAGGAATAGTTGTAACTGCTTCTAATGTAGGCAACTGTCATTAGTCACAAGTCTCATAGACTCAGACAAAGGATAACAAATAGCTAAACCACTGGACTCCCAGCTACACCCCCACTCATGTAGATTATGCTTTCCATGTTCTGTGTGTCAGTCGATGTTTGTGCCTTCAGTTTTTTTGAAATTTCAGTAGGGTGATTCCTCAGTTTGTAAGACAAGGAGAAAAAAATAAGAAATGCTCAGAAGTTAAATGAAAACTTCATTCTCCTTAAGATTAAAAAAAAAAAAAAAAAAAAAAAAAGCAAATGCAGAAATGCAAATTGAGAGAGATATTGGGTCTCCATCCTGGAATACTACTTAGAGTCTGAAAACATGTATGAATTTGCCTCGTTATTCTTGCTGTTACAGAACATGTTGGTGGAGATAGAACAAAAAGTAGTGGCCTTATCAGAACTCTCCATTCACAATGAAAACCTGCTTATGGAAGGAAAGGCTCACACCAAGGATGAAGCAGAACAGCTGGCAATCAAGCTGAGAACCCTAAAAGGAAGTCTGCTGGAACTGCAACGTGTACTACATGATAAGCAGATCAACATTCAAGTAAGAATTTTGATGGACTTTTCTTTAAATGAATCTTATAGGCTTGGTTGATTATCTTCTGATTCTTTGACATAAAGAGGGACAAATAAAAGTGGGAAATATAGGTTTCTATAATTTTTACCAATTTTTAGCATAGGAAAAACAATTGCAATTGAATCAGTAGATATGTTTAAATCTCACCCTTACTGTTTCCTAGGTATATGGCCTTGAGTAATTCTCTCCACCTGTATGTTTTGGTTTCCTAAAATATAAAATGAAAGATAAGATGAATCTGAGATCTCTTCCAGCTCCTACAATTGCTATAATAATTTTAAAATTGATTGTTACAAAGGCAGGAAGATTATTATATTCCATACATTGATTACCCTACAATATGTCCCTTTAATGTAATTAAGTAAAGATTATATTTGGTCCTGAAACCTCCAGCAATATAAACTATTGGAAGATAATTTGTTAAAATTATCAAATACTCCAATTATTTCAGCCAGCAAGAACTGGCTGTGGATTGGCAAAATATACTTCATCATAAACGTTATGCTCATATTCTTTTTCCACTTACTAAAATTTAATCAATATTCAAAAGAATCAAGTTTTGCCAGAAGTTTTAGGTTATACATTAGACTGATTTAATGTAAAAATAGCAAGGGAAGGAAGATTGCATTCTGACAAAAATATAAAACCTAATAAAAATAAAATATATTTTTTCTGATATCTGAATATTTTAAACATATATATTTTTTCCATTTTGAAAGAAATGCATTTTAACTCACATTATGTTAGAACAGATGTTATATGCTACAACATTCAAATGGCTGTAAAATTAATTATAAGCATATCTATAGATAATTAAACACATAATTTAATTCCAGGTATTTGATCATATAAAAGAAAAGGAAAATGTTGGTTTGCAAATTAAATGTAGGAATTTACAGCAAGATCACTGGCCATTCTTGATCAAGAAATCAGTGGTAGAATGTATATAATTTAACCATTTTTAATAGGACACAATGGGTTAATAATATCAAGGAACAGCTCAATTCAAATAAAATAAGAGATCCCTACTTCAGGAGAATAACTGCACAAAAAATATAAAAATCTAAATTTATATTTAATTTCAAAGACATTATATCTATTTACAAATACTAAGTACTAATATATATCCTCACAGGCAAATGACACATATGTATAAATGCTATTTGTAGCATGTCGGTGTTTGTGTTTCTGCAATATATACCATAATCTCAGATTACCTTTGGGAGATATTAAATTTGTAGTGACTAGCAATGTTAAATGTAATCATCAGTGTTTCATAAAACCAAAGATTTTATAGTTTCTGATTTACCTTCCTAAATATATTTGAGCCAGTATTAAAATTATTTGTCAGTTGATGTTTCCTTTAGGATTTAGAAGTATCGAGAAAATGACCAAGGTACATCAACTGGACTTGACAAGGCCTTTTCATCAAGTTCAACAAAGATGATAAAATGCATGCCTTCAGGGAAATTTAGAGAGCATTGAATCCACCTCTTCTGTTTTATAGATAAAGAAACAGGCCCAGAAGTAAAGTTAGAATCTTTTTTAGAGTTTATGGGAAATGATTACCATAAATTTGAGGTTTATGCCAGGTAATGTTTGTTGTTATTAGTTTGAGCTAGATATTTTAAATGATTTTCTGATCCTTGTATTCCCAATGTTCTTTTTCTTTCTTTTCTTCCTTCCTTCCTTCCTTCCTTCCTTCCTTCCTTCCTTCCTTCCTTCCTTCCTTCCTTCCTTCCTTCCTTCCTTCCTTCCTTCCTTCCTTCCTTCCTTCCTTCCTTCCTTCCTTCCTTCCTTCCTTCCTTTCTTTCTTTCTTTCTTCTATTCATTTTTGCTGAGGCAATTGGGGTTAAATGACTTGCCCAGGGTCACACAGCTAGGAAGTTTTAGTGTCTGAGGTCAAATTTGAACTCAGGTCCTCCTGATTTCAGGGCTGGTGCTCTATCCACTAGACCAACTAGCTGACCCAATGTTCTTTTAGTTCTATAATTAGCAAATCTAGGAAGAAATTCAATAGCTTGAGAATCAGTTATATAGATGATAACATACTGTTTAGGTTACTATTTAAAGAATTTATACCTTATGTTAATGCTTCAGTGTTTAGTTCTTTAGTTACTCATCTTGGAACATGCCTCAGTACTTTAAAGTGGTGTGACTATACCCTTCTTCATTACCTAAGACAGGATTTTAATTGTGTTTTTAAAGAATAAAATGAGTGTGTGAGACATAAGTGGAAAATTTAGCATGGGTTGCTTTGACCAAGCTATTACTGTTCATAGGGAGTTACTTCATAAGAACCTACAAAAAAGCCTTTGAGAATCTTATAATTTAATGGAAGGTGGAGACAATATTAACACTTAGAAACATACATGAAATATACACATATAATTTGAAATCTACTTCATTGGCATATAAACCATTTACAACTATTAAAATTATTAAGTTTGATAGAGAAGTTCAGATAATTAGGGTAAATAAAATCCTGTCTTAATGTGTATTTGTTCTTTTATCCTTCTGATTCATCAAAGTAAAAGGTTCAAAGTCTAAATGTCTCATAAGTACCATAACATTAATAATAATAATAATAACATTCATTTATGTGTTATATAATTCTTTTTAAGGGTTCTTTCACACACTAATTAATGTAGTATAAATAGTCCAGAATTTATTGGGAGGCATGTGGAGAAACAAATGATAGGAATATTATGACCAGAGAGGGGAATTTCAGGGTTTCTAATTTAGGAAAGTAGAACACATGTAGATGATGATTAGAGGTAGTGTTTTAAATGTTATCTGTCTGTGATTAAGTAGAAGGGATGGATCATAGGCTTTAAGAATATTTGGGAAATGAGAAGTTCAGGAACTTGAGAAAGCATCTGTAAGTATATTAATGCCCCTCGTATAAGTTCAAAAGTTGAACTCATTGAAAAAGGAGGAAGAATAAGTACATACTATAAGCAGTGTTATATAGAGTTTACAGAAATTTTTAATTGTATGGACTTCAAAAGAGGAAAAATTTCTGAGTAAAGAAGAATTTGGAAGTGATAATTGGGGGAAAAGAATATTTTGACTCCCAGTTCAGGACCAGCATGAGGGAAAGTATAACCAATACTGAACAGGATAATGAGGGATATTTGATAGAAATATTATGAGAGAAAGCATTCTAAGATGAAGAAGAGTTTATTCTCTCTGGAACAAGAATCCAAAGGGCACATTATAAGGGTTAGATTTGGATATAGGTGGAATCAGGCTAACATGTCAGAATGATTACACCAGCATATATATGATTAAGGGAGATTCACCAATGTTTACAAAATCCCCAGAATAACTGAAAATTTTGAATGTAGGTAGGGCCAGTCCGGATGGCTTCTTCTTGAGAGGATATTTGATGACAGTAGATTTAAGAGGATTCCTATTCTTAAACTCCCATATCTCTCACATGAAATGACCCTATCTAAAATTCAGAAAGCTTCACATGTTCAGAAATTCTTCTGAGAGTCTGATGGCTATAAGAATTGAGTTGACCATGATAAGGTCATGTAATCTTGGACTTAAGACATGTAGATTGAAAAGGAGAGTAGGTGAAAGCAAAATAACAGTGATAAGATATTAATGCCAAAAAGGGCTTTAGGGATCTTTTATTTAAAAAAATTCTTAATATGAGGTCTATGGCTCTAGGAATAGAGTTGACAAATTTGCATAGGGGGAAGTACATCTTAATTTTTAATAACTACTAAGAAAAATTTAGTATTTATATCATTTTAAAATGTCATTCTGAGAAAGTCCATAGATTTTAGCAGATTACCAAAGGTCTCCATAACCCCCAAAAGTTTGAGTATCCCTAATTTATTCCAATCCAATCATTTTGCAATTGGAGAAGTAGAGGCCCATGATATGAATTAGTTTCCTTGAAACATATAGTTAGGGACAGAGCTGGAACTAAGAACCCAAGTATCCTGATTCTGAATTCATTTTCTCTTATGTTCAAGACCCTGGTTGTTATTGTGGAAAGAGTGAGGTCACAGTATAGGAACATATATTGATTTGTTAATATGATGAAAACTTTATTAGAGTAAAGTTCTTTTAGGTGTTAACAAGTGCATCCATAAACTTTGCTCTTGTCCCCGATGTCTGTGTCTTATTTTCAATGTATTTGTGAAAGCAAAGGAAGTCAGTCACTTTGGTATTATTTATTTCAACCACACAGAAATGTTCTGAATCTCATTTAGGCTTTGAGTAAAATGATTGCTGTTTTCCTTTTAATAAAAAGCAGGCTACATCACAAGAGAAGGAAGAATGTGAAGCTGATTTAATAGCCACTCAGAGCCCAAGTGTCCAGGAATGGCTGGCACAAGCTCGAACCACAAGAACCCAACAGCAACAGAGCAGCCTTCAACAGCAAAAAGTAAACTATTAAAATGTTACTCTAGATTGAAATCACTGGCCTCAGAAAGAATGTGTTTTGGGAGTGTCTTTCTTCTAGTTTGCTTGTTTCTTAGTTTAGATATGCTTTCAGAGAAATTTTAGTCTTGCTGGTTCCATTATCACTTTTCTCTACAATGAAGCCTTTTTCTTTTCTTGTATAAATGAATAATATTATCTATGTGGGTTGATAAATTATCTTTTCTATATCAAGAAAGAAATTTAGTAAAAATATATTCAATAAAATATCACTAATTATAAAAATTAGGAGGAGGGGCACTGCAAATTAATGAAAATTTGGGATTATAGAATAATTTATTATTTAGGTGTATACTTTCCTGATCCATCAGGAACAACCCCTTCTATGACTTAGCAGATAAATTCTAGGGAGTTGCCTGAAGTTCAAAAGATAGAAGTTCAAAGGCTTGTTCAGGGTCATATCTAGCAATGTCAGAAACTGAATTTGAACCCAGGTCTTTTTACCTCAAGCTTAGCATTCTATTGGCTGCCTCTATAAAGAAATGCAACCATATTTATTTCAAGTATATGATGCATGACTTAAGCTGGGTTTAAAAATTTGACCAAGAGAAGTCCTTAGAGAATCTACTTTAATAGATAAGTAACGATCATTTGTAATTTCAAAAAAGTAATTTTTTGTCTGTAAATAAGTTCTTTAAAAAATTAAGTGATATAAACATATTTCCAGTGTGAGTCCCTCCCCAGCATAAAAGTAAAATTTAGCAAGAGTCCAGATAATTTTAGAATCCAAAATGGTAGGGCCAGAAAATTAAAGAAGTATTTTGTTACCAACCAGGCATTTCACTAGAATTCAAAGAGTAGGGTATCTTATTTTATGAGAAGCTGCCATTTATATGTCATTAGGATATTTTTACATTGATTTATGAAGTCTATATTTAATCCACTTGGGGGCACTATACCTCTATAAGATTCTTTTTATAGTATTAAATGCACTGTGTAGGTTTTTTATGAACATCTATTATCAAAAATAAAGAATGATATTAGTAATGATATTACTACAGTGACTTAGTGTTTGCCTCATGTGTTTTCATTCTTTATACTATGAACAATTGATAACAGAAGGGTTATGGGTGCTAAAGGACATGGTAAATAACTGTATTAAGCTCACAAATATTTTGACTTTTTTTTTATCTCTTGTCTTTCTGACTCTTGACTAGGAGCTAGAGCAAGAATTAGAAGAACAGAAAAGCCTTCTTCGATCAGTAGCAAGTCGTGGAGAAGAAATTCTAACTCAACATTCAGGGGGAGAAAGTGCTGGCATTAGGTATATATATTTTCATTTTAATTTTCATTTTTTGTTGTTGTTGCTGAGGAAAGAGGGATGGACAGTTGTAATTTCACTGCTGTGAGGAACTCCCAGTGAGCAGTTCTGCTTCTTCTCTGCAACTTAAAGTCTTAGGGAATTTCCTAAGGTACTGAGAGATTGAGACTTGTCCAAGATCATCTAATCAGTGTATGTCAGTGTTAGTACTGAACCTTTCTAATTTTGAGACAAATTCTTTCTCCATTACACCATGATGCCAAATATGTTTCAAGACAATTTACTTTCATCTCCTTTTTCTTCTACTTTTCACCTATTTGGACAAAATATTTTTCTCATATCATATTCTAAATGTTATTTTTTGTTTCATTTCACTTTGGGATAGGAAATATGTTGCAAGAAGCTTTTTGGAGTGGCCTAAACTTATCTCCTACCTAAAATAGCTATTCTATCTATATCCTCCCAGAAAATAAGAAAGCCAGGAAAGCAGGAAATTATTCTTTTTTAATAAAATGACAAATCCAATTATGAATTATATTCTTTATCCATCCAGACCTATAGTCTGTTTCTAACATCAAGAAACGCTTTGTAGGGGCAGCTAGGTGGCGCAATGGATAGAGCACCAGCCTTGAATTCAGGAGGACCTGAGTTCAAACATGGTCTTCAACACTTAACACTTCCTAGCTGTGTGATCCTGAGCAAGTCACTTAACCCCAGCCTCAGGGGAAAAAAAAAAAAAAAAAACACTTTGTGGATAAGCATTAAAATGTGGATAAGCATCCTTAAAAGACATAGAATTTAGAAATATAATGGGCTTTAAAGATTCTCCATGCCTCTTGTTCTGTCACCTCATTTCATATACAAACAAAGTGAAGCTTTAGAGAGGGTAATTTGCTAGGGTTCACAAGGTAATAAATAATAATAATTATTAAAATTCAATTATGTAAAGCTTTAGTTTTGTGTTTTGTTTTGTGAAACATTTTATATATGGTATCTCATTTGATCAGTATAAATAGCAGAAGAAAAAAATTTTTTGTCTTTTGTAATATAGCATAATGAAAAAGGGCTGGATTTAGAGTAAAGAGCTTTGAGTTTTTGTTCTGGCTATACTACTAACTGACTTTATGATTTTGGAGAACTCATTTTATGTCTCGAAGTCTTCATCTGCATCAATGAACAGATTAGAGAGAGCAACATTTGGATTTAGCCCTGGGATTTGTGATTTTTTGCCTTTGGAATGACTTTAAGTCAAAATACATTATACATAGTAAATATTTAATAAATATTTGTTGGATTGATAATTATGAAATAGGCAAAGGTTAATTCAGGTCTTTTCTATTCCCTTTTCAGAAATCAGTTTTTTATATTTTTCTCTCTAGAACCTCTCATGGTTTTTGCTTCTCTTTTCTTAAATCAGAGAGGGGCTACCTTTACTAATAATCCCTTCTTTAGAATTTTTGGTTTCCTTTATTTATTGACCACTTTCTCTACCCCACCCAATCAAAGCTTATCTCTCCTTTACCTGCAGGTGAATTATCCTGTAGGAATGAATCTAATCTGTGAACTGTAATGTTCTGTTGTCTCTAAATTGTAAATCATTCTCTGGGGGCAGATCTCTTTGGGGAGCTTCTGGAGCCAGCCTTAGTTTTAGTTCTTGTCAGAATGTCTCCAGCCAGCTTCAGTCTCTAGCTCCCTCTGAATCCAAAGCCTCCAACCAACAGGAAGATAGATGTGGGAATGAAATCTTGATTCTGAATCTCCTAGAGTATGGGAATTAGACTCTGCCTCCAAGAGAATGGGATTGTGGGTTTACCAGAATTCAATCCTAGATGTGAATCTTTCAGATTCCATGAGCAGGCTTTTCCTTTAGACTTGTGAATCTGATGGACCTGCGAATCTACTGAATCCTCCCTCTGAGTCTCCTCGAGCTTCCCTGAAGTTCTCCTTGGGAAGTCTTCACCTTGGCCCAATCCAGACTGACTTCCCCACTCAATGTTGGCCCCTTATATCCTCCCAGGGAATGGGGTTGTGGGTACTTCATGGGCTTGTGGGAACTCCTTAAGAAACCAATGAGTGAACTCCTTTAAAGGTCTAAACTTCTTTAAAGATTTGAACTCCTTTAAAGGTGTGAACTTTGAACTAGAGAATTGTTAAGTACCGACTTAGCACCTTGTAAGGATCCTAACAGGAACAACTAATTATAATAAGGTTAGTGACAAGCAACATATTAATAATGTATTTCCCCATTGCATATTTCTATGTCAAACATTATTTTCCATATATTGTGGTAAATTGGGAGCATTTTGGCACTCCTAGATAACAGCATATAAGCAGCTACCCATTCTACCTTTGCATAAGACAGGCATTTGCCTTCCTCGCCTCCACAACTATTTCAACTCTGCTATTGTGATTTTGCAGTAACAGGAACATATCTCACTGTTGTCTAAGCTATTCTTGGATTTGGAAAATAGCTGATGTTCATATAACTGAGATGTAAAAATAGGAAAGCATAAGAGAAAGAAATGGAAAGAAGATGTAGGAAGATATAAGAAAAAGAGGAGAAATTTTCATTTTATAGGTATTTATTATACACATATAATGGATATAACATATACTGGCACTTAGCATTAAGAAGGGTAGAAGAAAGAAAAAGAGAGAAAAAAAATTGCTAGAAAGAAGGTCCGTGATAAGAAAACATTATTTGTGTGTGGGGGGGGGGGGGAGATGAAAGAATATACTTACAGTTATAAATAGCTAATTAAGTCACCATCTGTTTGTGTATCATACCAAATAAAATACAGGCATAATTCTAATTTCAGGATGTACTTAATAACAGGACTAATTTTCAAACTTCAGAATTCTTCACAAATAGCTTTATTACTATTCTGTTATAAACACAAACTCATTAAACCAAGGTGTATTTTGGAGTGTTAGTCAAAATAGATCAGGCTTTGGGATGATAAAAGAATAAAGACAGTTTTGAATGTATCTTATTAAGTCACCAGAAGAATAGAGTACTTTTTAGATTTTAAAAGATCTGTGTTTTCATCAATATTCTGTCTCTAGTGCAAAGGGCAGGAATTTTATGCTTGTCTTATCCTAGTGTATGTTATGTCATACAGATAATGTATCCTTGATAATTCTTTCAGTTTATACCTCATTGAAAATCATAAAGGTCCTTCTCTCTCATTCCTCCTCCCTCTTCTCCTCTCTCCTTTTTATATAGACACATGACTGCAAAAAAGTAGATCTTTTTGGCTCTCCTTACTGGTTTTCCCCCACATACTTTTTATTTTTGTGTCTTACATCCTCATAATTTGGAAATTGCCCAAGGAAAGACAAGCAACTCTAAATCATATTTTCAGACATAAAAACTATTGTTCTATTAAATAAATCAATGGTGAGGCACTACTTACTTTAAAAGGTAGCTTGAAAATACTTTTAAAAAATTTCTTGGTGATACAGTGGATAGAGCACCAGCCCTGAAGTCAGGAGAACCTGAGTTCAAATCTGGCCTCAGACACTTAACACTTCCTATTGACCCTGGGCAAGTCACTTAACCCCTCAGCAAAAAATTAATTAATTAAAAATTATTATGCTTATACCTTATTTTTAAATTTATGTATCTAATTATGAATGCATATTCATGGGCATACCAATTTCCTCCCTTACTCAAAAAAATAATTAATATATCCAGTGACCAAGAAAATATATAACTCATAAAATGTCCAAGATATTTAGTCTGTGGAAAAGTCAGAAGACTGAAAATGTAAAAATTTATTTCTGACTTTGATACTGATTTGTCTATCTACCCAGCAAGAAGCTTTTATACAGTGCCCTCTGCATGCAAGGCAACATACTAAGTATTGAAGTTACAAACAGAATAAATAAAACAATCTCTACTTGTAAGGAGATTATATTGCAATGAGGGAGATCACAAGGCTATTGATAAGGATTTCATCTATCTATCTATCTATCTATCTATCTATCTATCTATCTATCTATCTATCTATTTCTCTGTTTATTCTAAGGCAATTGAGGTTAAGTGACTTTCCCAGGGCTAGGAAGATCTGAGACCCCAAGTTCTCCTGACTTCAGGGCTGGTGCTCTATCAACTGCACTACCTAGCTGCCCCCTTGATAAAGATTTTAAACAGGATAAGGTCATTTATTGAGTATCAGCAATATAGAGAGCTCTGGATGCCATATAGGCATTTCATCTCAAATTAATTTTATTATTTTATATATCTTATATATATTTAAATACTAATTTGCTGACATCCAAAAAATGAAAAAAAAAAACTTAGTTGTTCAAAAATATTTATAGTGGCTCTTTTGGTGGAGCTAAGAACTGGAAATTGAGGGGAATTCCATCAACTGGGAAATGTCTGAACAAATTTTGGTATTTGATTGTGATCTAATATTAATTGTGCTATATTAAATGTCAAGTAGGATGATTTCACAAAAACATGGAAAGAGACTTAAAGGAACTGATGCAATTGTGAGATGGGCAGAACCAGAATATTGTACAATCACAGTAATATTGTACAATATTTTCAGCAATATCAGGATCCAAGACAATCCTATAAAGGACTAATGATGGAGCATGCTATTTGCTTATTTATCAGACATCTTTCTATCTATTGGAATATAGACTAAAGAATGTTATTTTTCACTTTTATTTTTTTCCATTAAAATCTTCTAGAATAAAATAACTAATATGGAAATGTTTCACAGGACAAATATGTATATTAGAATATTACTGAATATTCTTTTCTAAATATTTGTATTTATTTATTTTTTGGAAGTTGTCTAAACTACCATATAATAGATACTTAACAAATGTTTATTGATTGATTACATATAAATTAACAACCCCAAATGCCCAAACCCAATGGCAAATTTAGAGGTTAATCTTAACTTTGTTGCTTTTCTTTCACAAGATGTAAACTGAAATTATCTGCTCTCCTAATAGTGAGAAGCCTGATGAAATATCCCAGGAATTGGCATTTGAAGGGGAGAAAACCTCAGCAGAAAGCCACATGCGTATGAAATGGGAAAGTCTTCATCAAGAATTTAGTACCAAGCAGAAACTGTTGCAGAATGCTTTAGAGCAGGAACAAGAGCAGATGGTATTTCTTTTTTTGCTTTTTTGTTATTGATTGTTGATAATATACAATTATGTAGCTATTTATAATTTCATTGTAGCAAAGAGAAATAGTGAAACAATCCTACCAGGGTTTTTAAAAGAATGTCATTTAATATTATTTATAAGAATAATATAGGGGGAGGGGAAAAAAGAAAAAAGTAAATGATAATTTTGTAATATGTTTGAATGAAATAGCAAGTTGTGTACAGTAAATGTGCAGTATCATGAACAATCAACTTTTTATTGGATTATGTTATAAAATGCTCATTTTATTCCATAAGTTAAAGAAAAATAATATTATTATATCTTATTATGCTGTTAAAAACCCTATTTTTTCAAAAGAAAATTTATTTGCTGCATTTTCAAATTATATAGTTCTTTTCACTTTTAGTTGAGTCTAGGGCATAAATATGAAAACCAGCATAATTAATGGCATTCCCTCCATTATCTTAATTATTAAATATCGTTAACAAATGATGATCAAATTAGGATCCATGAATTAAGTGAATATTTTTATTGTTTTTTGAGTGCTAGAATTCTGAAGCTAACAATACATTTTGAAAATGATTATCAACTCTTTTTACCAAAGGAACCTGTAAAGTAAAGGTCTCTGTTTTCCTATTTTTCTTTGACATCATCTTCAGTGATTTCTCTTTTTCGTCTTTTTCCCTTTACTCACTTCCTCCTATAACAAAATGTCCCTCCAAAGTTTCTTCTCTCCTTTTTGAAGACATAATTTGCCAAGAAGTAATTTTCCAATTTGACAGCTATATTAATGACTATTAGATATATTTGAAAGCACAATTTTGTAACATAAACTGTAATAAATTTAAGTTTCCTTCCCAAACATTCATTCACTCATGTTTTATTCAACATTTATTGAATGTCTTTAAGGATGTGTCTCTTATTGACTGTCTCTAGGATACACCTAGCCTTTGGGAGGGTAATTCATAGAAATATAATATATGACCCTACCGGTTAGCAGCTTATAGTAAAGGTAAAGACACAAGATATACATTGAGAAAGTAGAAAGTGACATAAAAAATGTATTGTTTCCTATATTTTTATACAAAAGGAGTATAAAATTAAGTATTTGATGAATGGCAATTACTAGAAGAGTTTAAATAAGAAAAAAATTGAGGGAAAAAATCTCAAATGAGAGACCTTTTTTGATGGATGTGATAAAGGAAGAGTTTCATGGTGGATGGGAAAATTAAGCTATTGGATTTGAGAGAGGAGAGATTAGAGGTAAAGCAAATAGGAGCTTCCTCTATTAGGAAGCTATTTTGTTTTGTGTTTTTTTAAATCAATAAGCACATTGTCACTGATAAATATAAAACAATAAAGTTTGTAAATTATGCCCTCTACAAATTATTTTTTGCCAGAAGAGTTATATATAAGAACCCTTTTTTCAATATTTGTGCCATGTGTGTTTCTAACAAAGTACTGTAGAATTATCCTGAACAGTTGTCCTTATTCCTATATAGCTTTACAGTAGGCCAAATAGACTGCTGACTGGTGTGCCACTATACAAAGGGGAAGGGCAGACTCATACGAAATCCTCAGTTACATCTTTGCTGGATGATTTGAGCCAGACTTTTGAAGAAGTCTCATCTCAGGTATTGTATTCTTGGTTTGTTCAAAAAAATTCTATTCTACAAAAAAGATGTATGTTATTTTTAAAATGTGGATTTCATCTGCTATCTCCTGTAGTTGGCATCTAGTCAAAGGTAACTAAAGTGAACATTAACAGGTCAGTAGAGTCACATTCTGCACTGTTATGAATATCATAACTCCCCCCCCTTTCCCACATGAGAAACAAAACTCAAAAAATAGTATTTCATAGTTTATATTGCTTGCAAAAATGTATCTAATCTGAACTATTTACTTAGAACACATTCCTTTAACAAAGAATTCAGATCCAGTATCATTTTAAAATTTTGGAAGAACTGACCTGTTTATCTTCTTTTGAATTTCTTTTCTCAGAGTGGGAGGACAAAGAAGCAAAATTTTCATTTGGAACAGAAATTATATGATGGAGTTTCAGCAACCTCTATTTGGCTAGATGATGTGGAAGAACATTTATTTGTTGCTACATCCCTTTTACCAGAAGAAACAGAAACTTGTCTCTATACTCAGGAAGTAAGTTTGGTCTCCATGAATATATGATATTAAAAACAACAGATTTTATCCAATTTAGCTGAGCTATAAACATAAGATATCAAAGGAAGAAAGCAGAAAATTAGGGATTCTTTCAAAGAAGATGATGACATAAATTAATTAAAAACAAAAGTTGACTGAAAACTTTGTATTCTGAATTTGAATTCTTGATCTATTATACATAGGAAAGAGAGATAAAAAGAGGGAAACTACATCCCAGGAAGAGGCATAGAAAATCTACCAAATCTGAGGGAATTTAGGGAGGGGAAGAAACATTGTGTGAATCTTACTCTCATCAGAGTAGGCCCAAAGAGTAAATAATTGACATATTTGTTTTTCAGAGAATTCTCTCTCACCTCATTATAAGGGGGGAGAGGTAAAGGGAAAAGGAAAAGGGGAATAAGGGAAGAGTACAAGAAAGGGGAAGGGACTTAAAAGGAGGGGGGAGGGATGCTAAAAAGGGAGGGCTGTGTATCACAAGTGGGGTCCATAAATTAAATACTGGGGAAGGGGTTCGGGGGACAAGGGAAAAAAAGAATAATCAGGAGATAATATGATGGCAGGAAAATGCAGAATTAGTCATTTTAACTGTAAATGTGAATGGGATGAGCTCTCCCATTAAACGGAGGTGGATAGCAGACTGGATCAAAAGTCAGAACCCTACAATATATTGTTTACAGGAAACACACTTAAAGCAGGGAGATACATACAGAGTAAAGGTAAAAGGTTGGAGCAGAATCTATTATACTTCAGGTGAAGCCAAAAAGGCAGGGGTAGCCATCCTTATCTCAGATCAAGCAAAAGCAGAAATTGATCTAATTAAAAGAGATAAGGAAGGGCATCGTATCCTGCTAAAGGGTAGCATAGATAATGAAGCCATATCGATACTAAACATATATGCGCCAAGTGGTATAGCATATAACTTCCTAAAGGAGAAGTTAAGAGAGTTGCAAGAAGAAATAGACAGCAAAACTATAATAGTGGGAGATCTCAACCTTGCACTCTCAGAATTAGATAAATCAAACCACAAAACAAATAAGAAAGAAATTAAAGAGGTAAATAGAATATTAGAAAAACTAGGTATGATAGATCTTTGGTGAAAACTGAATGGTGATAGAAAGGAGTATACTTTCTTCTCAGCAGTTCATGGAACCTATACAAAAATTGACCATATATCGGGACTTAAAGATCTCAAAATTAAATGCAGGAAGGCAGAAATAGTAAATGCCTTTTTCTCAGATCACAATGCAATAAAAACTACATTCAACAAGAAGTTAGGGGTAAATAGACCAAAAAGTAATTGGAAACTAAATAATCTCATCTTAAAGAATGACTGGGTGAAACAGCAAATTATAGAAACAATAATTTCACCCAAGATAATGACAACGATGAGACATCATACCAAAATTTGTAGGATGCAGCTAAAGTGGTAATAAGGGGAAATTTTATATCTTTAGAGGCTTACTTGAATAAAATAGAGAAAGAGAAGATTAATGAATTGGGTCTGCAACTTAAAAAGCTAGAAAAAGACCAAATTAAAAATCCCCAACCAAAAACTAAACTTGAAATTTTAAAATTAAAAGAAGTCAATAATATTGAAAGTAAAAAAAAAAAAAAAAAACTATTGAATTAATAAATAAAACTAAGAGTTGGTTTTATGAAAAAGCCAATAAAACAGATAAACCTTTGGTAAATCAGATCAGAAAAAGGAAAGAGGAAAATCAAATTGTTAGTCTTAAAAATGAAATGGGGGATCTTTCCACCAATGAAGAGGAAATTAAGAGAAATAATGAGTTTCATTGCCCAACTTTATGCCAATAAATTTGATAACTTAAGTGAAATGGATGACTACCTCCAAAAATATAGGCTTCCTAGATTAACAGAGGAGGAGGTAAACTGCTTAAATACAAAACACTTGCCACAAAAATAAAGTCAGATTTAAATAATTGGCAAGACATTCAGTGCTCATGGATAGGCCAAGTGAATATAATCAAGATGACAATACTCCCCAAACCAATCTATTTATTTAGTGCTATACCAATCAGACTCCCAAGAAAGTATTTCAGTGACCTAGAAAAAATAACAACAAAATTCATATGGAAGAATAAAAGGTCAAGAATTTCAAGGGAATTAATGAAAAAAGTCAGATGAAGGTGGTGTAGCTGTACCTGATCTAAAGCTATATTATAAAGCAGCAGTCACCAAAACCATTTGGTATTGGCTAAGAAATAGACTAGTCAATCAGTGGAACAGATTAGGTACACAAGACAAAATAGGGTACAACTATAGCAATCTAGTGTTTGACAGACCCAAAGATACCAACACTTGGGATAAGAATTCATTATTTGAAAAAACTGTTGGGAAAACTAGAAATTAGTATGGCAGAAATTAGATATGGACCCACACTTAACACCATATACTAAGATAAGATCAAAATGGGTCCATGATTTAGGTATAAAGAATGAGATCATAAATAGATTAGAGGAACAGAGGATAGTCTACCTCTCAGACCTGTGGAGGAGGAAGGAATTTATGACCAAAGGAGAACTAGAGATCATTATTGATCACAAAATAGAAGATTTTGATTACCTCAAATTAAAAGGCTTTTATGCGTACCTTCGGAATCTAATGCTTATTGTGCAACAAGAAAATGGTATTTACACACATGTATTGTATCTAGGTTATATTGTAACACATGTAAAAAGTATGGGATTGCCTGTCATCGGGGGGAGGGAGTGGAGGGAGGGGGGGATAATTTGGAAAAATGAATACAAGGGATAATATTATAAAAATATATATAATAATAAAAAAAGCTTTTATGCAAACAAAACTAATGCAAATAAGATTAGAAGGAAGTAACAAATGGGGAAAATATTTTTATAGTTAAAGGTTCTGATAAAGGCCTCATTTCCAAAATATATAGAGAACTGACTCTAATTTATAAGAAATCAAACAATTCTCCAATTGATAAATGGTCAAATGATATGAATAGACAATTTTCAGACAATGAAATTGAAACTATATCCATTCATATGAAAGAGTGTTCCAAATCACTACTGATCAGAGAAATGCAAATTAAGACAACTCTGAGATACCACTACACAGCTGTCAGATTGGCTAAAATGACAGGAACAAATAATGATGAATGTTGGAGGGGATGTGGGAAAACTGGGACACTAATGCATTGTTGGTGGAGTTGTAAAAGAATCCAATTATTCTGGAGAGCAATTTGGAACTATGCCCAAAAAGTTATCAAACTGTGCATACCCTTTGATCCAGCAGTACTACTACTGGGCTTATATCCCAAAGAAATACTAAAGATGTGAAAGGGACCTGTATGTGGCAAAATGTTTGTCGCAGCTCTTTTTGTAATAGCTAGAAACTGGAAAATGAATGGATGTCCATCAATTGGAGAATGGTTGAGTAAATTATGGTGTATGAATGTTATGGAATATTATTGCTCTGTAAGAAATGACCAGCAGGATGAATACAGAGAGGTTTGGAGAGACTTACATGAACTGATGCTGAGTGAAATGAGCAGAATCAGAAGATCACTATACAGTTCAACAACAATACTGTATGAAGATATATTCTGATGAAGTGGATATCTTCTACATAAAGAAGATCCAACTCACTTCCAGTTGATCAATGATGGACAAAAACAACTACACCCAGGGAAGGAACATTGGGAATTGAATGTAAACTGTTTGCACTACTGTCTTTCTACCCAGGTTACTTATACCTTCGGAATCCAATTCTTTATGTGCAACAAGAAAATTGGATTTACACACATATATTGTATCTAGGTTATATTGTAACACATTTAATATGTATGGGATTGCCTATCATCTAGGGGAGGGAGTAGCGGGAGGGAGGAGAAAATTTGGAAAAATTAATACAAGGGATAAGGTTGTAAAAAAAATTACTCATGCATATGTACTGTCAAAAATTTCTAATTATAAAATTAATTTTAAAAAATTAAAAAAAAAGAAAAATTATCTATGGAAATGTTAGTGCATTTATCTAAAACCACATGAGGATTTAAAATCAAAAAGAAATTATTGAATTTTGAATTAGTATTTTATATTTTTCTGTATTCAATAAAGGGCATTTCTAGTAGGGAATATTACTAAGAAATGTCAATTATTGAATTCCAATATGTCTTAAAATTATTGTAGTCAAGTTTAAAATATTCAAAAAATTTGGATTGGTTATTAGAGTAATAACAGTAGTTCACTACCTTTTCAATGATATGATATAAGTTGATAATAAATGTTTTAATGTGTCTGGGTTTCTTAAATATGATCTTTCTTTTTATGACTCTAGACTCTTGCCAAAGATATTAAAGAGATGACTGCGGAAATGGACAAGAACAAGAATTTGTTCTCCCAAGCATTTTCTGAAAATGGTGATAACCGAGATGTTATTGAAGACACTTTGGGCTGTCTTTTGGGGAGGTTATCCTTGTTAGATGCTGTGGTAAATCAGCGATGTCATCAGATGAAAGAAAGGTTACAGCAAATACTAAATTTCCAGGTAGAGTCCTTTCAAAAATTTATTCTACAAATTTAATTGTAGTTCTATGGTACTATTTCATCATCACTAAACATGTTATTTAATTAATGTTATTTAATGTGGGATACAAATCTAAAAATCATTACTGATAATTAGTGTTTAGGAATATACCAACTGATTAATTTATAAAATTAAAAAAATTGAAATCCCATGAGGTTTGTTAGATATATAGGAAAATCACATCAAAATTAAAATTGCTTGAGATTGTAGAACATTAAATAAATTGTATTGGAATTCAGGAAATTTTGCTATATCAATGTTGACTATTACAGATTTTAAAATATATTACAGAATTATGGAGAAAATATTTTAGAGACTTAAATATCCTTTAAAAGACCTAGCCACAAACTCCCTTTACTTCTATTAAAATTTTTATTGGATTTTTAAAAATCACAAATCTTTAGATTTGTTATATTTTGTACTCTGAGTTGAGAGTTCTAATATACATCAAATAAACATGCTTGGTTATTTTCCCTGACTCTGGGTGAATTAGGGATAAATGAGACTTGTATGATGATATAACTTGAGCTTTAAATATCAACGAAAATGAAGGCACCTTTTACAAATAAAATTTACTTTAAAATAATATTTTAATAGGAGTATATTTTCATAAAGATAGAAATATTACATAGTAGAGGTAATTTAAATTATATTTTTAGAAGTAGTCTTGATGGGGTTTGATTTATATTTGTATTAATCTCAACTGTACTCTTAAATATGTTAGTTTCTGGATGAGAGAAAGAGAGAGACCAAGAAAGAGAGAGAGTAAAAGAGAGCATGAGCAAGAAAAAGCAGAAATTGCCTTCACTTAGGCTTTAGTAGCTTGCTTACTAAAATTTTTTTTATAAAAGATATTTATATTGATATATTGTCCTGAGCATTTGATTAAAACATATGAAAAGTAAATGGTGAAATTATTTGAAAATGCATAGTTTGACTCTTATACATCGAGTTTTTAAAAAAATTAATGCAATTAGCCACAAAATAAACAAGAAACTAAGGAGGTTAATGGAATCCTAGAAAACTTATATATGATAGATCTCTAGAGAAAACTGAATAGGAACAGAAAGAAATACATGTTTTTCTCAGCAGCATATGGCACCTACTCAAAAATTGACCTACACACACACACACAAAAAAAAAAATGATTTGTAACCAAATACAAAAGGGCATAATTAATAAATGCTTCCTTTTCAGACCATAACACAATAAAAATGATATTCAATAAAGGGCCAGTAAAAGATAAAACCAATTGGAAAATAATCTAATTCTAAAAAATCTATAATTTCATCCAAAAAGTGACAATAATGAGATAACATATCAAAATCAATAGGATGCAGCCAAAGAAGTTCTTCCGGGAAATTTTATATCCCTAAATTGCTACATAAATAAAATTGAGCAAGAGGAGATCAGTGAAATAGGCATGGAACTAAAAAACCTAGAAAAAGAACAAAAACAACAAAAACCCCAATTAAACACCAAATTAGCATTTCTGAAATTCAAAGAAAAGGTTAGTAAAATAGAAGCTAAGAAATTATTCAACTGATAAATAAAATGAAGATTTGGTTTTATGAAAAAATAACAAAATAGATATACTTTTGGTTGATTTGATCAGAAAAAAAAGAAAGGAAAAAAGCCAAATTACCAATATAAAAAAATGGAAGCGGTAATCTAACTACCAATGAAAAAGAAATTAAATTAATAATTAAGAGCTATTTTGCCCAACTCTATAGTGACAAATCTGACAATCTAGTCAAAATTGATGAATACAAAAATTGCACAGGTTAACAAAAGAGGAAATAAAACACTTAAATAGTCCCATTATAGAAAAAAAAAGTTGAACAAGTCATTAATGAACTCTCAAAGAAAAAACCTCCAGGGCCAGATTGTTTCACAAATGACTGCTACCAAACATTTAAAGAACAACTAATTCCAATATTTGGAAAAATAGGTAAAGGAGTGCTGCCAAATTCCTTCTATGACACAAATATGGCACTGATACCTAAAACAGGAAGAGCAAAAATAGAAAGAAAATTACAGACCAAATCTCCCTAATGAATATTGATGTAAAAATTTTAAATAAAATATTAGCAAAGAGTTTACAGCAAGTTATCAGCAAGATAACACACTATGACTAGGTGTGATTTATGTAAGAAATGCAGGGCTGAGTCAATATCAGGAAAACTATTACCATAATCGATCATATTAATAATAAAACCATCAGAAATCATGTGATAATATCAATAGATGCAGAAAAGGCTTTTGAAAAAATATAGCATAAATTCTTATTAAAAACATTAGAGAGCATAGAGATAAAGGGAGCTTTCCTTAAAATAATAAGCAGTATGTACCTAAAATCTGCATCAAGCATTATTTGTAATAGCGAGAAGCTGGATGCATTCTCAGTAAAATCAGGAATCAACACTATTATTCAACATTTTACTGAAAATATTGGCTTTAGCAATAAGAAAAGAAAAACAAATTATAGGAATCACAATAGACAATGAGGAAATAAAGTTATCACTCTTTGCAGATGAAATGATAATATACTTAGAGAATTCTAAAAAATCATTCAAAAACCTACTGGAAACAATTCATTGCTTTGGAAAAGATGTAGCATATAAAATATACCCACAGAAGTCATCAACATTTCTATATTTTACTGACAAAGCCCATCAGCAAGACATAGGGAAATTCCATTTAAAATAATTGTAGACGAAATAAAATATTTGGTTGTTTACCTGCCAAGACAAACCCAGGAACTATATGAACACAATTACAAAACACTTCTCACACAAATAAAGTCAGATCTAAACAATTGGAAGATATCAATTGCTCATGGCTAGACAAACTAAAATAATAAAAATGACAATTCTATGTAAATTGGTCTATATTTTCAGTGCCATATCAATCAAATTGCCAAAAATATTTTCTAGAACTAGAAAAATAATAACTAAATTCCAAAAAGTCAAGAATATTAAGGGAATTAATGAAAAAAATACAAAGAATGGTGGTCTGTAATTTTCTTTCTGTTTTGCCTCTTCCTGGTTTAGGTATCAGTGCCATATTTTAGACCTAAAACTATATTATAAACCAGCAGACATCAAAAAACATTTGATACAGGCTAAGAATTAGAATGATGAACCACTGGAGAAAGTTAGGCAATACAGCACAATCAACAATTATAGTAAGTTAGTATTTGATGAATCCTGAAACTCTAGCTTTTGAGATAAGAACTCAGTGTTTGACAAAATTTAGGTAATCAGTTCCACAGTGACTGGCTTGTAGTAAAAAAAAAAAAAAAAACCAAAAACAAAAACAAAAACAAAAAACCTATGGCATTTCAAAATACTTTCTTCTCATTTAATTGGAGAATTAGAATATGAATATGATTTAAGGGTCAAGTCACAAGTATTTTTATATTCCTTAAGTACAAAATACCTGCAATGCCAGCGAAACTCAATGCCTATTGAAATAATGTGTCATCATTTCTCCACTCTTATTTATAGCCATAATAGTGCTGACTTTTTCCATACCAATAATGAACAAAATGAATTCTTGGAAAATGAAGACAGATAATAGAGATAATGGATGGACTAAATATGTAGATATGCATTTTCTGTATTTAAATAGTTACATACTAGTTATACTTAACTATAAATAATCAATTGATATTTTAACATTATCTGTTCCTGGAATTCACCCAAAGTATATTTATTTCCTGGGAACACTAGTCAAAAGTTTTCATGAAAACAAAAATTGCAAGTGCTTATTTAATTGATGAGTCAACATATTAATTTTAAAAGTTAAAATTGTCTTCAAGTCTAAAGAACACAGTTATATTCATGCATTTTTTTCATATACTATTCATTTTTCTTTCCCACTACCCACCTTATCCATTGACAAGTGAAGGGAAGGGGGGAATTTATCAAAATATATTAAGAAATAAATTATTATCTGTAGACATATACAACTGAAATGTATTTGGAGTGTTTTAAAAAGACACATCAAAACCTAATCATTTATATGAATTTGTTCCTTCATGAAATTATTTATTATTTAAGAGTTTCTACCTTCTGAAAAAGGAAGATCTGATTTCAAGTCCCACTTAAGACATAAATTATCTGACCACAGAGAATTAATTTTCTTCTCATTAGGAGGAGTTTCTTCATTGAGAAATTCCCTGTAACCAAAAAAGGCACAGATCCAATTTATTTATTTGAAAATGGATTTCTCTTATACCTAGTATACTTTTGTTTATCCTTCTATATGTCAGTGGGGATTCATGCAATTACATCCAATTAGCCAAAACTGAATATAATTAAGAAGTCAAATCTGCTGCTACTACAAGATACATCATTTTCCCAAGTTAATATAAATGACTCTTTTATCATTTTGTGCTTTCTTCTGTGCAGCTGAGAATTGATTTTGTGTTGAATCTGTTTAGATAGTTGGAAAACATATTTAAATAAATATATGTAAAGATAAATACTTCATCTTCAAAGATTCTGCTAATAGCATTGCAATCTATGGATTCATTCTTCACAATTTTCTTATGTTTAAGAAAATTTCATTGCAATTGCAGTCTGTTTTTTCCTAGTTAAAGTAGTTGTCCCTCTTAATACCTTATGTTTTTTTTTTTTAATAATTCTCTCTCTCTTTTTTGTCTCGCATTCAGCATTCTTGTATTTTTATTCTGCCTTTTATTTTCATGTGCTGTTCTCTTTTCTCAGTTGTAAGAATTCACAGTACAGTGGATCCTTGGAAGTTTTTCTATTGTTGTTCCCTGTAATTAAAGCTTACCTTTACCTGAATAGCACTGGCTTTACTATTCTGGTAATATTTATCCATATTCTCTAAACTCAGCATAAATAAACTATCAGAGGCAAGGCATGGATTTCTGCTGATGTGCCTCCTACATTGTTATTTTGTTTTCTAAAAGATAAGCATATTTATTTGTATTTAAAACAAAATTTAGAATGTTAAATTATAATTGAGTTTTCCAACTCAAAATTCCTCCTTTGGAAAAGACACTTTAGGACACATATCCTGATTGTCAATTCCTTTATGAGAACATCAAGACCATCATGAATACAATAAAATTAGGTTGGCAGAATAAATACAAGGCTCAAATAAGTTATTGTCCTTTCAAAAATCCCTTAAATACTTGCCCCAAAAATTTATGAAAAAATATTGCATGTGCCTTACTGTAGTCTTAAAAAATAATCAACAAATAAAATGATTAAGTAGTGTGCTGCTATTCTAAGAGTTTAGTTTCATGTCTCTTCAAGGCAACAACTTTATAATCCAATCTTTCATGGGATTTTTTAATTGGTTAGAAGTAATAATTTTTAAATTACATATTATTTGAGTGTATGTGTATTAAAGTTTCAAATTCTTGTCAAATTCCATATAAACAACATTAATAGTAGTAGATCCTGAGAAGTATATGTGCCTCATCTTACTTTAGAAATTGAGTGACTGCTATTATTAATCTGTGGATAGTTGGACTATGTGGATTTTTAAGATAATCTGTCTATCACTTGGTTATATATTTTTTTCTCCCTCAGAATGATCTCAAATTACTTTTAACATCACTAGCAGATAACAAATACATCATTCTGCAGCAACTGGCCAGTGTGGTGGAGAAGCCTGCAACAGAACAAATAGAGGTATTTGTAATTACTTGTTTCTGAAAAAGGAGGACAAATATAATAAATAAATTAGAGCTCAGAGAGACATCAGCTCAAATAGTCATCAGATCATATGACCTATGGGAGAAAGGAAATGGATGTTCTTTATCTCCAAAGCTGGATGCAGTATGTTCACTTAAAAGAATCAGTAAGCCTCATTAAAACCAGAGCAAAATGTTAGTTTCCATCTTCCATGAGGTTACTGGAGCACACTAGATTTTTATAATATTTTAGGGGCTATTGTGGACACTGCTATATTCTTTTCTTAGAATTGAAGAAAGTAATATTCAGGCAAAATCATCTTCTTTTGAAGACCTGTGGTCCTTTGTGCATTCCTTTGTTTTGCGCATGCGCACACACACACACACACACACACACACACACACACACACACACGCCAGTAATGTTAAATAAAACATAACTATGAAAAAGACAATAAGATCTATGTTGATAATATCAGATATATAGGGAATACAAACAAAAAAGAAAGAAGTATAATTAGAGAATATATTTTAATACCAAAGTATCTAGATTAAATAACTGTTTCTACACTGAAAATGTCTATTTAAGCTAAAGAACAGATTCTGTTTTTACTCTGTAGTGCTTGCCTCTCATCTGTGATAAAGAGACTTTACTTTTATTCCAACCATTTTGTGATTCTTTAAGGCACAATAAATGTTCATTTTAACCTTTTTGCTTTTATTCATGTTCAATTCCTTGCCTTGAATGCTTTTTTTTAGTTGATTTAAATCCTATAAAGCCTCATTTGAGGATTTCTCTTACTATAATGCTTTCTCTAAATACTGATTATTTCCTTTGCTAACCTCCAATAATACATATGCCCTATATTATAATTAGTTAGTACTTAGTTATGTGCCTTTTGAAATTTTTCTAATTAGAATCAAGATTTGTACTGTCAGAAAGGACCAAAAGTATCTGACAGACCAACCTTTTCATTTTATAGATTAAGAAAATGAGACCAAGAAAGATTATATGATTTGCCTCATGATATAGCAACTATTGGCACAGCTGCATTCAACTCAGATCTCCTGATTTTTTTCCTATGTGCTGCTTTTGAGGTGTTTCTGTGTATCTTTTTTTTTTTTTTTCCTTAAGCAGATTGGAAGTGCCCTGAGGTTGTAGATCACTTATTTTGCCACTCTCACAGCAATAAACAGAATCACATAGACTTAGAGGTAGAAGGGCCTTGAGAGAGTTGATTTTAAAATACCCTAATTTGATAGATCATATAGATTATATTAAAAAAAACAAACAACAGAATTTAATTAACAAAAAGTAGTAAATAGTCAAGAAGGCAGGATTCAAATTCAGATCTTCTGGCTCCAAGTCAAGCGACCTTTACATATTTAATAACTATTTCAAATATTTAATAAATACATTTTCCCTTTTGATTCCAAAGAATGTCTATTCCCTAACTATTTAGGTGAAAAAATTATTATATTTGTATTAGAGAATATACCCTGCTTGTCGACAAAGTTATCATGCTACAAATCCAAAGAAGAAACTTTTGAGTAAACGTTTTCTGGTTATACTGGAAATTTTTACCATATAACAGAAAATCAATGAATATTCTCTAAAGAAATATAAACAGGCTTTCTCTTCATCAGTTATAATCTACTCTCCATTTTCAAGTAGTTATTTAATTGAAACACTATTTTCCTATTTGGTCCTTATTCCCTAGTTTTAAATCTTCTGCATCACTATTGAAATGATAAACATCTACTAATTATTGATGTTCTATCCTCCCTATAATAGAGTACATAGTTTTCTTGTATTAAACATACACACACACACACACACACACACACACACACACACACACACACCCCATTTAAAAATAGAGTTGCATGTTGGGGTAGAAAGAACAATTAAAAGACCATGCAAATTATATGAATGTTCAAAAGAAATGTTATTTATTTGATGAAGGCAATGCAGCAGGCTGAAGATGGTCTGAAGGAATTAGATGCAAGTATCATTGAATTAAAGAGACGTGGTGATAAATTGCAGATTGACCAGCCCTCTGTGCAAGAACTCTCTAAACTGCAGGTAAAACAGTCAGTTAATGGTCATTTTATCCTCATTTTTCTGTTTTTAACCATTCTTCACTTAGCACTTTAAACATTCTATATAATTAATGTCTGTTGAATTAAATTTAACAAATTAACATAGTTATTAATATGTTATACTTTATATTAACATAAATCAGTTTCTCCATTAGCTCCTTGAATGTTACTTAGGTACTAACTGACAAAGCAAATTTTCTATAACCTCTAATGTCTCTTTCCCCTAAAATTGTAAATTTTTCTGAGAAAATTTTCTATGAAAGTAATTATATGCTTCACACAATACAGCTCCCTGGAAAATGTTTCACTTATAAACCCAATCTAATGCTAAAGAAAACTTATATAGCTAACTCTCCATCGTATTTCCTACTACCTGAAAATATTTTAGAGAAAAAGGAATACTCATTCTATCCATTTTGACATATACTCTGTTTAATAATGCATTTGACAGTTTTAATTATAGTTTTGTATTTATAAGTTTTAAGATACTTATAATAATCTGCAATCTTACATCAGTCACAAAACCAGTACACTATTCAGAATGGAAGTTATAAAACTCTTGCCTGAGTTCCCTGGATCATTCTGAAGAATCCAAAAATTGTAGCCTCCTTTGTCTAGACCCCTTTTTTGTTGGGTTAGCCAAACTTGACACAGACGTGAAAATATGAGGCTGCCACATTTGCCAATGAAATGCCATACATTTTTAAAAACAAAGCTGGCATAGTAGGTGTTTTTTTTTTTTGTTTTTGTTTTTGTTTTTGTTTTGTTTTGTTTTGTTTTGTTTTGTTTTTTTGGTTTTTTTTATTCCAGGTCTGCAAATGGTTTCCAATTTAAAAAAAAAACAACAAAAAACTTGTTATCTTTGAATACTTTTCTACAACATTTTTAAAAGGATATATAAACTCAATTGTAAGACTCACAAGTCCTTTTAGGGAAATAAAATACATTCTTAATAAACAAAGACAGTATAATTAATTTCATTTCTACACCCAACATTTTGAAATGCCTTATATGAAGGCATTTCAGTTTTATTCCAGAGTCTTTAAATGTAAGGGACTAAAGCCAAGTAACATACTTGTGACTGAGCATGAGCATTATTTTTTTTTTCATAACCATTAATATAGAACATTGACTCTACATCATTTTACAAGTTCTTACTCCATTCCATTGACAAAATGATCTTAGAGTCACTAAAATCTCTCTTTGCTTCCATTTAACTAAGTAAAATTTAATTTGTTTGAAGTCCTACAAAATAAGGTTGTAATTGAGACTGCAGGATATTAAGGAAACTGTACACACTTTCTCCAAAGATTAGTGATAATTGTCTTTTCTTTCTGTTGCTTTATAGCTGTTAGTCCAAATTTCTACTTTTTTCCTTTTCTACATTGCTTTCCCAAAGTCATTTAATGCAAGTCAAATCTACATTCCCCTATAAACTGATACTTGCATCACTGGTAGAGCTGTTATCAAACAATATTACTCTTTACAGGTCACACTCATATTTATTGAAGTATTGAAAAATTAAATTCTGTTTGGAAATTATTTCCAAATATTTTAGATGCATTAAAGGCAAATTGATTGTTCCATCTAATGACTCTCTTAGAAATACAGAATATCTGAGGATGACCACAAATGATATAGTCATATCATTTAGACAAAGAGACATGTTTTAAGCTGTTATTTATTTTGTATTAAATGCCAATTTGTTGCTTTTTCTGTTCTCTTAGGACATGTATGATGAATTGATGATGATTATTGCTTCTCGGCGCAGTGGACTAAATCAGAATCTAGCCCATAAGAATCAATATGAACGAGCTCTGCAAGACCTGGCTGACTTGCTGGAAACTGGTCAAGAAAAGATGGCAGGAGACCAAAAAATGATTGTATCTTCCAAAGAGGAAGTTCAACAACTACTTGACAAGCACAAGGTACCAAATATCGTAATAAAACATTTAATTCTACATATCTACTATTATTCCATTTATATATTAAAACATATTATTCAAAATCCTTTGAGTTTTTACCTGCTGTATTTCTCTTTTTATTTATATTTTACTATTCAAAGAAATCATTAAAAGTAAATTAAGCCTATTGAAGGAAAAAAGACCAAATATTTGTCACAGATTAATTGAAATGGAATCTTGAAAAAGTTCTAAGCTGAAATGCAAAAATATTTAGTAATTTTTCAAAAAGTAAAACCTTACTGGCAATTTCTAATCTCTCAGTGAAAGATAATCAAAGAACAGAATTCTTTAGAGAGAGATTATTCTTATCCCATATTCTTATTCCAAAGTCTCTTCTACCTGCTGAAACTAATTCCCTTTTCCTCTCCCTCAAAATTTAACTCTAGAAGCATATTCCTCCAAGAGCAACAGGTTTCCTATTTGCTTTAGGAATGAATTCCTTCTTAGATTTATAGATGAAATCCACATCCATTACACGTATAGATGTGTTGGTATAGATAATGCTGTTTCTTCCTCCTCTTGCCTTGAACTTGCAGACATTTTCTCTGGAAAATAGAATTTTTATTTCTTTTATTGTCCATTATACATGGTCACATAGGGTCAAAGAATAAAATAGCCAAGAAGGAATTAGAAAAAATGGCAAGGTAATCATTTTAAGGTACTTTAAGGTTTACAATGAATTTTGCTCATGAAATGTTATTTACTATATATGAAGCAGGCAATAAAAATTTTTATTATTGATACTAAAAGAGGAAGAAACTGAAATGTACAATAGTACAGTGCCTACATTTGTTCAGTTAGTAAGCATAAGAGGGAGAAATTTTATCTAAGCCTCATCAACTTCTCCAGGAAAGTTACTGTTCTTTCCACTATTCCATGTGATTTCTCTACAAGAGCATTACCTTAGGTTGAGGTGAGAAACCAAGATTATAGTTATTACTAGATTGCTAGACACACTATAGCATGGCATTTTCATTCATTTCCAGATATTTCATGGGAAATGCTTTTAGGCTGTATATAAGCAGAAAGGATCTGCACGGGTTCATGCTAATTATGCTTGGTCCATTTGACTAAAAGTTAATGAAGATGATTGATTTTGTGCATGCCCAAATGAAAAGTTAACAGTTACTGAATTGATAATGCTGATAGAATCTTTATCAACTTTTCTCATTCTGTAAAATTGCTATTTTACCTCTGGAATATTGTGTTTAGAAGTTAGTTATGATGAATGACAGCCTAAAAGTAAAATAAATGTGAGTGAAACTAAATTACTTGTATGCCCTACATAAGAAGTCATTTTTTTTTTAAAAAATATATTTAGTCAAACTGTCTTCCTGTTGCTTCTAGATAACCTGCTGCATTTAAGATAAGATCAGGGAGGTATATTTTTCAGATCTCATTTTTTCTCAATAATTGCATCTAAACCTTCATGATTTATTAAAGTTTTATAATTTTACCAATAAAGCGTCTTTTCACAGAGCTACTTTTTTTTTTTTCTCAAGACTGACATTATAATAAAAGATGAATGTCAATTCAAAGGGATAGAAATTTATAGAGACATGTTTTGGCTCAAAGTCTTTCTTACATTTAGACCATGTACAAATTAAGTGGGCTGTCTCATAGAAGACTGAGCTCTCCATTACTGAATTTGAGATAGACCTCAATATTTGTTTTTATAGGAATGTTGCAGAAACAATTCCAACATAGATTGTTTGGGTGCTTTAGTGATCTGCAAACCTAACATTATGCTTTAACAGCAAAGACATCATCTAAATATCTCAGTCTTTAAGGGAGGGTTAGAGATGAAATATTCCAGAAAAGGAGCCCAGGAGTAAAGACATAGAATAAGAATGTTCTTGGTGCACATGCCTGGAGGAAAAGTGCATAGATTAGTTTGTTTAGAGCAAGGGTTTTGTATAAGGAAATAATGGAAGATAGATTGGATGAAGGAGAGAGGCCAGATCCTGAAAGGTTTTTAACACAAGACTAAAGAATTTAGACTTTATATTATGGAAAGCTATAAGTCATTGAAAATTTTCATGTAGAAAATAGTATATAAAAAGGGATCTCAATTCTAAAATGTCATTCTGGCAATATTATGGAAATATTCTTGAATGATATAAGAAGATTGTTGAGGTAAGGGGTTTGGACTGTCATGGTAACACAGAATTTGGAATTTTATTAAATTGCTCAAACTGAATACTCTTTTAAATTAACCAACTTCTCTTACTATTCTCTTTTTAAGCAAAATTTATTGGAAAATATGATGTGAATAGATTTGTTATTTCTTTTTTTCTTAAAAATTTTAGGAGTATTTTCAAGGCCTTGAATCCCATATGATCTTAACTGAAACACTCTCCAGGAAGATTATCAGTTTGGACATCCCAAAGGAAAACCAGGTTCACATGGAGTTGATGGCTCAGGCTTCATCTGTATTAAAGCAGGCTCATAAAAGGGGTGTAGAGCTGGAATACATTCTCGAGGTAAGAGCTTGGTTTTGACTTACTTTTCTGTTATAAACAAATGCAAGGGTATTCATTAAGATAAGGTTTGTACATCGTTGTAGTCCATTTCATACTTTAAGAAGGAGCATCTTGGTTTTATCAATCTTTGCTGTGGGATATTTTCCCTGGAGTTCTAAAATTTTTAAAATAAGGTAGTCCTAATTTCTTAATAAGATAGCAGTTGAGAATATGACTGTAAGAGCACAAAATGTGATTTCGAGTGCTGTTGACCCTATTAAGGACTTGACTTGGAATAGAAACTGAACTGTGAGCACATTACCTACCAAATTCAGAAATGGAGGTGATGGTAAATCTAATATTGATAACAAGACCTGGAATTTTGGTTTTAAATAGTTCGTATGTGCTTGTCATTGGTGAGCTTCATAAAATATTTTCCACCTAAAAAATGCAAAAAAAATTTTTTTCCTCTTTAGAACTTCAGAAGGTACAGGTATTTTCAACATTCTTATATACTATCCCAGGATCATATATAGGTAAAATGCTTTTTTGCTACATCTCACTGTGTTCTCTATGCAAACACTGATATGTCTACAATGCTATACACATTTGTTTGTGCTTTCAAAGAGGAGTCACAATTGATTTGTGGTGAAATAGGCCTTAGTATTAAGGACACTAGGATACTTAAATTAAGTTAACAAATGAAAATGTGATACTTAGAAATTGTTGAGTCTTATTATAAATTAACTTGCAGATAAACATCAATTATCTTTCACAATAAAAGTGAAATTTATTTCATCAAAAAACTGACTATAAAGTAAAAGGATTTGCATGCTAATATAAGGTTAATATTGTGCATTCATTTAAAAATTTTTCATTTTGAATAGTGATATATTTTTTAAGAATTTCCTCAAATATAATACACCAATTCATATAGTATGTGAGATACAGTTGATATGCATGACTGTATATAATAAACTATTATCTATTAAAGTCCTACTGTGGTCCAAGAACCATGCTAGTTATTGTGGTTTCAGAGACAAAGATAAAATAGTTCCTAATCTCAAGAAACTTATGTTTTATTACAGGAAAAAAACAATTATACACTGAACTCAATGAAAAATCATTCAAAGTTCTTTTTAGTTTTGGTTTAGTTTGGTTTTTGTTCTACTTTTAGGGAAGTTGGAAGCAATAACTTCTGGAAGGTTCAAGAAAGACTTCAGGGAGGGCATGGCCCTTATCCTGAGATTTGAAGGAAGCAAGGAATTGTAAGAAGCAGAGATCTGAAGGGAATAAATTCTAAATATGCTCATTGAGAGGTGAAATAGCTTATTTCAAAACAACACCTAGGCCAATTGGACTAGCTCATAGAGTGTATATGAAGGGAACTAATATGAAATAAGCCTACAGTATTAGATTGGATCAAGATTGGGAAGAGTTTTAAATGCTACACAAGTATTTATTTTATTGTAAAGGCAATAGTGAGCCATGGAAAGATTTTGTTTGTTTGACATGATCAGACTTGTACTTTAGGAATATTACTTCAAAATCTGTATGATGTATAAATTGGTCTTCTTGCTTTAATTCTTTTCATTATTCAATTAGGAAGCTATTAATCCAGAGAAAGAGTAATGAGGGCTTGAACTGGGGTGGGGTAAGGGACAGAGGAGACTGTGCTCTTGGGGAAAAGAGAGGAAATGTTAGAAAGACAGAACTAAAAAGATTAAGTGATTGGATGTGGGGGGAAAGAGTAAGAGAGAGTGAGAAATTAAACATAACTACAACATCGTAAATTCTTTTTTGTGACTAGAAAAATAATAACACAATTGCCAATATTAGAGAAACTAAGAAGAACCAGTGTTTTTTTGGGGGGGAGGGGAGTAGTTTATAAGAGACTAGAGAAAGAAACTATTGCTGAATTCTCAGTTCCTAGATAAAGAATTAAAGGGATTTTATAGGCCCATAAATTCTTTGCATAGTGATAATGGTTGATAGGGTTAACTACAAGATACTGTGGCTAGAATGCTGGGTCTAGAGTCAGAAAGACCTGAATTCAAATCCAGCTTCAGATACTTATTCGCTTTATGATCCTGGAAAAATCCCTTAACCCTGTTTGCCTTAGTTTCCTCATCTGTAAAATCACTCTTTGCAGATAATATAATGGTATACTTAGAGAATCCTAGAGAATCAACTAAAAAACTACTAGAAACAATTCATAACTTTAGCAAAGTTGCAGGATACAAAATAACTCCACATAAATTATCAGCATTTTTATATATTACCAACAAAGTCCAGCAGCAAGATAATCAAATAGAAATTCAATTTAAAGCAGATAAAGATAATATATTTGGGAGTCTACTTGCCAAGGTAAAGTCAAGGACTATATGAACACAATTACAAAACGCTTTCCACACAAATAAAGTTGTATCTAATTTCTTGAAAAATATCAAATGCTCATGGGTAGGCCGAGCTTAATGCAAAAAATTTGCAATATTGCTTAAATTAATCTATTTATTTAGTGCCATAACAATCGAATTCCCAAGAAATTACTTCACAGAGCTAGAAAAAATAATAACAGAATTCATATGGGAAACCAAAGGTCAAGAATTTCAAGGGAATTGATGAAACAAAATGCAAATGAATTGGCTTAGCTATACCAGACCTAAAACTATATTATAAAGCAATAGTCATCAAAACCATTTGGTGCTGGCTAAGAAAAAGAGTAGTTGATCAGTGGAATAGGTTCACAGGACAAAATAGTCAATGACTATAGTAATCTAGTGTTTGACAAGTCCAAAGACTCCAGATTTTGGAATAAGAACTCACTATTTGTCAAAAACTGCTGGGAAAATTGGAAATTAGCATGATAGAAACTGGGCATTGACCCACATCTAATACCCTACATCAAGATAAGATTGAAATGGGTTCATGATTTAAACATAAAGATATTATAAGCAAATTAGAAGAACAAAAGATAGTTTACCTCTCGTATTTGTGAAGGAAGGAATTTGTGGCCAAAGAAAACTTGAGTACATTATTGAATTCAGAATGAATAATTTTGATTATGTTAAGTTAAAAAGGTTTTATACAAACAAAACCAATGCAGACAAAATTAGAAGAGGAACAATAAACCTTTTTTTTTTTTTTTTTTTTTTACACATTCAATAGTTCTGATAAAGGCCACATTTGTAAAATATATAAAAAATTGACTCAAACTTATAACAATTCAAGCCATTCTCCAACTGATAAATGATCAAAGGATATGAACAATTTAAGAAATTAAAATCATTTCTAGCCATATGAAAGGTGCTCTAAATCACTATTGATCAGAGAAATGAAAATTAAGACAAATTTGAGATATCACTACACACCTCTCAGATTGTCCAAGATGACACGAAAAGATAATGATGAATGTTGGAGATGTGGGAAAACTGTGACATTAATAAATACATTGTTGGTGAAGTTGTGAACTGATACAACCTTTCTAGAAAGCAATTTGTAACTATGCCGAAAGATCTGTCAAACTGTGCATATGATTTGAGCCAGCAGTATTTCTACTACGTTTGTATCCTAATGAGATTGTAAAGGAGGGAAAGGGACCCACATATGTAAAACTATATGTGGCAGCCCTTTTTGTAGTGACAAGAAACTTAGTGGATGCCTCATCAGTTGGGAAATTGCTGAACAAATTATGGTATATGAATGTTATGGAATATTATTGTTCTACAAGAAATGATCAGCAGAATGAGTTCAAATAGCCCTGGAGATACTTTAATTAACTGATGCTAACTGAAATGAATAGAACCAGGAAATCATTATATATGGCAACAGCAAGGTTATATGAGGTTATATTTTTGATGTACATGGTTCTCTTCAACAATGAGCTGATTCAGACCAGTTCCAGTGATCTTGTAATGAAAACCATCTGCATCCCGAGAAAAGACAGTGGGAACTGAATGTGGACCATAGCATAGTATTTTTACACTTTTTGTTGTTGTTTGCTTGCATTTTGTTTTCTTTCTAATATTTTTTCCTATTTGATCTGATTTTTCTGGAGCATCATGAAATTTGTGGAAATATGTATAGAGGATTTGCATATGTTCAATATATATTGGATCACTTGCCAACTAAGTGAAAGAGTGGAGGAAGGGAGGGAAAAAATAGAACACAGGGTTTTGTGTAATGTTCTGGTTTGCTTTCTGGAGGTCTTGGGACCAGCCTTCCTTTCAGCAGAGTAATCACCACGAGAATAACCAGGGATACAGTCCAAATTCTTTATTATCTCCTTCATAGTTTGTCTCCTTGCCTGGGGTCCAGTTAGCTTTGTGGAGGCCTTTCAGGTGGGCCTTGGTCTTAGTGGGGGAAGTAGGAGGCCAGGCCAACCACCAGGAGGCTGATCAAAGATGGAATGTCTCTCTCCTCCAGTCATTGTTGGCTGTTATATACTCTATTATAAATATCCTCGTAGATGTCAATCTTGTAGAATAACTATATTAAATACCAAGTACATATACTGAACTAGAGAACTATAAATCACTGTGCTAAACTAGATAACCATTGTATTATCAGTTCCACTGAGTTAAGAATCCTTGTTTTAAGTATACTTCTCCAGAGTTCTGGCCCATTACATCTCTTGCTTTTTTTTGTTTTAGAACATAGGTGGTCATGCCCTCTCTGACTTCTCAGGGAAATAAGAACCCCAAAAAGGAGGTGATCATGTCCCTTCTGACTTCTCAGAAAAGGGGGGGTGAAAACACCAAAAAGGAGTGATCGTGCCCTCTCTGGCATCTCAGGAAGGGAGATGCAAACAACAAGGTTAAATGGGGAGTCAAACCAGATTTTGCTAGGGGGTTTCTGAAGGGTCTCACTTGAAACAGGTATACATAAATCCATCAACATGGGAGGTATTACACAGGCACATAGTAAAATAATACAAACTAGTAGTAATATAACAAACACCATGAATCAACATGAGGAACTATACATGTCCATAAGTCCTACTCCAAAACCAATCTATTACTTAACATGTGTCAGGAAATTCATTAATTCCTGCAAGTTTTGGAGTCCTGCAATAGTCTCATCATGTGTCAGGGAATTCAATGATTCCTGTAGGTCTTGAAGTCCTCTAATAGTCTCATTATCAGCCATGGTCTTTCAGTGTCAGATGTCTCTTAGGTCTTTTTCTTTGTTTTGAGGTTTTCTCTCTTATTCTGTCTCTCTCCCATGGACAATGAAAATACGGCTGGTTGGCACTCATCTGATTTATTTTCCATCTTTAGAGATATAAGCAAACCTTCTCCCCAAAGTGGTTAACCTATCTAGTCCCTTCCATTCATCACTTTCTGGATCTCTCTACATTACCTGGAGATTATGTTAGAGTTGCTTGCACTGGACACTGCAGATTACCTGTATTCTCCCCAATGTAATCCTGCCTATCTGATTGCTTCTCTGGTTATTGATCATATTAGAGTATCGAACTTCTAAAGATGCTCTGGGTGTAAACTCAGCTGCTATCTTGCCCCTCTTGTTTTTTGCTGGGGGCCTTGGAGCTGAGCCCTGCCTCTCATTTCCCTGAGTCAATCTACATTCTGAGGCCCAATGGAAGCCTTTGTTGCATTTGGGACATAGGATTTTGGGTCTTGTTCTCTCACCCTGTCTTCTCACTCTATCTCTATGCCAACATTGAGCTTTCAGATGCCCTAATTTACCACATTGAAAGCATCAATGAGTCTCCCTGGAAATCCCTTGCCAAAAGGGACTCCGTCTTCCCATGTTCTGCATCATAGTCTGGGTATAAAAGACATTTGTGCCCTCTGTATCACGGTGTCTTATGATTTCCTCTAAAGGTACATCTTTGTGTAGTCCTAGTATAATTCTTCTACAATCCTCATTAGCATTTTCTCTATCAAGTTGTTTTATCATTATTCCTGTTGCTGCATTTTCACCAATTATTCATATGACAGCTGTCTGAAGACATCCCACAAAATCAGCAAAGAGTTCATTTGGACTTTGCTCAATTTTTGTGAAGGCTTCCCCTTTATCTTGTTTTCCTGGGAAAGTGCCCCATGCTTTGATAGCAGCAACACCAATTTGCTCATACGCTATCAAAGGATAATTAACCTGTGCTAAAGCATCTGCATTCTGACCTTTACCTGCTAATTGTCAAAGGTGACTTGTATATTAACTCCAGTTTGCTTATTTTGTTGGGCTTTTATTCTACATAGTTCACTATACTCCGAGAGCCACAACAAGTTTTGTCCAGATTTTAAACATATCCTTGCTATAAATTTACAATCACTAGGGGTTAAAATTTCATCAGCCAAATTCTCTAATATCATCTTAACATAAGATGTTGTAACTCCATAAAGAATGCAATCCTTTTTCAGATCTTTAATAATTTCCAGATCAAAAGAAGTGTATCTTCTCCTTTGTTCACCTGAAGAGTCAAACTCTTGAATAACAGATATGCTTATATTTTTAAATCAGATATATCTTTTTTAGCTTTGACTAGTGCCTTTTGTAATCTTGTCATAGGGGGTGGACCAAGCTCCTGCATGGATGTCACTGCCCTTCCCCCTCCTCATTCTCCCTCCACTCATGAAGGGATCATTAAGGGGATTAGGTCAGGGGATGGGAAATTCTCTAATGGCTCCTGCTCTGAAGCACCACATTCCTTTCATCAGGACTGTATTTAATTCCTTTCTTGTCTAATTCTTCATGCTTTTCAACTGTTTTATCAGTACCCTCTTCCTCCTGCTCTTTCTTTTTTTTCCCTTGTTCTAATACTTATGTAATTCCTCAAAGCCAATTGTATTAACTTATATGTATAGAATATTTCTTTAGGAATTGAATTAGGACCATTATCACTGTAATATTAAATTAGTTGCTCTCCTATTAGTTTCCACTGGTCTGGCTCTACTTCTTCTTCTTTGTAATTCTTACAACAGGGAGATGTGTATTTTAATGTTTTGAAGAGTTCAATTATCTGCTTCCAAGTTACAATCAATCCTTGGTTTTTTATTAATTTAACTATGCTTTCTACATACTTTCCTTGGGGTGGAGAAGGTTCCTTTCTAAGCATCTGTCCCATTTAAGCTAAAACACTAGAGTAGCACTTTAAAAAGTTTCCTGCTTGTCTATTTTTGTACTTACCCTAATTCTGGGTCATGGAGACTTTTCCACTGAACTAAGGATCATGTTAGTCTGCACTGCTGAGTGCAAACCCTTAGGTCCATGTTTGGGCACCAATATATAATGTTCTATTTTGCTTTCTGGAGGTCTTTGGACCAGCCTTTATTTCAGTTGAGTAATCACCACAAAAATAGCCAAATTCTTTATTGTCTCCTTCAGAGTCTGTCTCCTTGCCTGGGGTCCAGGCTAGCTTACAGGAGGCCCTTCAGACAGGCCTTGATCTCAATGGAGAAGTGAAGGCGGATAGGCCAGCCACCATAGTGGTGGGAGATGGAGTGAATGTCTCTTGTCCAGTCCTTGTTGGCTCTTATATACTTACTTGTAAGGGCCCTTTAAATGGGCAGACACAGCGCAACAGGAGATTTGAGTTGCCCAGAAATATTCTCTGTGGATATAGGACTGCCCTGTGGGTGGGATCTTGGACATATTGAGATAGCTTCGTAATGGGTGACGGCTCTTGCTGGTTGGCTGTGTGTGTGACCTTACAGGCCCTTTATAAGTCCACTGCAGACAGCAGTTGCTCTCTTTAACTTGGCTCCTTAGCCTGGAGTAGCTGAGCCAAGCTGATGAAGCCAAGAGAGGTAAGAAGTTAACAAGTCAGGGCATCAAGTCAGGGCATTATGTGAGTAGGTATAATAAAGGCTTTTAAGATTACATGTGGCTGTCCTTGAGTGCGCTACTGGTTATTAAACTATAGATTCAAGAAATCATGGCCAGAGACCTTTGAAGGCCTCAAGAGGAGGCGAGCCGGGTAGAGCTGACACTGCAAAGGTCAGTGGTCAAAGGTATTCTGTTGGGCCTTGGACAGACTGGTAATAGTAACTGCCAGGAGTTTATGTTACACTTACTATCATCACATCATTATAGGTGTCAATCTTGTAGAACTATATTAAGTACTAAGTACATGCACTGAACTAGAGAATTATTAATCACCATGCTAAAGTAGATAACCATTGTCTAATCAATTCCACTGAGTTAACACCTTATTATAAGAATCCTTGTTTTAAGTACACTTCTCCAGAGTTCTGACCCATTACAGTTTTGTAGGGGTGAATGCCAAAAATTATCCATATTTATATTTTGAAAATAAAAAAGTTTTAATTAAAAAATTGAGGTGGAGGAAAAATGGCAAATCACTTCATGACATCAGATAAGACTAAAATAACTGAAGAATAGTAACAAACAGTTGAACCCATGTATGTTGAAGAATGAACAGAAAGAGAGAAAATAAGAACATCCAGGACAGAACCTTGTAACTATAAGAAAGACAAAGGATGACTCACCAAATGAAACTGAGATATACAGTTAGGAAGTAAACTAACAGAGAATATTGTTGAGAAATGTAGCAATCTCAGTAAGGGCTACTTGCTACAACAGTCTAAATGGTAGCTCTTTGTATGATTTCTAGAACTATCAAAATGAGGTAACTTGATTATTCATTTTCATCTTCTCCCCATTTTAATTCCTACATGTGTCAGCAAAGGTCTCTCCAAATATTTTGTGATATTATTTTATAATAAGAAGAAAAAAGAAAAAGGAAAACCCAAATACCAGGCTTACATGTCCAAATGAGATTTCTTAAACAAGATGGGTTATCTGATGGTTGACTTTGGGCATTTCCTTCTTGAAATAGAAACTGGATCTTGGTGTCTTTGACTAGTCATGTTCATGGCCTGAATTTGTGACTTCATTATTAGTTTTCCTAGACCTATTTCTAGACTCCAAATCATGCAATAGTCTCAGTAAACAAGTTAATACTCACTTAGGAACTTTTGTTCAGTATTTCATGTATTGCATCTGTGAGATGGATTATCAGCTATTCAGAGATACAAGAAAGCCTAATATATCATCTTACCCAAAACTTTTATTCTCTCACTCTCTTCTGACTACTTTGCCTTCCTCTATAACAACCTGAAATGTTACACGCAAATCAAAAATTGCTTTTAAACTAGACATAAAGATAATTTCTGAAGTTCATGGAACTTCATTTTCATGGAAAGCAGAAAAAGAATTTTTTTTTTTTGCAAAAAAGTCTCACCAGAAGTTTGCTATCTCACAATTATAATATATGTATATTAAATATGTACACAGACTTGGTCCCATCTGGAGGATGACTACCAAGAACTTACCAGACAGTTGGAAGCAATTGAAAGTAGCATCCCAAGTGTTGGTTTGGTGGAAGAGAGTGAAGAAAGATTAAATGACCGGATAATGGTATATCAGGTTTGTTATCTTTTTAAAATATCCAACCAAATATTTGCTAGACATTTCTAATAATCATAGAATCAAAACAAAATTTAAAGTTTTAATCATGTACTTTTATTTGTATTAAATTATACACTTTCCTAAAATCAGTGAAAATATAGATATGTGTATATAACATGTATACATATATATTTATGTATTTATATATGCACACACACACATATATATATGTATATATATATATATATATATATATATATACAAACCTCCACAGACATAGACATATATGTACATATATACATATGCATATACACACATATGCATGTTTCTTAACCCTAGGGATTTCCTATTAATTAAAATCAAAGACTATTTTTATACATAGATATAGATCTATGTATATACCAAGTTCAAAATGTATAGATGAGTTTTTAGATTTATTTTTTTCATACTATGTTATTTCCTGAATTTTTTTTTTTCCTTTAATATCCATTTTCTTCAGGTTCCAAGATGAACCTGATCATTAGCTACATAAGTTTGGCTGAAAATTTTCTGTATTTATTATAAAGATATCAGCTGAATCAAATTGAAAGCTTAGAAGATTAGAACTTAGCTATTAATTAATTATTAATGAACTTCAATTAAAGTTGAAGTTCTCAATGATTGTTAGGTCAGAGTGTAACTAGATTTAGTGGCAGTAATTTGACACACTGGAGAATGTTTAAAATTCTAGAAGTGGGGAAGGAGAGGAAGACAGTAAATTTACTGACCTAATGTTTTTTGTCATTCTAGGGGCTGAAATCAAGCTTGTCTGAATACCAGCCAAAATTATATCAGGTACTGGATGATGGGAAGAGACTGCTAATTTCCATTAGCTGTTCAGATTTAGAAAGTCAATTAAATCAACTTGGAGAACACTGGCTAAATAATACTAGCAAGATTACTAAAGAACTACACAGATTGGAGACAATATTGAAACACTGGACAAGGTAATAATATATGTAAGCCCCACAAAGTTAGAGGCTATATTTTATCTAAATTTTATATCAACTCTAGTATATAACTTAGTATTCTAAATGTGTACAACAGCATCTTCTAGTTATATAGAACTCAAATTGCACTATGTTAGTATCAAAGTTGTAGAAGGCATAAGTGGTCTTTTCTATTTATTTATTTTTTTCTGAAGCAGTTGGGGGTAAGTGGTAAGCCCATGGTCACACAGCTAGGAAGTGATCAGTGTCTGAGGTCACAGTTGAACTCAGGTTCTCCTGACTTCTGGGCTGGTACTCTATCCATTGCACCAACTAGCTGCTGCTGGCATACATACTCTTGAACCCTAATGGCTTTCCTTGACTTAAAACAAGGGTATTTGTTATTATGTATTTGTATAAGTGAAAACTAGTTAGAACCAAATTAATATCTCCTACTGATTAATAAAATAATAATTTTAAAGACTGAAAATGGTAATCAAAGGAAATCTTATGAATTAAAATTGTTGTTGGTTAGGCAGAGAGAATAGCTTTGAGAAGGGAACAGTATACAGAATAATCCTGTATGCATTAATATTTTTCTCCTTATATTCTACCATGAGAAGCAGTTTAAATATAAATGACAACATGGTACAAGGGAAATAATAATGACATTAGATTAAAATGAGTTCAACTACAATGATTCTGTAACTTTGGATGAGTTCCTTTGTCTTCATATTCCTCAGTTCCAGATCTATAAACTGAGAGGATTGGACCAGATGGGATTTGAGGTCCTTTCTAATTCTGGATCTGTAATCTCATGGTAGACAGATGATTAATGTTGGAATTAGGAAAGCCTTTAATTAAGTCCTGTTTCTGACTCAAACTGGCGGTGCAACCATGAAAATTCACTTAAGCTTTCAACATTCCAGGTGACTCATTTATACTACATATGAAGCAGAATTTCAGAATATTTCAGAGGCCAACTAACTCAATCAATATCCATAAAACCTTCAAAAACATCTCTTCTGTACCATAACCAACAAGTGGTTGTTTCCTCAAAATCTTCCACTGAAGGGGGAACTCACTACCCCAATTACTTGATCTTCCAATAAAGGGGTGGACTTACTATCTTATATTTTGGATTATTATTTTGAAAAGAAGTTCTAGCATCAAGCGTAAATTTGCCTGTTCATATTCTGCCTATTGCTTCCCCTTTCTGATTTAAATTAATGAAGGGAATTTTCATATTCAGAATTTTCTATACCAGTAAAATCAAATGTCCATTTCTTCCACTCCCATTCCCCCAAAATAAAACACAAGACTTATATTGTAGTCCAAACTTCCATCATCAAAGTTTATGACAGTAAATCAGCATTCTGTGTTAAGGAGAAAGAAACAAATTGTATTATCTTTCATTCATAGGTAAGAAAATTCAAATGTAATTAATTTTTATATCTTGTGACATATCAGAAGTCACCAAATTATAGGATTTGGAACAAAAGGGACCTTTTTGATGACTTAGGCTAATCCTCTAAATATACATATATATATATATATATATATATATATATATATATATATATATATATATATATATATATATATATATATATATATATATATATATATATATATATTTATAAAAGCATCTAAGTATGAATGACTCATCCAAGATGATGCCGACCACAAGTAACAAAGCTAGATGTCAGAGTCAAGAATTGATAATAAATGTTGTTTTTCTCATCCCTGTGCTTTATTATTAGCTGTCTGCTGTTTCTTCTATCATTCGGTATAAGGAAAAAAATAGTACAAGGATCAAAATAAAAGCAAGGATAATTATTATCAATGGCAATCATTTTTGTTTTTAATTATTATTTACTTAGTAAATGTAGATTCATCATAATTTGTATTTCTATGTATAATTATTAATTGATGTATTTATTAATAATTATTATGCATAATAATATTTTTACATTTACTAAATTCTTTCCTCACAGCAGCCTTATGAATTAGTCAGTGTATGTATTATCCCCATTTTATTGATAAGGAATTTAATCTCAGAAAATTTAAATATTGATGATTGTTCACCTAATAAACAGAAAAATTAAAATTTAAAAATAGGCTTCTTTACTCTGCACCATATTCTTTCCTTCAGTGTCCCTCAATGAAAATTTATATATTTTGCTGTCATTAACTTTCTTACAGATATCAGAATGAATCTGCTGAACTCATTCATTGGTTGCAGTCTGCAAAAGACAGACTTGAATTTTGGAATCAGCAATCAGTAACAGTTCCTCAAGAATTAGAAATGGTTAGAGATCACCTCAGTTCATTCCTGGTAAGTCATTTTAAGAGTCTGAGTCATTTGGTCATATATAGTCCTTCTCTTGTTTTTATGATTCCATTAACCATGTGAACCTGAATAAAGTAAGAAGTGGTTACTTATCTTGTAATATGCATGTAATCATTAATGAACACAAATAGCCTTAACTTTTTATTCATAAATTTTCCCTTTTAATTTTGTTCCAGAATAATATCATCATAAAATAAATAGCCATTGTTGTAGGACAAAGACTGTGCTTTTTTTCCATTCTTCTTTAAATTGCCTTTATAATGACCAATGCAGCATTGATGTAATATAGGGACCCTCACTTATGGAACAAAAACATTTTTAGTTATGCAACATTTACTCTCTCAATTAATTCATTATTTAGGAATTTTCTAAAGAAGTTGAAGCAAAATCCTCCCAAAAATCATCAGTTCTTAGTATAGGAAACCAGCTTCTTCGACTAAAGAAAGTGGACACAGCAGCACTTCGTTCTGGATTGTCTCAGATTGATAGCCAGTGGACAGAACTACTAGCACACATTCCAGTAGTACAAGAAAAGTTGCATCAGGTATATAATGAAAATACTCAAGTTATGTTAGTCTTTTATAGTTGAGTAAGTATTTCTCCATGGGAAAAAGTATTGATTAAAAACATTGATTAAGGCATTATTCTGTCATTTCAATCTTACCTTCAAATAAAGCTTTTCTTATTCCACTAACTCCTATTCTTGATCAGGGGGAAGAATATTCCATAAATTAGTAATATCTTAAATATAATTTAGCATAGAAATAGCATTTTTGGCTCTTACTGAATTCCCAAGAATTACTTTCAAAGTGCCCAAAATCAAGGGGCTTGTTTTTTTTTTTTTTTTTTTTTTGTATTTTGCTTTGTTTGCACTGTCTTGAGATAGAATATCAAAAGATTAAGTTAAATAATTGGTATGATATGAGTGAATTTTCTGTTTTTTTATAGCAGTAAAAAATGAGAAGTTACTTACTCCTGCTTATATGAGAGTAATTGTTTATAAATTACTTTTGGATGCCAATTAAGCATAAGATGGTTTTTATTGTTCAATATTTTAATGATGTTTAATTTGAAAGCTGTTATTGGGATTAACTTGTAAGAAAATTCTGGTGAACCATTTAGAATATAAATGAAATTTTCATGGAGTTACAAGTTAACAGGAATTAATTTGAATTTCGAAACTTTTATCTTGTTCTCAATACTACTTGGTCAGCTGCAAATGGATAAATTACCCTCACGACATGCCATTACTGAAGTTATGAGTTGGATTTCTCTTATGGAAAGTGTTATCCAGGAAGATGAAGAGAAGATTAAAAATGCTGTAGGACACAAAGCAATATATGAATACCTACAGAAATATAAGGTAATTAAAAAAAAAAGGTTTACCTTTGCATCAAATAAATGTAGGTTTATTTTTGACTGTCAGATTTTTGTTTTTGGAAAAAGATATCAAAGAATAATAACATTGCCATAGTATATTTGTTAATGGTCTATAAAGGTTAATGTATATATGTATATTATGTCTGTATATACATATACATATACACATAAGACATACATACACATGATTATGTGTACATATAACACTTATACAAGCATGTTTATATATAAGCATATATGTGCATACTTACATGTATATGGACATGTTGTATGTGTCTGCTTATGTGTAGATATCCTATGCCCATATACATAAATGCATTGCATGTGTCTATTTTTATATATGCAGACATGTACATATGTGTGCACATATTTGCATGTTTTTTACTTGATATTCTGCTCCATATATTCTGATCTATGAAAAAACTTTGAACACTACAGTAAAATGGTCAAAAAAATAACAACTCAGAAACAAAAAGGTATTCTTTGTGGCAGTTATAAAGACATTCACTATGAACTCCTAAGAATGACAATTTAATAATTATTTGAAAATAAAACAGAATGTTAAAGGACATTTCATCTGAACATATAAATGACTTTACTTATGAGATAAAACAAAACATGTGTTTTTTCTAACCCCTATCTTATACTTAAACTTTAAAAATTGTTAAAATATCTTTTCTGAAAATTATGAATCATTTAACTGTTCACCATTTTTAGTCCATTTGGACTTTGCAGTACTTAGAATGTAACAAGTTACTAGAATGAGAAGATATATCTAGATGTGTATTATATTTCATATGTTCTCTCTTTTCTTCTTTTAGGGTTTTAAGATTGACATAAATTGTAAACAATTGACAGTGGATTTTGTAAATCAGTCAGTGCTACAAATCACCAGTCAGGATGTGGAAAGTAAACGTAGTGATAAGACAGATTTTGCTGAACAGCTTGGAGCAATGAATAGACACTGGCAAATCTTGCAAAGTCTTGTAACTGAAAAGGTAAGCAAAGTGACCAATAGTTATTTGTCTTCCCTTAAAAACAACAATAGTATATAGATCTTTTTGTAAGAATAGTTATTGTATAGTTAGTTTATTCAAATAAGTCCTACCTATATGGTAAGAATATAACTTCCACATGCTTTCATGAAATCTATTTATTCTTTTCCATTGGAACATTCACTTTTTAAATTAAAAAAAGAAACAACTGGCATGTTTTAATGAATTTTTGCATACAAAACAGATGAATTTCAGATAGCCAGTAGGTTCACATACATAAGCATTATTTTGTACTTTAGATAATTAGTTTTGTCTGGGGGATTAGGTTCACTGCAAAACTGATAATAATTACTCTTTTAAAATTTTAATTTTGAAATATATTTATTAATTTAATATGGCAAATGTGTTCATGACCTTTTTTCCTTTTGATGCAGATTCAGATGCTGGAAGGTTTATTGGAATCTTGGACAGAATTTGAAAATAATGTGCAATGTCTAAAAATCTGGTTTGAAACCCAAGAAAAGAAACTTAAACAACAGCACAGAATTGGGGACCAGGCTTCAGTTCATAATGCAATGAAAGACTGCCAGGTAATTTACTTCTGCTACATCACAAACTTTGAAATCTGTCTGAGAAAAATGATAGCAGAATAGTATAACAAGAAAGTCACAAATACTGTTGTGTTGAGACCTTAAAATTAGTCATATTATCTTTTCTCATCAGCTTTATCATTTATAAATTTTGTTTAAACTGTTATATACTTTCTCTTTAATATATTAGAAATATAACCTCCTCCTAACTTATCCTTAATTAAAAAAAACTTTACATTACATATGTTTTATATCATTGAAGCAAAATGTAAATAAGCAATAATGAGCAAAATAACATCTCAGAAGAAAAATTTTTCATAATAATTTGAAAAATCAATAATATTAGATAATTCACAAAGAACTCTTTGAAGAAAATATATAGTGTCAATGTTCCAGATTGTATGAAGAACTTCCTTCTACAATTATTCTTAGGAGGGCATATATTAAGCAACAAAAAATAGTGGAGAAAGCTGAAATTTTTCATTTAAAATAAATATCTTAGATTTAATCTAGCTATAAGTTGATGAGACAACAAAGTACAGGAAGAACATGTGCATTGTTTTCTACATTTATAACCTAAATGCAAATGCCTTTCCATTTTTTACCAAAATCAGTGATTGCAAATATAAGTGCCACAAAACTAAAAAGGAAGCACATAAAATGACAAAGAAAAAAAGACAGTTCAATATTAATATATTTCAAGAAAATTCTTAAAATTAAAAGTACATTTTCACTGTCTGAAAATTGGCATGAAGAAAAACTAGGGAACACATTAGTCATGGCTACATAAATGGGACAAAAGAAGATAGTCTGAGATAATTTTCCCCTCATTTCTCATTGATCAATAACATGACTATCTTCAATAGCACTATGAATCTGAACTCTACAAGTAAATTGATATTCCAAAATTCTATTTAAAACATGGAGAGTCAAAGTCCTTTGTAGTATTCACAGCTAATATCCTTATTTTAAAAGGATTTTTTTGATATTGCAGACCTAATAAGATGACACCTTTTTTGTATTATTACTATAATCATCATTACCAAAAAACTCAAAATACATATTACTATATATCTTCTATCATTTTTCTCCCTTTTGTTTTCTTGCTTCTCTTTTAGTCTTTCATTTACTGCTATCATTCTTTTTTCTCTTTTTTTTCTTTCCCTCTTTTATTTCTGTCCTGTAAAATATAACAAAAGGCTTTCTAAATAATAATATAGTGATAATCTTTCTAAATTTCAGGCAGAACTGAATCAACAGTAGAAAGTTTTAAATGTGATTATTTTAAAGCAGACACATTTCTTTTAAACAACTGGAACAAAAAGAAATATTCTGCATAGTTAATTTAAGGTATTGCTTATCACATCATGGTGTAGCTGGAATGTTTGATTTGACAGTACCCTAAAAATTGGTAAGATTTGTTGATTTTTCTGAGACATATATTTTCCCAGATGTTATAATCTGGTAAAATGCATTGAAATTAGACACATATACCTAGGTTTCAAGCTCTGGTTTTGATAATATTACTTTAACTTTTCCCTTCATATGTCAAGGGACTTAATTAATTTAAATCAGCATAGAAGATGGTGTGGAGCTATCTATTCATGTAATAAGATTAGCTCCTACTTCATATTTTTTAAATTTTAATTAACTAGTTGAAAATTTTAAAAAATATATATTTCATTTCAGCTGTTAACTATTTGTGGCTATTTTAATGGCTATATTAATTGGCTGTATTAATCAAATACATTTGACTATATGAGTTTTAATGATTTAAACTGTGCCTAGGATATTTAGCAGTATGTTTCCAAGCCCTTACTTGTGAGCATAAATAACATTATTCACTTGATAACATTAAGTTTTCAATAATTGAATTACATGCCAGTGTTAGCAATGTGATTGAGTATTTCCAGTTGTCTCATGGTTTGTGGACACATGGGAGGGAAATATTTAGTATATTTTGAGATGGAAAAAAACCCATTATGATTACTAGATAATATGAACTGAAATGATTTTTGTTTCATTCTGCCTTCCACATACTTTTCTAAGGATTATCAATGTGTATTTTCATTTGATTCATAAAAATAGATAAAATTCACATAAAACTTTAAGTTTTGAATACCATATTAGACATGTCATCTCATTTGATCTTCACAACAAACTGTTAAGGTAGGTGCTATTGATATTATTGTTGTTTTATACGTGAAGAAATTTAACTCAAGAAAGTTTAATTTGTCCATATGTCACACATCTAATAAGTGTTTGAGCAAGGCTATAGACCCAGATATCAGAGTATTAAAATTATGACAATAAAATTTTTAATGTTAAAGAATATTATTTTATAGCACTTTTTGAGCTTGTTATTTTTAATTTTAAATTTATAATACTTTATCTTTTCCCAATTATATGTAAAAACAACTTTTAACTTTCAGTTTTTAAAAATTGAGACCCAAATTCCCTTTCTCCCTCCCACCTTCTCTTTTTTGCACAATATTTTATTTTTCCAAATGCATATTTCATTTTCACCATTCATTTTTTATCTGTATTCCAGATTTTTGTCCCTTTCTCTTACCTCCTCCTTCCCCAAGACAACAAAAATTTGACATAGGTTAAAAAAAAGAAGTATAATTGAAAGGAAGGAAAAAAAGTGCTATTTACACTACAAATATGGAAATATGTTTAAAAGGATTGCACATATTTAACTTAGTATCTATAAAGACTAGTCCATATTTACATGTATCCATTGGCATAGTTCAGAGAAACAGATTTCCTTGAGGAATGAATGGAACAGTGATTAATAAGAAAACTGGATTTCTAAACTTAATTCATTACAGGCTATCTAAATTTCTGAATTAAATTCTGAGGCAAAGAATCACAACATAGATAGTAATAAAAGAAAATCAATTAGCTGTAAATAGGATCATTTAAAAGGTGATATAAAATCAATCATCATTTCAAAACATAATGATAGATTAAATGTTGTTACAGGAGAAGTAAGGAGTAGACCTGGCAATGGATAAAGTATATAAGACAATGTACTTTCTCAGGGTCTCTCAGGTCCCTTTGTCTTAAACATTAAAATGTTACTGACCTAATATATTGTTAGGATTATCAGGTGAATTCTCACCTTGTCACTGTCCAGACAACCTGAGTTCTCACCTTGTCACTGTGGAGATGTTAGAATTATCAGGTGAGAACTCAGGTTGTCTGGACAGTGACAAGGTGAGAATTTGCCTGGTAATCCTAACAGTATATAATAGTATATCGCACAGGGAATTTTATTTTCCTTGTTTATCATTTGTGTTCAATTTAAAATTCCTTTTGAAAGAGGAATAACATTTTCCAGTGAATTAAGGCAAAGAGAGATTAAGTAACTTTCCCAGCTAGTACATGTCTAAGGTTACATTTGAATCCAGCTCTTTCTTACTCTAGGGCAGTGCTCTACCCTGAGCCACCTATTTTAATTCTATTCCTCTATTCACACTGCCACCTAAAGTTCTGAAAAACTGATTTTAGAAAAGCCTGGAAAATTTTACATGAACTGATGTTGAGAGAAACAAGCAGAATCAGGAATACATTGTATAGAATAACAGCAAGAATGTGCAATGATCAACTATGTAAGACTTAATTCTTCTCAGTAGTTCAGTGATCTAAAGCAATCCCAATAGATTTTGGGTAGAAAATGCCGTCTATATCCAGGAAAAAGAACTAAGGAGATTGAATATAAATTAACACATGCTATGTTCACTTCTTTTTTTCTGTTTTATTTTTTTTTCCCATCTCTCCATGGTTTTTCCCTTTTGCTCTGATTTTTCTCTTCCAACATGATTCATCAAGTAATGTGTGTTAAAAATAAATAAATTTTAAAATAGAAAAATAAAAATAAAAAGTAACTATTGAAAATAGTTTATATCATTTATTCTTTTATGACATAGTCATTTATTAAGTTTTAGGTACTTAACTAGATTTTATGCTAGACAGGAATAAGTCTCCACCCTTAAAGAACTTAACATTCTCTGCTAGACTCATAGGCAAGTAGATAGTTTACAAAATCTTTACAAGGTAAGTGCAGAATAATTGAAAAAGGAAAAGCTAGTGGTTTTAGGGACTAGTGAAAACTTTTTAAGGACTTGATAAATTAGATATTTTTCTTCTATTCCCTAAGATTTTATTATTCCCAATTTTAAAATTCTACTAATTCATTATTTTTTAATTTTTTAGGAACTTGAAGATTTAATTAAAGCAAAAGAAAAAGAAATTGAAAAAATAGAACAGAGTGGAATTTCTTTGATTAAGAACAAGAAGGATGTGTCTGGTGTCATTATGAGTAACTTACAAGAGCTCAATCATAACTGGGCAAACTTAGACCACATGGTAATGATGTATTTTTAAAATAAGATTAAAGGTTAAATGAAGATTTATAGAATATATTTCTTCCCTACGTACCTACTGATTGTGATCTTATGGCTATCTTGACAATAATGGAGAAACACTGATAGATTATCATTCCCCAGAACGTCTATCACTAACTTTCTGTCATGGCCTGGGGGCAAATATACTTATTAGATCACAGCTTATTTTTAATTTGTCTATTTGATTAGATTTGAAAAGATAGTTTAGTTCCTTGAACAGATAAAACATACTGTATATTGAGTTATTTCTGCAGGATGCATGTTACTTATTAATTCTAATTTAAAGGGTCACATTAAAAAAAAAAAAATTCCCCTAAATTCTCTTAGATATACCTTACTTGAGGAATATAAACTCCTATAAAATGACCACAGATGTTACATAGGCTGCATAATTTTTTTTCCTGTAAATTTGTACTGGCATAAGCCACATTTCTCCATATAATTCTTTTTCTTATAACAGTCACCAACTCAAAATGCTGTTCAGTATAATGGGCTATAAATGACAGTGCATCTTCATATAATAGATGTATTCACAGTTCCCTCATAATCTCAGTGCCTCATGAAAGTTAGTATATTTTCTACCCACCTCCAGTCATAAGATTACAAAAAAAAAATCCAAAATTTTATGCTTTGCCTTTTCCTGATTTTTATTATGCAAATTGCATGATTCTCATTAGTTAGTCTTTAATAACTCCAGACATGTAAGACAATGAAATGGATTAGGGTTATTTTGCTTTTACTTTGTGAAATTATTTATGTATCATTCTCCCCATACACATACTTTCTAAAGGTTGGACAACTAAAGATATTACTACAATCAGTGTTTGATCAATGGAATGTATACAAAATGGCTTATGAGGAAATGAATAGTTACCTAATGGAAGCCAGGTACTCTCTTTCCCGTTTCCGGTTGCTAACTGGTTCCCTGGAGGCTGTGAAAGTGCAAGTAGAGAACCTTCAGGTAAGGATCAAATATTAACTATTTCACTTCAGTGACTTTAAATTTATAGGAAAAGGAAAAAAAAATAGAAGTTAGTATAACAGTTTATTAATTTAAAATTTAAAAATTTAAAAAAACATTTTGAATGCTTTGTTTCTGAAGCAAATCTCTCAATAAATTCCATTTCCTCACCAGGTATTCCATAACTAAGTAATGCTATATTCTAAATATTTTGTTTTCTTAGATTTTTAAAAGTAAATTTAATTATTGAATATTTACAGGTTTGGGACTCAGCTCTATTTCATAAATTTGTTTTATGACTGCAACTAGATGGCTTTAGTGGGTAGGGTGCTGTATTTGAATTGAGTAAAAACTGAATTCAAATACTACCTCAGATGGTAATAAGCTGTATGATCTTGAGCAAATCTCTTAACTTTCTCAACCTCAGTATCTTCATCTATAAAATGAGGGAATAGGTCTCTATCACAAAATACAGTCCTAGTCTTTCCAATCCCAGAACTCTTTCCTTTTTTTTTTTTAACCTCTGAAGTCTCTTCCAACTCTAAATATTTGTTTCTATGTTCCCCTTTCCACTAGTGACATCTGCCTCTGCACAAGTTAAAGGATTAAGAAATAAAGCAAAAAGAAATGAATAGAAAAGCTATTAACTAGCTTTTAAAATGTTTTTGCTTTGCTTTCCACAAAAAAAAGCTAAATGTCTTGTTCCATGTGTTCTCTCTTCCTCATTGCTCTGTTCTTTATTGTATTCATTATGAACAATAATAACATCTAAAATGACATTTCTACCACAGAAGGTAGCCTGCCAAGCCATACTACCTCCACTAAAGTGCTGCCTCAAGGTCCCCAACACTCACCACCATTCTGATATGTATACTCTCTTCCATCTGCTGTTATCTGTACTTGGAAGAATAGGTACTGTGTATATTAGGGGTTTGGGAAAAGGCACTAAAAAGCCAAGTTGCATGGAATGTACCCTTCCTCTCTTCTAACCTACTCTGGCACTCAGGCACAAATTCAAATGCTGCTGATCCAATGTCTAATTCTTCTGAAAGGAATTTGCTTTCTTTGACTAACATTTAGTTTCCCAAATATATCATACAGTGGAATATGTGAGGTGAATTGTTATTAGTATGAATTGATTATGTTGATGGTGTGATTAATAATAATAAGTTTGGAAGATTTAAAATAATTTCATAATCCAAAATCTTAAAATACTCTCTTGCATCTAACTACATCAATGGCATTTATTGGCATTTCCTTCAAAGAAGAGATGAGAATTGAAAGAGAAGATAGCTACATAAAACTCTATATTGTCAAATTAGATTATCTAGCTTACTTGTTTTTCTTTTTAAATTTACCTACTAAATTATATCTTGGAATCGTAGGGAAAATTATTAAAGAAAACAAATAGAAATTTATTTGAAAGTTACTCATTTACTTTCAAAATAACTGGCAAACTTCTGTTTTTTTATTTTAATTTTTTAAATTTATTTTTAATTTATTAAATAAAACAAGCATTTCTATAAGATGGCAGAATTTTTTAAACCTGCAAATATTTTATCTACAACTTGTTATTCCCTTTGAAATATAAAATGAAGTATAAATGTATATATTTATAGATACTATTATTTCATTTGTCTGTTCTTTTTTTGTAAATAGAATCTGCAAGATGAGCTAGAAAAGCAGGAGAGCAGCTTGCAAAAATTTGGCTCTATAACCAACCAATTGTTAAAAGAGTGTCACCCACCAGTAACAGAAACGCTAACCAATACCTTGAAAGAAGTAAATATGAGGTATGGCATAGAGTCATTCTATTGTTTCCTTTTTAACAATCTCATTCTCACTGCCACCAATTATAAAATTGAAAGTCTTTAGATTTTTGGTTGTGAATTAATAAGGTTTTGTTCCTATATAATCATTCATTCTATTTGTTTGGAAGTTGAAAAATAATGTGTTTTTAAGAAGAAATTTCATTTATTTATTTGGAACTACTACTTGCATACATGGAATACCTACTCAAGATATTTCCATCCCTAAGACTCTACTTTCAAAATAAAATGATTAGCTACTGTGAAACACTATCTTTTTTATTTTTTAAAAAATTATTTTAATTAAATTTTGTAACCTATTTGTTATTTTAAAAATAAAGGATATACATGAATTTCATTTGCACAAACATAAAATCATATTTTGCATCATAATTAATGAGCCAATCAAGAGGTATTACGTGCCTATTATGTGCTGGGCACCAAGGCTACAAATACAAGAATAAAACAGATCCTGCTATCAAGGAGCCTACATGTTAACCTACCTGTATATGTATTTCCTATCATTTCCAGGTGGAATAATTTGCTCGAAGAAATTGCTGAACAGTTACACTCCTGTAAGGCTTTATTTCAACTGTGGCAAAGATACAAAGATTATTCTAAACAATGTGCTTTGACAATTCAGCACCAGGAGGATCGAACCAATGAGCTCTTGAAGGCAGCAAATAATAAGGATATTGTTGATGATGAAGTTGCAACCTGGATTCAAGATTGCAATGTATGTGTCAGAACGTTGTTTTCCCTGCTTTTCTTGCATCAGACTTCAAGCTTACTTAACTTCCAAAGTTTTACCCAATTAATATGCTTCAGAATACAAAATTTCAGTTATTTCTTTTTCAAGGTAGATCCCAAAAAGAATATTCAGTGTTTGAATGAGATATGACTTTGTGTGTCATAGTGCTTAGATCTTTACATGCTAAGCTGATTTTCTTTAAAAGGCCATAAAGATTTTTTTTCAGTTTCCTTTGCTTCATGGTTTGTCTTTGTTGCCAAATACTTTATAATCCTTTTTTTTTTAAGTTCAAGAAAGATGTTTCATGTTTAAAATTGAATATCATTTTAATTAGTTTCCATAATGCTCATGTCACAGTTAAAGTGAGCTACTTCATTTAATCTCTCATGTTACCTCTATTGATGAGGCAAATAAGGCTGGTTTTCTTCTTTCTCATTGAATATAGAGATTATTAAAATTAATGGTGATGGTCTTTATCCACAGGCAAATGGGAGCTCAGAGTATAACCCAGTCCAAAGGTTCTTCAAATTTTCTTATATTGTAAACTGAGTTATCTGTCTGGTAAAGCCAATGGGCTCCTATGCAAAAAAAATATTTTTAAATGTATAAAATTATAATTTTATGTAGCATTTTAATGGGAATCAATTTCATTGAATTATAGTGTTTTATATGTATGCATATATATGCATATATATAATAAACACACATGTTTTTTTAAAGTCCATGCTCGTAAGTCCCAATAAACCCTTGATGAAGTGTTTGTCTTTTGTCTAAAAGAGATGGCCAAATGACCATCCCATTTAATGTTCACTTTGTTTATAAAATGATTAACTTGCCCCCAAATTAAAAAAAAAAAGTTCATTGGACCCAGATTAAGAATCCTTTTAATAGAGAATAAATAGAGAAAGCAAGTACTGCTTTTTGAGAAATATATACATATAATATAAGTCTGAATCAGTACAGGTGTATACAACCTATCCTATAACAGAGAAGTGAACTCATTGTCTGTATGATCGTAAGAAAGTGAAGAGATTCACCTGTTTCAGGGTAGACATTTTCACTTTTCCCACTTCTTTAGGATCTTCTCAAAGGCCAGAAGACTGTTCAGGATTCATTGTTTGTACTACAAGAATTGGGAGAGCAACTTAAACAGCAAGTGGATACTTCTGCTGCAGCAGCCATTCAGTCTGACCAGCTGTCTCTGAGTCAACACTTGTCTGCCCTAGAACAGGCTCTTAACAGACAACAGAAACTACTACAGGTAAAAAGAAAGAAAGTAAGAAAAACTTCTTTTCAGTGCATGTGAGAACCTAAACCTTAATTTGTCTTTGAGATTAAATATGGAAATATTTATAAAGAGCAGATTGACTCATCATCTAAACAATGCTAAATCCTTCTCAGCCATTCCCCAAATAAATAATAATTGGTGTCTAAAACTTTTAAAAAGCAGGGGTTTTATTTTTCAAATAAATTATATAAAAGAAGTCTGGACTTGTTAATTACATTTTAAATTCCTTCCTATATCATCAGAGTCAAGCAAGCTAGTATTTATTAAGTACTTATACTATATAGCACTGGGGAGACAGAAGAAAAATGAAATACCCCTGCCTTCAAGAAACATAGATTCTAACAAGTGACATACAACCCACACATATAGGTATAGAAAGCATATACAAGGATAATACAAGGTAACCTTAGAAAAGAATGCACTAGTGTTTGGGTGAGTAAGGGGACAATTAAAAGTTCATTATATTAGGAATGGCAGGAACTTAGCTTGAAGAAAGCCAAAGATTCTAAGGAGCAATAATGCAGATAGAGAGCATACATTCCATATATAGGAAAGAGCCAGTGCAAAGGGGCAAAAATGGAAGATGAAATAATGTAAATAATGAAAATCAAGTAATCCAGTAAGATGGGACCATGTATAGAAGTGAATTATGTATAAAAAGGCTGAAAGTAAAATGGAGTCAGTCCATGAAAAATTTTTAAGTCCAAAAAGGGGTGTTTATGGTTGAGCCTATTAATAATATGGAGCTACTGGAGTTGATTGAGTACAGATGAGAAATGAGAGGGTCTGATTTACAATTTAGCAAAATCACTTTGGTGCCTAAAGGGGTTGAAGGGAGGGATTGATGAAAGGGGAGACTTGAGTCAGGGAGACCAATAAGGAGGCTATGGAAACAGTCCAAGTCTGAATAGAGATGAGAAAGATGAGACATGTAAAGATAGAAATAACAAGATTTGGTAACTGATTGGATATTTGAGAAGAGTAAAAGTGAAATGTTAAGGATGACATGTAAGCTATGAACTTGGGTAACTGAAGAGACAGTAATATACTGAACAAAAACAGGGATATTTGGAAATTGTATAAAGCTAATGCTAGATAAAAGTTATTCTATATTTTTAGAATTAGCAAGTATGATAAGGTATACTCAAACTTAAAAGTCAATGGGAAGGGCTTTTATTTCTTTTCTGTGTAATTTAACAATTTTATCAATCAGGCCATCAAGTCATCTTTCTCAGAACAAAGACATGGCAGAGGGGCTCACAGTTTATCTACCTTTGGAATCAGTATCTGGTCAATGGGGCTGAGAGTGACCCTTTCATAGAGAAATTATCTCTGCTCAGACCACTCCTAGCCTTGGACTATGATTCTAGACAATAAAGGATCTACCTAAGCTTGAATTAGTTGATTGGTCCTTTGTCCTTCAAGAGAACTAAAATGATAATCAAATAACAGTGTGTATGGCTTTCCCTAAATTCAGAATGCTCTGCCCCAATTTGGTTACTAATAGTCCTTGTAAATTTTGGGGGCAGATTCTCTAACTTTGCATATCACATGTTTCTTCTGAGCTACTTCAATTCTGCTTTGTTCAGCAGTACTCTTAGAAAAAGCTTTTGTAAAATGGGAAAATGAAATCAAATGAGAAAAAAAAGCAGTTGCTTAAGCAAATTAATAAGCTATATCTCAATATATATTTTTAAATAAAATCCTCAATCTTTTTTCCTCCAAAAGGCTGGAGTTCTTGATTATGAAACATTTTCCAGGAGTTTAGAAGGTCTGGAGGGTTGGATTTTAGAAGCTGAAGAAGTACTAAAAGGACAGGACCCCAATAATTCATCTGACCTCTCAACAATTCAGGACAGGATGGAAGAACTGAAAGTAAGTATTAGGAAAGTCATTCCTATTCTTCTGTGTCATAATATAAATTATATAATCATGAATAAACGAATGAGAAAGCATTTTTTCAACAATTACTATATGCTAAGCATTGAGATCTAAAGAGAAAAGTAAGTGCTAAAAGTGACTATTATAAATATCCAAATGCAATATCAAGGGCATACGAAGAGACATGCTATCTGCATCATGAAGAAGGAATTGTTAAATAGAAGTATGTATAGAATAATTTTACATATATTCCTATTTGTGTCTAATGGTAGCTATTTCTAGGACTGAGTAGGTGGGGAAAGGGAAGAAAACATTTCCATGACAATTTTGTTACAAATTCAAAAGCATTAGCAAATTGTACATAGTAGATTTTCAGTTTCATATGCAATCATATTTTTATTGCATCATGTTATTAAAATCTTTATTTTAGTCCATAAATTAAGAAAAAATTTTTAAAGAAACTGGGACTCTAATTACAGGTGTAAACACATATAAGAGATCAGATACTGTATAGATCTAATTGTTTGGAAGTCCTTTGAGTGCCTCACCTGAGTGGATGGAAAGGCCCAGTGTTTCTTATGGCATATGAAAAAAATGTCAGTGAATGAGTGCTGAAGAATGCAGAAATAGAATATAAGGACCAAAAGATCTTAGGATATAGTGGCTGGACAAATAGTAGTTCTTAAACAAACACCATCTTGCTGAGTCTACTTTGCAGGGTTGGGGGAAGAGTGTGGATCTGAAGTTTAAAAAGCAATAAATATTTATTACGCACCTACTATATTTAAAGTACTGTGCTAGAAAAAGAAAAACAATACCTGCCCACAAGGGACTTAAAATCTTCTGAGATAAGACAGCATGCAGATGAAAACTGAAAAGGAGAAAACTTGGCCCAAGGACATGGAGGAGAAAGCAAAAAACTAAAAAAAAAAAAAAAAAAAAAAAGTGTGCTACTAGATAAATAAAAGATGTCCAAAATGAGCACAAAAGAAGGGAAATAAGGAAATATCTGAGATTTTAAGTGTTGAGTGGTTGTTTTTCTTGTTCATTCATTTTTTTTTCCAGATGTATCAAACTTTTTGTGATGCCATTTGTGGTTTTCTTGGCATAGACACACAAGTGGTTTTCTATTTTCTTCTCCAGTTTGTTTCACACATGAAGAAAATGAGACAGACAAGATTAAGCGACTTGCTCAAGAGCACACCCGCTAGTAAATGTCTGAGGCAGGATTCAAACTCAAGATGAGTCTTCCTGACTTTAGACCTAGCACTTTATCACTATGACTATCAATTCATTGTTGTCTTAGCCCTGTCCTTCTCCTTAAATATAGATGTTTAGGGTTTTACCCTCTAATCAGACAAATAGCAAGGTTGATTCATTTCTATAAGATGATGAGATTTCCCAGTGATGAAGACCTGGAGGGATCTCTGCTCCCACCATCAAGAAGGAATCATCTTCCTTTGCCCTCACCTCCCTCTCTGCAGATCCTAGGTCCTTATGCCATCTAATTTCTATGCTCTTAAGCAATTTCACAAATAAGAAAAAATATCACTTCAGAATAACAGCAAAACTTCATCTTTCCTCTATGTGTTGGAAAAGAAATAACACAATTTCAATTAAAAAGAAATCCTTAAATAAGATATGACATTTATTCTGCTATTCAATGGAGCTATTTCTCATCTAGCAGAGGTATATTGAAATAATGAAGTCAATATTGCCATGTATAAATTGTTTGAACCTGCAAAAGCAATCTTTAATCATTAGTTCATTTTCATGTTTAACCTGACATTTATGAATTTTTTTTTTTTTTGCAAATCAATATAACATTAATGTCTTATCTTTTCCCTATACTCCTGAAATACTCATGTGGTCTAAAATTTGACAAAAAGGTTTGCACAGGCAAAGAATGAGGGGAATGATTAATCCATACATCTAGTAATAAAGAACTAATTGTATACCTAGGCTGCTACTACTTTTGCTACTTCAACTTCACTATCCATGGTGCTAAGTACATTCTTTGCTGTTTTATTTCAGGGACAGATGTTAAAATTCAGCAGCATGGCTCCAGATTTGGATCGTCTAAATGAACTGGGCTATAGGTTACCACTAAATGATAAGGAAATAAAAAGGATGCAAAATTTGAATAGACACTGGTCTTTAATCTCTTCTCAGACTACGGAAAGATTCAGGTACAAAAGTTCAGAAATCTGAAATCAAGTAAAGTTGCATTTATGTTATTTTTTTTAAAGTTCTGAAGACATATTAAATTTCTTTTTTATATAATCCTGCCATAATTTGTAAGACAATGTAGTACATTAGAATTGAGTAAAACACAAATTCATTTCTACATAAATTGAGTATTAAATATTGATATCCTTTTAAAAATTAAGATCATATTAAAATGGGGATTAAAATTTAGTGCATTTTCCTTTGCCTACTATATACAAATTTATGATTTTAGACTATATATATTAGTAGAGGATAGCATAAAATTTATCTATATGATATTGCAAACATGATAATCTTATTATTGGTAATGACAGAAATTTAAAGACTTTATTTTGATAAAATATACTTTCTGACCTTACTTATTATTTTTTTTTTTTATTTCTTACCCTTTTTTTTTTTTTCAGTAAGTTACAATCATTCCTTTTGCAACATCAAACCTTCTTGGAAAAATGTGAGACATGGATGGAATTCCTTGTTCAGACAGAACAGAAATTAGCTGTAGAGATTTCAGGCAATTATCAACGTCTTTTAGAGCAGCAGAGAGCACATGAGGTAGGTAATGGTATTAGAATTTTGAAGAAATTTGAACTGTTTAAAAAGGGTATATAAACCTACTATAACACAAGGGGTATTTCACTTACAGAACAATATTGAAAAAATTAATAATTATTGTTTATTTTATCATCCTAGCCCCTTTTCCTTAGCTTTTTATTTTTATATTTTAATTAATAAAATACCTATTAGATCCTGCTTCTTCAGCTGACTGTACATATATGATATAATATATATTTCAGTATTTCAGCATCCTATGACTTTCATTGATGTGTGTACTTTGACTGATATGAATTATAGTCCAATGTAAGTAATCTATGATTTTCTTTTATTGTTACTACCAGCACCACCACAAACAATAACAACATGACTATTATCAAGTTATCAATGTTCTGGCAATAAATCCCTCCAAACTTTAACCAGTCTAACTTTCAGGAGACAATATGGCACCAGATCAACTATTCCTCTTGGTCAGAAATGCCAGAGCTTAAACACTTTTAAAAACCAAGATTAGTATGTGAGGGAGAACTTTAGCAAAGGATTATAAATAATAATGGGAATTGTTTGTAAGAATTCTCATTCTTGAAGTAGCTGGTGGTACAGTGAATAGAACACTGGACTTGTCAGTAAGTTATGAATTCAAGTACTGACTTAGACACTTACTAGCTTTATGACCCTGGGCTAGTCATATAAACACTTTTTGCCTCAATTTCCTGAATTATAAAATGAGGATAATAATAGCATCTACCTTTTCAAGAGTGTGTGAGGATCAAATGAGTTAATACTTGTAACGTCACTTAACATAGTGCCTGGCAAACACATAATTGCTTATTCTTTTCACTTTCCCTAATCTATAACATATTGGCCAATTTGTGAATTGTTTAATAAAGCTAATAAAATAAACAAGATATTAGCGTGTTAGTAAAAATGATTTTGAGCTCCTTTATATATTACAATTGAAAAAACCAAGGCACAAAAGAGGTAAAAAGTTATTGATTAATTGTAGATTCAAGAGAGAGAGAGAGAGAGAAAGAGGGGAGGGATGAAGAGAGAAAGAAAGGGAGAGAAAGGGATGGATAGAAGGAGGGGAGAGAGAGGGATGGAGAGAGAGAGAGAGAGGGAGAGAAGACAAGAAGAAGGGAAAGAGAAAGAAAGGGAAGGTGTGAGGGAGAGAGGAAGAGAGATTGAGAGAGAAACAGAGAGACAGAATATTATTCTTAGAGATGTGTGTATATATACACACACATTTCTATATTGGTGTTATATCATTATCTTCTATTATTTGGTAGAAGAATTTTTGAAAATCTGATATTTTCTTTTATATGGATCTTAGACACAAAAACTACAGAAAATGTTGCAAATTTGCATAATATTAAAAGAGCTTTGTTTTCAGACTTATAACCAAAACTTCCATTTTTCAGTTATATGTATCTATAGTGATTTTATTTAAAATAGATTTAATTTTTACCCAACCTCAAGGATATGATTTTTTAAGCTAGAAATAATTCTCATGACTTTCCTTATCTAAAACTTCAGCATTTCCTAATGTATATATTTTCAATTATCTTCTTTTATACTTTATCAATTAAAGAAAAATATATGTGTCTGAAAAATTATGGTGGAATTGGGTTTTTCTGGTAGAAATCATCAAGTTAGAGATTATGAAGCATATTTTTGCCATTATTCTCATTTTTATATGTTTATTTTTGTGACAGTTGTTTCAAGCAGAGATGTTCAGTCGTCAACAGATTTTGCATTCAATCATTATTGATGGGCAGCACCTTCTAGAACAAGGTCAAGTGGATGACAGGTAGGACTTTGAGTACTTGTGAGGAAAGTTGTCAGTGGATTAACATAATATAAGATGTGTGCCTTTCTCCTAGATCTTTCTACCTTCATTCTCTTTCCCATTGTTATGAAGTTTGTACTACTATTATCAGAATATTTTTCTTCTGCATAGATAATGAGAAATAAACAACAGCTCCCTATTTCATCCTGAATGAATTCAAGATTTGTAATCTCATGCTATTTTATTTTGCTAGACTTGTCTTATATTACCATTCTCTACCCACAAAAGATTATATTCACTGAATGCATGCATCATTTATCTTCCTAATATCATTCTTTATCTGTTCTCTGTTCCTGCCTTCTAATCCATCCCCACCCTATTCCCAACCTTTCCTAATATTCTTCCTCCACTTAACCTGTTGAATTCCTATCTGGAAAGGCAGTCCACTAAAAGGAAATCTGGTTTCAAAACAATTTGGTTCTGGTTCTGCCATTTATTACTTGGTGAAGCTGTTCAAACTCTTTGGACCTTGGTTTTCTCATCTGTATAATGAAAATTTGATAGTTATCTTTCCTTTCAGTTTCAAATCCATGACCTTCTACAGCATTAACATTGGGATCCATCCAATGCTAATGTACTTCTAGTCTAGACAGACCCAAAGAATAAAGAAAAAATTCTGTAGTCATTTAAAGTTTAATTCATATGCTTTTCTGATATCCTCTGGTATCTAAAGACCTTCTGAATTATGGCTTTACAATCACTCCATAAGCATTTATTAAGTGCTCATTGTGCTAGAAAGTATGCTACACACTGCTTATTTAAAAAACAAATAAGAAACAGTGTCATGATCAATGAACTTATATTCTAACACATGGTTTCTTAGCTGACACCTCCAATTCACTCACTGTTCTTGGCACTAATATCCTCACTAGGGTACTGGGATGGGAGGTAGGAAGGCGAGTTTAGATCAGTACTTCAAACACTTACTAATTGTGTGATCCTGGTCAAGTCATTTGACCTCTACCTGCCTCAGTTTCCTCAGCTATGAGGATAGTGGTAGCTTTTATCTCTCAGGGCTGTTGTGAAACTCAAATGAAATGACATTTGTAAAAAGCACACTCTCCGATACATAAGACATTTCATAAATATTTTCTCTTTCCTTCTCTCATTTCTTTCTCTTTTTTCTTTCCCTCTTTTTCCTTAACCTCATAATTATTCCTTATTCACCCTTCCTTTCCTTCCCATATTTCATGATTGTACATCTACTTGATTATACTTCTTGTCTTGCATGCATTCATACCCTTTTCTCTATTCCCATAACCATTCTCCTGACTTAGAGCTTCACTGCTTCTTTCATGGACAATTATTACAATAGCCTCTTAAATGGTCCCCTGCCTTCACTTTGTCCGCTTTTCCAATAGATTCTATACACAATTTCCAAGATGTTCTTCCTAAAAGAAAGATCTATGTCACTAAAACCCTTTTTGATTCTGGATAAAATATAAACTAATCAACCTGGCATTTAAAATGTTTTACCATCTGGTTCAAATCTACCTTCTTAGGATGCTTTTTATCTGCTCCCTATTTACTGTCCTACAAACTTAATATTCTATGCTTCTCTTCCATACCTCTCCACAAACTGTCCTTATACCTTCAATGGACTCATTCATGGAGTCTTTTTCTCTTAGTCATTTTTAGACTCTTTTTTCTGTTCATGTACTTCACACTCTGAACAGACTTTGCTGCTCCCAAATGGTTGATATTGATTTCTCCTCAAAATAACCTTTATTTAACTATGAACTAAATGTAACCTCCAGTAGAATTTAAACTTCTTGGGACTAAGAACTGGTTTTCATGTTCCAAGCTTCAGCATCCAGCAAAGTGCTTTGTGCACAATAGGCATATTTCTTTGATTGAATTGTTGTTTTTAAACTATATTTGTGCCTTATTTGTCTGTGTATTTCTTGAAGTCAATAATTGTTTTAGCTAAACTTAGCATCTTCCCCACAACTAATGAAATCCATTGAATTTATAAGATAGTTAATGAGTGAGTATTGATTTAATAAATTATAGTCAGCTACTGTCCTAGTAGTTAGAGTACTGGGCCTAGAGTCAGGATGATTCACCTTCCTGAGTTCAAATGTGGCATCAGACACTTAACTAGCTGTATATCTCTGGACAAGTCACTTAACCCTGTTTGCCTCAATATTCTCATTTGTCAAATGGACTGCAGAAGGAAATGACAAAATACTCCAGTATCTTTGCCAAGCAAACTCCTAAAGAGTCAGACATGACTGAAAAATTATTAAATAATAAAATGATAAATTGATTAAGGAACTCTAATAAAGCCTTATTTATTTAAAAATATTTGGCAGACAAAATGAAATGCTCAGATTATAAAACATATTTTATATTTCTTGTGTACAGATTGTTTGAAAATTTTGTGTTGGTGATTAGTTCTTTTCAGTTGTGTCAAATTTTACATATATCTGGAGTGATTTGCTGTTTCCTTTTCCAGCTCATTTTACAGAAGAGGGTACTGAGGCAAAGAGGGCTAAGTAATTTTCCCAGGGTCCCATGACTATAGAGAAGATGCTACATAAATCAACAGAGCAAATGTGATTTCTGAAGTCAATTTTTATACTTTTTAAGAGAATAATGTCTGTGTCTGAGATTGGATTTGAACTTGTCTTCCTGACTCCAGACCTAGCACTCTGGCCATTGTACTTACATAGCTGCCCATTTAAAACTAGATTACCAAAGTATTACTGATCCTTAAGCAATGTGATTTAGTGAATAGATAGTATGTAGAGCTTTAGCAATGTTATTTAATATATATTTCTGAAATACTTTTTATTCTCCTAAGAAGTATAAACATTGACCACTGAAATTCTGATTGCTTTATTGATTTATATAGTAAAGTATCTTCTATATAGAAAAGGGCAGGTGGATGATGCAGTGGATAGATCACCGGCCCTAGAGTTAGAAGAACCTAAGTTCAAATCCTGCCTCAGATATCTAATACTTACTAGCTGGGAAACTCTGGGAAAGTCACTTAACCCCAATTGCCTCACCAAATAATAATAATTTAATAATAATAATGAGTTCAGGCAAACTTATATCTGACCAAATAAGCAAAAATGAATTGATTCAGTTCTATTATTACTTGTATTTTCCAAATAGTCTTATTTATTAGAATGTCATTAAAATTGCACATAAGATCATAGGATCATGAACTAGAGATGAAAGTGACTTAAGGGAGCTTGTAGACAATAGTTAGTTGCTTTCTGTTTCGTTATAGACCTATGGATTTTGTTGACACATATGAATATTTTTCTTTTGTGAGTATTATTATAACTTTTACTAATAGCTAAATATTATACATGAAATATTTTGACAACAAATGACAAGTTTTCATGTAGTGTTTCTATATTTAGGGAAAATAATTGAACACAACAGAGTTGAAATAATAGTAATTATACAAAACAAACACAATAACTGTTGAGGTTTTTTTTAAGCTATTTGGAAAGCTGGCAGTTGAAGGAGAAAAGTGTTGTTGTTCATTTGTTTTCTTGGTAAAGATACTAGGATGGTGTGCCATTTCTCCACCTCAATTTTTTACATTTGGTTTTTTTTTTGTTTTTTTTTTTGTAATTATTTTTTTAATTATAACTTTTTTTTTTTTTTTGACAGTACATATGCATGGGTAATTTTTTACAATATTATCCCTTGCACTTAGTTCTATTCAGATTTTTTCCCTTCCTCCCCCAACCCCCTCCCCCAGATGGCAGGCAGTCTTATACATGTTAAATATATTACAGTATATTCTAGATACAATATATGTGTGTAGAACCGAATTTCTTGTTGTACAGGAAGAATTGGATTCAGAAGGTAAAAATAACAGTTTACACTCATTTCCCAGTTTCAATTTTTTACATTTGGGAAAATGGAGGCAAACAGATTTAAATGATTTTGTCAGGGTCACATGGCTAGTAAGTGGCCAAGACCTGATTGAACTAGTTTCTTTCTGATTCTGTGCCATTTAGCTTCCCTGAGGGAGTAAATAGATTTAACTAAAATTTGGAGAAGTAGGTGGAATTGACGATTCTGAAGATGAGTTTGTAGACAATTATGTTATTATGTCTATTCTTATACTAGTACTAGTGTTAATTAAGATATTTTTTATTTTTAAAATATGAAAACAACAAAAACCAGAGATAGAAGATAATTTTGGACAGTTTGGAGGAAAAATGAAAAAAAAAATTAAGTTTAAAATATGTGTTCAGTTATAAGAAAGATATAAAAATATAGATATTTTTCCTCCCCCTGCCTTCCCCTCCTTCTTCCCTCTTTTGTCCTCCACCTCCCTTCCCCCTTTTCCCCAAAGATAGTCATTAGGAACATATGGTAGAATAAAGCACAGGTATTCAAATTGTCTCATTAACATAACTAGTTGTGAAAAATCTATCTTTAGAAGCAGAAAGCAAAGGGAATTTGGTAATGGGAAAAATACCCTGATCCAAAAAATCAGGCTAAATGAAAGAAAGTTCAGGATAGTTTCTGGGAAGGATAATTATAAAATTGTTCTAAAATAGCATGCAATTGATATTTGTATAATTATAAAATAACAATGTATTTAAGATAGATAATATTAATGATGCAGGAAAGTTTTGGTTTTTTTTTCCCCCAAAGGCAAAATTAGAGCAGAATGAAATCAAGGCAAGGATATATAAATTAGAATTAGACATGTAAAGAAACTCATTTTGCTAGTCACAATGGAAGACTATGGCCCCACAAATTAAGTGACATTGGGAAATTCATATCACTAAAGATTAGAATTACAATTCTGAAGAAGGAAAAACTGAAGAAACACTTCACAATGTCTTTGAAAATATTGAGATTTCTTAGGCAAAGAATGATAATAAGATATTTTTTATTTCCCTGAGATAATATGGAATGAACCTGAAATGTAGGATGAGAAATTTCTATTAGGTATAGAAAAGAGTTGGCTGAGAATTTGCTTTGTCAGACTTTGAGATAGATAACTAAAAGAGATTATAGAGCATCATTCTCTATTTAAAAAAAATTAATTTTTCATTTAAAATTACTTAAGAATGATCCTGTCTGATATTAAGAGATAGACTAGATGTCCCCTCAAGTTCTATGCTAGAGGGGCAACTAGATGGTACAATTGATAGATCTGAATTCAAATCTAGCCTCAGAAACTTAACACATACTAGCTGTGTAACTCTAGGCAAGTTACTTAATTCCAGTTGTCTCAACAACAGACCTCTATTAGATTCATTGAGTCTGCAAACTCTTATCTTGTTAGAAAAGTACATATGTATTGACCATGGTTTTTCATAGTGTGATTTCTCTCTCAATAGGGATGAGTTCAACCTGAAATTGGCACTCCTTAGTAACCAATGGCAAGGAGTCATTCGCAGGGCTCAACAGAGAAGAGGGATCATTGATAGTCAGATTCGACAGTGGCAACGCTATCGGGAGATGGCTGAGAAGCTTCGTAAGTGGTTGGTTGAAGTGTCTTGTCAACCTGTAAGTGGACTAGGAAGTGTCCCTATGCCATTACAGCAAGCTAGGACCCTCTTTGATGAAGTTCAGGTAGGTTAAAAATGTTTTTCCTCTTTTACCTTCCTTATTCTCCTCCCTTCTTCCCCTTACTTTTGTAGTATTCCAGAGTGATTTTGGAATTAAGAAAGTTATAGTTCTCCATTGTCCAATATTGTAATGAAAACAAAAGATTTCTTAAATTTTTTGCTAGTAAAGAACTATCCAGTTCTTTAGGTCTTCTCACACTTTCTTTACAGCATCCTCATTTGCATATGTCTAATGCCTCCTTTGATTGTATACAACTTGTATACAAAAATTGTCTGCTTTCTAAATAATAACTGAATTGAACTGAAATGGTTCCTTGATTGTATAAAGTTTAGCTTAATATCAATAATGATCAGTTAAAATAATAACCTTTCCTGTAGACTACTTTTATATGCCAAGGGATTATCCTCAATTCAGAATGACATTTCCAGATTATAAACATAGGAAAAGCTCATTGTGACTATGTTTTCCACTTGAAATTAAGATGTTTTATTTAAATATTACAAAAAAGGTAAAAGTGGCCATAGTTTGTGACATCCCTCAACTTTCTTCTTACCCTAAGTCTTGTTTTCACCCAACTAGGAAGATATTTTAATTCACTATCAATCAGAAAAATATGTTAATACCTATTCTACACAATGTCCTATAGAAAGTGATGGAAAAATTCCAGGATAAATAGACATGCTATCTGCATTCAAGGATCTCATATAAATAATTTCATGCATGTTGCTCAGATTTCCTTACCATTAAAATTCAAAGTTCTATCCATACAAAATAAGAATCTTCTTTCTTATTGTGAATTTAGAACCTCTTATAAAAGAATAAAAGTGAAATATTGAAAATCTTTTCAGGTCAAAGAAAAAGTTCTTCTTAGACAACAAGGGAGCTATATTTTGACAGTGGAGGCTGGCAAGCAGCTACTACTTTCTGCTGACAGTGGGGCTGAGGCAGCTCTACAAGCTGAACTTATGGAAATCCAGGAGAGATGGAAATCAGCCAGCATCTGCCTTGAAGAACAGAAGAAAAAACTTGGCTTCCTTTTGAAAGTAAGTTGAGTTGATCATCTAGGGAGGAAGAAACATCTTGAATTTTTAGATTTTAGAGAGCCTTTGTAATATGCCATTTTCCTATTACTACATGAATAAGACAATTGGAGAGAAAGCATAGTGTTTAGTGGACAGAGACCTCCTCTTGGAAACAGGAAGAATGAGAACGAGAGAGAGAGAGAGAGAGAGAGAGAGAGAGAGAGAGAGAGAGAGAGAGAGAGAGAGAAAGAGAGAGAGAGAGAGACAAAGACAGAGAGAGACAGAGACAGAAATTACAAATTTTGTGCAGATAATGCCTTTACCATTTGTAAACTCTTTTGAGGGCAAGTTTTATTTTTTCCACTTTTGTATGTATACTTATTTAGCACATAATATGCATTGAATAAATGCTTGTTGACAGATTGATTTAAGCCTTTGACAATGGTTATTTCCTAAATTTAAATATTATCCTTCCTCACTTCTATCTACTAGCTTCTCTGCCTTTCTCTGAAGTTCATTTCAAATTCCACCTGTAGGAAAAATTCCAATGCTATAGTAAGGCTTCTGAGTTTTTGGCCCCTTTGAGTCCACTTTCCACTTATAGTATTATTATTATATTATATTAATATATTACTATATTATATATAGTATATGTTTTATTATATTATATATAATATACATATTATGTAGAATTATATCATATATTATATATATATAATCTATGCATACTATATTCTAGACTAATATATATTTTATCCATCTATATATATATATATCTAGAGTATATATGTGTGTGAATAGATACAGACCAATAGATATTTATTTGCATAGATACTTATAGATACTTATACTTAGAGTGTAAGCTTATTGAGGATCAGATCAGTGTTATTTAGCAGCAATAATTTATTCAGCACTTATTCCATTCTAGGAACTGTACTAGATACTGGGAATACAAAGAAAGACCAAGGGACTCGTTGTATAATAGGGAAGACATCATGCAAGAAACTATGTACAAAAACGATAAATCTGTGTGTATATGTATGTGGTAAATTTGAGATAATCTCCAAGAGAAGGCACTAGAATTTTAAAAAGATTGGGAAAGATTTCCTGAAGAAGTTGGACTTTTGTCTGAAATCTGAATTTTTCAGTTTCAGGAGTTGAACACAGAATTATCTGTCCTCTACTGCATCTATGTTCTAGTGGCATATCCTTTCACAGCGCTCTCATTTGTAATCTTAATATGCATTCTAATAAATGTAGTAAGCTTTAGAGGATTTTTTTCAAACTAATTTTAGAAGAATTATGAGACAATTTTGTTTTAATTCTTTTTAACTTCAAATTCCCACTGGAGGACTCATGCAGCTTCCTCTGCCTTCTGTTTAGGATTGGGAAAAATGTGAAAAAGGAATAGCTGATTCCCTGGAGAAACTGAGAACATTCAAAAAAAAACTTGCCCAGCCATTGCCAGATCACCATGATGAACTACATGCAGAGCAAATGCGTTGCAAGGTAACCTTTAAATTTTCTCCTTTAATAATGAAATTGAAAGATAATAAATATCACATATTTCAGAATTTCTTTAGGGCTTATTAAGTACTTCCCTCACAAGATCATAAGGTAGGTGCTGCAAACATTACTTTTTTCATTTTACAAATAAGGAAATCGGGACCCAGAGAAGTTAAATAAGTTGCCCAGCATCACACAAGTAGTAAGTACCAGTCTGAATTTCAGCTCATCTTTCTTGATTCCCTTCACAGGGTTTTTTCACTATTTGCTTCTTTGTACTTTTCCCCAACCAGAGTAAGCCTTCACTGCCACTTTCCCCTTCTCTCCCCCTACATTGAAAAAAATCCTAACACTTCTCAAAATTTTGGGCCAGTCTTACATAGAAGCCATCCTCATTTTCTTTTATAACCCCAATTTCAATATTGGTATAGCTGAAGCAAGTACCTTGCTTCTAATAATAAAAATAAATCCATACATTTATCTGCATGTATAAACAAGTTGCTGTTACATTATGTTACATAAAGTCAGATTATTTTAGGGAAAATCAAAAATATCTGAATTATGTAACTGATGAAATTATGCCCTTCCTGTGCCTGTAGAATGCAAATATGAATCTTAAGCATATGAGCATAAAAGGAGAATTGTAAACATAACTAAATCCTAACTTCTTATTATAAGAAAACCTGGTTTAAAAAATGTATCATCTAGTCTGCCTTAATCATTAACATACTAGGGAACTGCCAAATCAAGAAATTCTACAGACAACTGCCTTTTAAGGAATACACCCTGTTTCCTGGTTCCTATTAGCTGACTTGTAGAAATCTAATAGCTGATCTCATATATAGTACATTTATTAAAAGCTTTTAAAGGGAGATGGCATTTTCAAGTCCCTAAGGCTAAAACCATTAACAGATTATAATCAGCACCTTAAATTACATTTGGAAACTATGCCAATTCGGGACCTAGAGTAGAATGCAATAACTCATACTTCCTTTTAATCTAACACCGTTATTTGGCAAACTAACTACTAAGGTAGGTAGGAAGTGACTTGTTTAGTGGTAGTTCTACACACCTAGTCAGTGGTAAAGACAGAATTAAAAAATACATTTTTAGGGAAAAAATTTATGGTTTTGAAAGTTGTTGATGTGAGTCAGCTCTAATAAGCCCTAACATATTGCCTTGCAAATAGCAGTGTTCAGTAAATGCTTATAAAATCAAATTGAATCCAGTTTCCTAGTCTCCCTTCTCTTTGCTTCAGACAACAAGAGATTTTCATGAATGGATTGCAGAATGTTTTAAAGTTGAAAACCATATTATTCAGGCAACCAGCTGGTCAAGCAAATAGAGTGATCTTGGAGTCAGGAAGACCTAAGTTCAAATGTAGCTTCAGCTGTTGTGTGATCCTGAGTAATTCACTATCCTCTTAGCTTCAGTTTGTTCATCTTTAAAATAGAAATAATAATGGCACCTACCTTTTGTATATGTTTTAAGGATCAAATGAGATATCCTATAAAGAGAATTGCAATCTCCATAAGTGTAAATATTATTGCTGTTTTTGAGCAGGAGCTGAAATTTGAAGCAGAGGATAGCTAAGAGTTTAGACAGATAACTGTTATTGAAGCCAAAAATATTTATTTTACTTAAATTATTTAATGAAAATATGTGCTGTAAACTGCTTCATAAGCTAAATTTAAGCTCTCAAAATTCAGAAATATTCTTAAAGGCTTATTTAATTAGTTTTAAGATATTACATTCTAAAAATATGAAGAGAGAACTGAAATTCTAACATGCTTCTACAGTTTATTACACTAAACTTTTATATACATATTAAGAAAGCTTAATAAAAGCATGCTCACTAAAGTGTATAGGGTATATGTTATTCCCAAATTCCTCCTATTGATTAGTTAGAAAAATTTAGCAAAACTATCCATCTAATAATTCTATTTAGTAATTTAGTAAAACTACTCCATCTAGAATTCATCTTTATCCTTTAATACAATTGAAAACTTTTTCACATATTATTCCTTAGTATAAGAAAGTTAAGGCTACTTAAAAACATTATATGACCTCCTTTAAATGAATAACTGATAACTATTGGTAGAATTCTGCTGACTTAAAAAGAAAAAGACAAAATCCTCAAGTGATGGGAAGATTTTTTTTTTTTTTTTTTAATCAGGATAATGTAATTTACTCCACTTTGGTGATTCTGTAATTCTTCAGATTTTGAACTAGAGAGAAAGGAAAGGTGTCTGATTGATTTCATTTTCAAGATGAAATTAGCTTTCTTTAAAGTACCTAATGGCAATACTGTAACTTGGAGAATTTGGTGCCTGAGCCAACTATTATTGCTCTGAGACATGATTCTCCATCAGTGTTAGAAACAAAAGTAACCATCTTATCATTTAGATACAGTTGAAAGAAACTTTTTGCTGTCCTTGTTTCTCCTACCTTCCCTCTATATCCCTATCCAATTTTCTGTCATCCTTAAAAACCAACTGAAGAACTGATTTTGACTAAAATGTAATTCATTGACATTATCTAGAATTTTATTTCTAGGCAGAATTGTCTGAATTTTATGTTTTTTGTTTGTTTGTTTGTTTTTGTTTTTTAATGTCCTGAACTCTTTGTGAAGAGCCAAAAACCTATATGAAGTACATTGCTTATGTGATCAGTTAGTTGGAATTCTAAAATCAGAAGACTTGGATGGCAAAATCTATGTATACTGCAAAAAGGGTCATCCATAATTTGTCAAAGCATTACAAGAGCAGAGACATTGGGACATCAATGTAGGAGCACTGTCAATACCTGCATTAGAAGACAGATGATATTAATTTTGTCAAATACATTTGCAACAAAATTAAGCTATCATTTGTAAAGGGCAGGAACTCAATATGAGTGATTTAATCCTACAACAAGGTGTTAACTCAGTGGAAGTGATAAAACTATGGTTATCCAATTGTAAAGGGCAGGAACTCAATATGACTGATTTAATCCTACAACAAGGTGTTAACTCAGTGGAAGTGATAAAACAATGGTTATCTACTTTAGCATGTGAGTTCTCCAGTTCAGTATGATTGACTTAATCTTACAACAAATAATGGTTCCCTAGTGATGTAATGATTGGTTTATACTCAGTATACAGTAATGATGTAATTATAATAGAGTATATAAACTGGGGATAAACTCAGCCAGAGACAGACTTCAAGATAGAGTTTGTCCTGGTGGCTCCTGCCTCCTGCATTTCCTCCATTGAAACCAAGACCCAATCTGGAGGACTTCCAGAAAGCTAGCCATGCCCCAGGTGAAGGAGATAGACTGTGAAGGAGGCAAGAAAGACTTAGGACTTTATCCCTGACTATTCTCATGGTGATACTCTGCTAAAAGGAAGGCTGGTCCCAAGACCTCCAGAAAGCTAACCAGAACATTACAAATAATAATAGCAAAATTTAATTATCTGCATATTTTACATATAATAATAGTAATAATAGCTACTAGCACTTACAAGAGCAATTTAAGATTTGCAAAGTACTTTAAATGTTATCCTGCTTGTTTTTAACAGTAACCCAATAAGTGATACTATTACCCCATTTTACAGATAAGGAAGTTGAAGCAGGCAATGGTTAAGTGGTTGTGACTTCAGGATAACACAGCTAGTAAGTGACTAAAGCCAGATTTGAACTCATAGTCCATCACTTTATTCATTATAATTTATAGATGTCCAGAATTACATGTTTTATGTTTTCATACTGTTAAGAAAAGACTGTCATAGCATGGATATGTGAGATATGTGGAACATGAAAGAGATTAAAAATAGAAAAGTAAATCTTGAAATCAGTGTTTTTAAAGGCATCAGATTTATTCCAAACTGTAAGAGAAAGAGTTTAAGTGAAGAACGAGGGTGAAGTGGGATCATGTGAAAAGAAAGGAGACGGGAGTGAAAGTAGCTGTCATCAGAAGAATTCAGGACAGAAACTTTGCATTTTCCCAATTCCAAATTGCCAAATAACCAGGTATTAGTTTAATAATGAGGTTGGCAAAAATTAGGTGTTGTGGTTTCAAATATCATGGAAGCAGAGCAAGTTTGAGTAGTGAGGTGCTCAATGTAGGAGAAAGCAACTCACTTTCACAATACACTCTCACAATATGGAAACATTATAATATGATCAAAGTAAAAATATCATTTATATGATTCAGAGTTTTATGAGGGCTTTCATGTTGCTAGGAAAACAAACTTCAAATTGATTTTTTTTTTTTTTAACAGGACTTAGAAAATGCAGTTGGAGGCTGGACAGATGACTTGGCACATCTGGCACTCCTAAAGGATACTCTCACAACATACATCAATGCTGATGATATCTCTATCCTCAATGAACGCATAGAGTTGCTACAAAGGCAGTGGGAAGAACTATGTCACCAGGTATGGTATTTTTAAAAATTTAAGTCTTTTATTTTTATATGCTAGTTATTTAACTTTCCTTCACTCCCCATCCTGACTAGATTGAACCTTTAGTTGTAAGAAAAACAATTAAGTAAAACCATTCATTACTCTCTTCATGTCCAGTAGTATACACATTATTCTATACTAGTATTTCCGAGCCTCTCTTCTTTGAGGGAAGATGAATGTTTCATTATTTGGTGTATAGAAATTCATTTGGCTTTCCAACAACAAAAAAACTTCAACTTCATTTTAGTGATCATTTACTTTATATAGTTTTCATCATTTTGAGGATAGTTATCTTAATTCTGCTTACTTTAGTCTATATTATTTGATAAAAATTTTTCTCATGTTACTATGAATTACTCAAATTATTACCCCAAAACATAACATTTATCTTTACTCATAGTGCTTTAAGTTTTGTACTTATGTTATCCCATTGATCCCCACAATATCATAGGCTTCTTTTTCTTTATTCAGTCTAGTGAAATAACCCCAAATCATTCAACAAATGTTTAGTAGATGTTTGCTATTATGGTAGTCTTGTTGTTGATGATAAGAAACTCTGCTCTAAAAGCAATTATTAAACTTCTGTATACTTCTAACAAATCTTTCCAAAAAAAGATGAATAATATTCTTCAATTCTAGGGTTAACAGAATCATTCTTATGAATATAAATAAATACATCTCCTAAGAATAAAGGTGTTATGTAAAATAGATGTGGGAGTGTTACTGCTAACTGTCAAGACAGATAGTATATGTTAAAGCTGTTTTTCATACATAGATATTTATCTAGGCACCAATCTGTTTGGAAACCGAATTAGAATTCTACTGCTGGGTTGGGTAACCATGTGATATGCTGTAGAGAAGAGGCTGTTCGATAAGCTACTAGAGTTACTGCCTGCTAGGAACAGACTAGGATTTATTAGGGAAGAAATGGTCTGCAATTGATGGTTATTTTTTTCTCTGTTTATAAATCAATAAGATCTTTACAAATCATGGAGTCTTATCAGAGTAAAGTGAAAACCAACCTTTTTCTCCTTTTCTTTTCACTAATCTTTTCACTAACTAGAGAGAATGATTCTTTTCACAGCTAATATTTAAGCTTATAACTGAGCAACAGTTTTATGTTTTTCTTACAAGTTCTTGAGTTAGGTATTTCCGGTGAACAATCATCAAGTTTAAACCACTAAAGGAAATGAGCTGCTAGCTGTGTTTCACTTTAAAAATCAAATGTAAATAGTTAGAAAATGGCATTGCACCTCTGTGGAAGAGCAGCTGCTGTTTTTATAGTTCATCTAACTTAGTTGATGGAAATTCAGAAGTATTTGGAACTACAGATGATAATGAGGAAGCTGCTGTAAGTAGATATTATACCCAAATGCATAAAAGTATCCATTTTTCAGTCTGGCAAAGCAGTTTGTTAAGCTTTATGCAACTGGGGCTTATTAGTTTGTATTCATATTTAGTCTGAAATGTTTTATTGCAGATCATATAAAATAATGGAAAAGGCATTACTGTATTGATTTAAGAATTTTTTTTCTCAAATGTTTGTTGCATAATTCATATTTAAGGCAGAAAAAAGATATATTTCCTATGTCAGTGCTGAACAGACAGGAGGCTACAGCCTATTCTTATCAATTATTGGTACCATACGGCCTTTTAAAAACATTAAATGAAATGTATAGTTAAATGTAAAAGCCATCATGCATTTAACTGAAATATAATTATTTTAGACTGTAGGTGTCTCCAGAGAATCATATAATAATGTTCAATTGTTGTACTTTTTAATAAATATTTATTTTGTTTTTTTTCCTAAATATATAATTCAGTTTAATTGACTTAGAAAACATCAAAGTACCTCCCAGTTTAAATGATATAGCTTAATTTTTTAAATTGATCAAATGATCTTTTTAAAAATTATTTTAATACACATTGGTTTATGATTCATACTGGGAGAGAAAAATCATAGCAAAAGGAAAAAAACATAGGAGAGGAAAAAAAGCACAAAAAAGAAGTGAACATAGCATGTGTTGATTTACATTCAATCTCCTTAGATCTTTTTTCTGGAAGCAGATAGCATTTTCTGTCCAGTCTATTGGAACTACTTTTGATCACTGAACTAAAGAGAAGAAGCAAGCCTTTCATAGTTAATCATTGCACATTCTTGCTTTTATTGTATATAGTGTATTTCTGGTTCTGCTTATTTCATTCAGCCAGTTTGTGGAAATCTTTCCAGGATTTTCTAAAATCATTTTTTTATTTTTATAGAGCAATAATATTCCATTACCTTCATATACCACTTCTTGTTCAGTCATTCCCCAGTTAATGGGCATCTATTCATCTTTCAGTTCATTGTTACTACAAAAAGAGCTACTACATATGTTTTTGTACATGTGGGTCCTTTTCCCTCCATTATGATTTTCTTGGGCTACAGACCCAGTGTGGCACTGCTGGGTCAAATCTTATGTACAGTTCTATAATACTCTGGGCATAGTTCCAGATTTCTCTCCAGAATGGTTGGATCACTTCATAACTTAACTCACAATGAATTAATATCCCAGTTTTCTCACATTCCCTTCAACATTTATCATTATCTTTTCCTGTCATCTTAGCCAATCTGAGGTAGTACCTCAAAGTTGGTTTTAATTTACATTTCTCTAATCAAAAGCAACTTAGAGCATTTTTCCTATTACTATAGATGGCTTTGATTTCACCATCTGAAAATTGTTCATATCCTTTGACCATTTATCAATTGGGGAAGGACTTGTATTCTTATAAATTTGACACTGTTCTTTATATATTTTAAAAATGAAATCTTTTGTTTGTGTAAAACTTTTTTAACTTAATGTAATCAAAATTGTAAATTGTACCTTTCATAGTTCTTCTTTGGTCATAAATTCCTCCTTTCTTCAGTCATCTAATAGGTAAACTTTTCTTGCTCTCCTAATTTGTTTATGGTGTCATCTTTTATGCCCAAATCATGTTTCCATCTTGACCTTATCTTGGCATGGAGTATGAGGGTCTATGGCAACTTTCTGACATTATTTTCCAATTTTGCCATAAATTTTTGTCAAATATTGAATTCTTATTCCAGAAACTGAAGTTTAGGAGTTTATCAAATAGTTGATTACTGTAGGCCTTGATTATTGTGTCTTGTGTATCTAATCCGTTCCATTGATTCACCACTCTATTTCTTAGCCAGTACTAAATGATTTTCATGACTGCTGCTTAAAATATAGTTTTAGGTTTGCTACTGCTAAGCCACCATCCTTTGTAATTTTTTTCATTAGTTCTCTTGATATTCTTGATCTTTTCTTCTTACAGATGAATTTTTTTGTTATTTTTTTCTAGTTCTATAAATTTTTTTTAGCAGTTTGATTGATATGGCACTGAACGAGTAGTATTATATTTCTTAAGTAGACTCTTTATGAATTGAAAAAGAATATAACATTGACATTATTTTCAACCACCTATAATTTCATCAGTATGAGTGCTCTTTCCACCTATGAGTCTTGCAGCACTTCAAGCAATGCTTCTAAACATTTTTTGTGTCCTGGATCCCTTTTTCAGTTTTGTGAAGCTTATTAGCTTAATATTTTTAAAGGACAGCAATTATATTCCATATAGTTATCAAAATTAAATCAAGTTCATTGATTGCAGCTTAAAAATCACTTGAAACAGTGGGAAAATCAGTAGTAATAGAGTAAGAGGAACTGAGTTCAAGTGCCAGCTTTGGCATATCTGGATTAAGTTCGGAGAGTTCTTAACCTGGGAACTATAAAGATTTTTAAATGTATTTTGATGACTGTATTTCTATATATATATTTGTTTCTTTTGTAACTCAATATATTTTATGCATTTAAAACATTATCCAAGAAGAAGTCCATGGGCTTCATCAGGTTCCCAAAGAGGTCCCTAACACAGAAATGTTAAGAATTCCTACTCTAGTATCAGTGGGCACAATTCCAAGCAAAAGTATGAAACAGGCTGAGTTCATCTTCATTATTCTTCCATGTCCCTTTACCATGCCTTTCCTTTTTTTCAAGCCCCAAGTTTTCCTTTTTCACAGATGAAACTAATTTAGAAAAAAACATAATTCACACTAAAGTAGTGACTTAATGGTCCACTTTTCCCAGAAGCATTTACATTTTAAAAGAGCTCTAAAAGGAGGGAGCAGTTAAAGCCAAGAGAATAAATCTTTAATGAGGAAATTTCTGGCACCACTGACAAGTGATAATGGAGATGTTTTGACCTATGGGGCCTTCCCAAAAAATATGAAGTCATATTCTGCTCCTCAGTAAGCACATTCCAGAATATTCAAAATATTCAGCAATATTTAAGTTCCACATTTCTAGTAATATCAAATCACTTTTGCTTCCAGTAGGAACTTTTTCTGGGCAATATCTTAGAGTAAACAAAGTTTATCTTCCTGTACTCATATCCACTTTGTATTGTTTTACCACCCAAGCATTTATTTTCATAATATATAAAATAATATAATGCATTCTCCAGTTTGATGATTTAACATTTTGGATGTTTCAGGAGCATTTACATTTTAAAAGAGGACTTTGAAAAGAAATTTTTAGTACAAAGAAATAAATTAATGAAAGTTTATATTTGAGAGAGGTGCTGTGGGCTGGGGTTGAAAGGATAGAAAGAGCAAAGATCCTGCTCTTAAACAACTTAAGAAATTTGAAGAGAGCAGCCAAAAATACACATAGCTATGATACAAGGGAGCTTGAGATAAGTACAAAGAAGAAAATCATTTTGAGTAGCAAAAATTTAATTAATTTAGTAGTGAAATTTATTTATTTAATTAAGTAGTAAAAACTATGGTCAGCTTTGAGTGACAAGAGAGATGGAAAGACAAAGCCACCTGAATCCATTCTTTTTTTTTTTTTTTTTTTTTTTTTTTTTTTAATTTTTTATTTTCTTTTATATTTATAACATTTTTTGACAGTACATATGCATGGGTAATTTTTTACAACATTATCCCTTGCACTTACTTCTATTCAGATTTTTTCCCTTCCTCCCCCAACCCCCTCCCCCAGATGGCAAGCAGTCTTATATATGTTAAATATATTACAGTATAATTTAGATACAATATATGTGTGTAGAACCGAATTTTTTGTTGCACAGGAAGAATTGGATTCAGAAGGTAAAAATAACAGTTTACATTCATTTCCCATTGTTCCTTTTCTGGATGTAGCTGGTGCTGTCCATCATTAATCAATTGGAATTGGATTAGTTCTTCTCTATGTTGAAGAAATCCACTTCCATCAGCATACATCCTCGTACAGTATCATTGTTGAAGTGTATAATGATCTTCTGGTTCTGCTCGTTTCACTCAGCATCAGTTGATGTAAGTCTCTCCAAGCCTCTCTGTATTTCTCCTGCTGGTCATTTCTTATAGAACAATAATATTCCATAACATTCATATACCATAGTTTACCCAACCATTCTCCAATTGATGGACATCCATTCATCTTCCAGCTTCTAGCCACTATGAAAAGGGCTGCCACAAACATTTTGGCACATACAGGACCCTTTCCCTTCTCTAGTAGTTCCTTGGGGTATAAGCCCAGTATTAGTATGGCTGGGTCAAAGGGTATGCACATTTTGATAACTTTTTGGGCATAATTCCAGATTGCTCTCCAGAATGGTTGGATTCTTTCACAACTCCACCAACAATGCATCAGTGTCCCAGTTTTCCCACAGCCCCTCCAACATTCATCATTATTTGTTCCTGTCATCTTAGCCAATCTGACAGGTGTGTAATGATACCTCAGAGTTGTCTTAATTTGCATTTCTCTGATCAATAGTGATTTGGAACACTCTTTCATATGAGTGGAAATTGTTTTAATTTCATCATCTGAAAATTGTCTGTTCATATCCTTTGACCATTTATCAATTGGAGAATGGCTTGATTTCTTATAAATTAAAGTCAATTCTCTGTATATTTTGGAGATGAGGCCTTTATCAGAACCTTTAACTGTAAAAATTTTTTCCCAATTTGTTACTTCCCTTCTAATCTTGTTTGCATTAGTTTTGTTTGTGCAGAAACTTTTTAATTTGGTGTAATCAAAATGTTCTATTTTGTGATCAATAATGGTCTCTAGTTCTCCCTTGGACACAAACTCCTTCCTCCTCCACAAGTCTGAGAGGTAAACCATCCCATGTTCCTCCAATTTATTTATGATTTCGTTCTTTATGCCTAAATCTTGGACCCATTTTGATCTAATCTTAGTATGTGGTGTTAAATGTGGGTCCATGCCTAGTTTCTGCCATACTAATTTCCAGTTTTCCCAGCAGTTTTTGTCAAATAATGAATTCTTATCCCAAAATTTGGGATCTTTGGGTTTGTCAAAGATTAGATTGCTATTTTTATTCACTATCTTGTCCTGTGAACCTAACCTATGCCACTGATCAACTAGTCTATTTCTTAGCCAATACCAAATGGTTTTGGTGACTGTTGCTTTATAATATAGCTTTAAATCAGGTACACTTAGACCACCTTCCTCTGACTTTTTTTTCATTAGTTCCCTTGCAATTCTCGACCTTTTATTCCTCCATATGAATTTTGTTGTTATTTTTTCTAGGTCATTAAAATAGTTTCTTGGGAGTCTGATTGGTATAGCACTAAATAAATAGATTAATTTGGGGAGTATTGTCATCTTTATTATATTCGCTCGGCCTATCCAAGAACATTGAATGTCTTTCCAATTATTTAAATCTGACTTTATTTTTGTGGCAAGTGTTTTGTAATTTTGCTCATATAATTCCTGACTCTCCTTTGGTAGATATATTCCCAAATATTTGATACTATTGACTGTTATTTTGAATGGAATTTCTCTTTGTATCTCTTGCTGTTGGATTGTGTTGGTAATGTATAAAAATCCTGAGGATTTATGTGGATTTATTTTGTATCCTGCGACTTTGCTAAAATTCTGAATTATTTCTAATAGCTTTTTAGCAGAGTCTTTGGGGTTCTCTAAGTATACCATCATGTCATCTGCGAAAAGTGACAATTGGATTTCTTCATTTCCTACTCTAATTCCTTGGATCTCTTTCTCGGCTCTTATTGCCAAGGCTAGAGTTTCTAGTACTATATTGAATAGTAATGGTGATAGTGGGCAACCTTGTTTCACTCCTGATCTTACAGGGAAAGGTTCTAGTTTATCACCATTACATATGATGTTTACTGAAGGTTTTAAATATATGCTCCTTATTATTTTAAGGAATAGTCCATTTATTCCTATACTCTCAAGCGTTTTTAGTAGGAATGGATGTTGGATTTTATCAAATGCCTTTTCTGCATCTATTGAGATGATCATATGGTTTTTATTAATTTGATTATTAATATGGTCAATTATACTAATAGTTTTCCTAATATTAAACCAGCCCTGCATTCCTGGTATAAATCCCACTTGGTCATAGTGTATTATCCTGGGGATGATTTTCTGAAGTCTATTTGCTAATATCTTATTTAAGATTTTAGCATCAATATTCATTAAGGAAATTGGTCTATAGTTTTCTTTCTCAGTTTTCGATCTACCTGGTTTAGGTATCAGTACCATGTCTGTGTCATAGAAGGAATTTGGTAGGACTCCTTCAATCCCTATTTTTTCAAATAGTTTACATAGCATTGGAGTTAGTTGTTCTTTAAATGTTTGGTAGAATTCACCTGTAAATCCATCTGGTCCTGGGGACTTTTTCTTAGGAAGTTGGTTAATAGCTTGGTCTATTTCTTTTTCTGAGATGGGACTATTTAAACTACTTACTTCTTCCTCTGTTAATCTGGGCAAGCTATATTTTTGAAGGTATTCTTCCATTTCATTTAAGTTATCGAATTTATCGGCATAAAGTTGAGCAAAGTAGCTCCTAACTATTGTTCTAATTTCCTCTTCATTAGTGGTGAGTTCACCCTTTTCATTTTCAAGACTATCAATTTGCTTTTTCTCTTCCTTTTTTTTAATGAGGTTTACTAAGGGTTTGTCTATTTTGTTGGTTTTTTCATAAAACCAACTCTTAGTTTTATTAATTAATTCAATAGTTTTTTTACTTTCAATTTTATTAATCTCACCTTTTATTTTTTGAATTTCAAGTTTTGTGTTTGTCTGGGGGTTTTTAATTTGTTCCTTTTCTAGCAATTTTAGTTGTAAACCCAATTCGTTGGCCCTCTCTTTCTCTATTTTATGCAGGTAGGCCTGTAGAGATATAAAACTTCCCCTAATTACTGCTTTGGCTGTATCCCACACATTTTGGTATGATGTCTCATTATTGTCATTTTCTTGGGTGAAGTTATTAATTATGTCTATGATTTGCTGTTTTACCCAATCATTCTTTAGTATAAGATTATTTAGTTTCCAATTATTTTTTGGTCTATTTTCCCCTGGCTTTTTATTAAATGTAATTTTGATTGCATTATGGTCTGAAAAGGATGCATTTACTATTTCTGCCTTACTGCATTTGATTTTGAGGTTTTTATGCCCTAGTATATGATCAATTTTTGTATAGGTTCCATGAACTGCTGAGAAGAAAGTATATTCCTTTCTGTCTCCATTTAACTTTCGCCAAAGATCTATCATATCAAACTTGTCTAGTATTCTATTTACCTCTTTGACTTCTTTCTTATTTATTTTGTGGTTTGATTTATCTAATTCTGAGAGTGCAAGGTTGAGATCTCCCGCTATTATAGTTTTGCTATCTATTTCCTCTTGCAGCTCTCTTAATTTCTCTTTTAAGAATTTAGATGCTGCACCACTTGGTGCATACATGTTTAATATTGATACTGCTTCACTATTGATCCTTCCCTTTAGCAGGATATAATGCCCTTCCTTATCTCTTTTAATTAGATCAATTTTTGTTTTTGCTTGATCTGAGATGAGGATGGCTACTCCTGCTTTTTTGGTTTTGCCTGAAGCATAATAGATTCTGCTCCACCCTTTTACTTTTAGTTTGAATGTCTCATCCTGTTTCAGGTGTGTTTCCTGTAAACAACATATAGTAGGATTCTGACTTTTAATCCAGTCTGCTAACTGCTTCCTCTTTATGAGGCAGTTTGCCCCATTCACATTTATGGTTAGAAGGACTAATTCTGTATTGCTTGCCATCCTATTAACCCCTGCTTATGCTTTTCCCCTTTCTTTCCCTTTTACCCTCCTATCCAGTATTAAACTGGTAAACACCACTTGCTTTTCACAGCCCTCCCTTTTTAGGATCCCTCCCCCACCTTAAAGATCCTCCCCTTATTTTACCCCTTTTCCTCGAAATTACTGTATTCCCTTCCCCTTAGCTTACTCCTTCCCTTTCACTTTTCAATGAAGTGGAAGAAGTTTCACCATAAATCGAATATGTCTATTGATACACGCTATGTTCATCTCCCTCCTTTCTTTCTCTCAGATATAATAGGTTACCTTTGCCTCTTCATGAGATGTAGTACCACCACTTTATACTTTTTTATGATATAATCTCCTTTCCACCTCTAGTTTCTAAGACAAATTGTACATATGTTCTTTACATATTTTTTTGACAGAAGTATAGTTCTCAAGATTTCTTTTTACCTTTTTTAGAAGTCTCTTGAGTTCTGTATTTGAAGATCAAACCTCTTATGTAGGTCTGGTTTTTTCATCAAAAATAGATGGAATTCATTTATTTCGTTAAATGTCCATCTTCTTCCCTGGAAAACGATGCTCATTCTTGCTGGGTAAGTTATTCTTGGCTGCATACCAAGTTCCTTAGCCTTTCGGAATATCATGTTCCAGGCCCTGCGTTCTTTTAATGTGGATGCTGCTAGATCCTGTGTTATCCTTATTGTGGATCCTCCATATCTGAATTGTTTTTTTCTAGCAGCTTCCAATATCTTTTCCTTTGTCTGATGGTTCTTGAACTTGGCCACTATATTTCTTGGCGTTTTGATTTTAGGGTCCCTTTCAGTAGGTGATCGATGAATTTTCTCAATGTCTATTTTACCCTCTGTTTCCAAAACGTCTGGGCAGTTCTCTTTGATAATTTCCTCGAAAATGGTGTCCAAGCTCTTTTTTTCCTCCCATTTTTCAGGGAGTCCGATTATTCTCAAATTGTCTCTCCTGGATCTGTTTTCCAGGTCTGTTGTCTTTCTGGTAAGGTACTTGACAGTCTTTTCAATTGTTTCATTTCTCTGGTTTTGCTTGACTCCCTCTTGGTTTCTCCTTGAGTCATTCATTTCTACTTGTTCCAGTCTAATTTTCAATGATGTATTTTCTTCACTCACTTTTTTTATATCTCTTTGTAATTGTCCAATTGAGTTTTTATCTTCTATGGAATTTTTTTCCATTTTATCCATTTTATTTTTTAGAGAGCTGATTTCTTTTTCCAGCTCTCTAATCCTGTTTTCCTTGGAGTTGTTTACCTTTTCCAGCTCACTAATCTTGTTTCTCAATGATTTGATTTCTTTATCCATTTTGTCTTTGAATGCATGGGATGACTTCTCCAGGCTCTCTTGCCAAGCTTCCCTTTCCTTTTCCCATTTCTCTTCCAGCTCTCTTGTGAGAGCCTTTTTGATTTCCTCTATGAGGTTCTTTTGTATTGAGGAGCAGCTTATATCTCTCCCAGGGGATACATCTGGGGACATTCTGTTCCTAGTCTCCTCAGCATTTGAAGTCTGCTCCCTCTCCACACAGAAGCTGTCAATGGTTAGAGCCCTTTTGAATTTTTTGTTCATTTTGTCAGAGTAGGAATCAAAGAAAACAAACTGACAAGAGAAACAATTGGTCTGTTTTGCGGGGGATAGGGCTGGATGTTATTAATGGGCTTCCTCTACAGACTGGGGGTAGGGCAGCAGAGAGCCACTAACAGAACAGCAATGACTGTATTGAGTCTGCGCTCTGAGGCTCTGAGAACGCACGGAGTCAGTCCAGGTGGGGGTTGGGGGTGGCCGGGCTCTGAGAGACGCTGGCTTTCTGGGGTTTTAATCTTCACCTCCGGTGTTTACACCCTCTCTGCTGCTCCTGGCTTGCTGCCAAGACGGAGCATCTACACTGGGGCAAAAGCCCTTTCGCAGAAACGGCAGAGATCACACCCCTCCCCCTCCGGTTTGAGCTGTGTGAGCTGCCTGTCTTGCTCTGGTTGTCTGCCCTCAGTCTGCGCCCAGTCTGATTGACCCTCCCCCGAACAAACACAGACCTTTTCTGGCGACTTTCAAGGATGTCTTCTCTTGGTGATAATTTGTGGATTTCTTTCTGGGTCAAGCATTAAGTCAGAGGCTTGTCATGAAGTAAGTTCTGAGAGAAAACGAGGAGCTCAAGCAGCTGTCTGCCTCCACGCCGCCATCTTAGCCGGAAGTCCCCTCACCTGAATCCATTCTTAAAGAAAGTAGGGGAATGACAGGGATGGAAGGAGTCAATGTATTTGAAGTTTTTTCAAAGGATGGAATAAGAAAAATCATAGAGGAGAGAATAGAATGAGAATAGGTGACAGCAATTTGTAATAATAATAGCTATTAGTGTTTATATAGTATTTTAAGGTTTACAAAGTGCTTTCCAAATATTTCATTTGAACCTCATAACAACTCAGGATGTGGATGCTATTGAAATTCCCATTTTATAGATTTGGAAACTAAGTCAGGCAAAAGATTAAGTGAATTTACCTAGTATCACACAAGAAGTGTCTCAATCTGAATTTGAACTTCTGTTTTCCTGATTACAGTTCCAGTGTTCTACCTACTGTACTACTTAGCTGCCTTGTAGAGGATAGTATAAACATTGAAAATGTGAGTCAGATATAAGGTTGCAAAGATATATTGCAAACAGATTTTGGATAGCCTTGTATATCAGGTTCAATTATTTAACTTTGTTAGCTTGACAATAAGGAAACACTAAAGTTTTGCTTTCTTCCCCTCCCCCCATGGAATAATAACTTGATCATTGTTATGCATTGAGAAATGACAGTAATATGAAGAATGACTGGAACATTAGTAGTCTAAAGGTAAGAATACCGATTACAAAGTTATTACAGGGGCAGCTAGGTGGTGCAGTAGTTAGAGCACCAGCCCTGAAGTCAGGAGGATCTGAGTTCAAATGTGGTCTCAGACACTTAACACTTTCTAGCTATGTGACCCTAGGCAAGTCACTTAACCCCAATTGGCTCAGCAAAAAAAAAAGAAAAAAAGAAAAAGAAAAAGAAAAAAGAAAAGAAAAAAAGAAAGAAAAAGAAGAAGAAGTTATTACAGTGGTTTGTAAAAGAAGTAATGGAATCCTAATAGTAGAAGTCATGGAATTAGCTCAAAGTTGGGGAATTTTCTATTTCTTAATCAAGATTTTCTAATGTACATTTAAATCGACATGAAGGAAACCATCTATTCTCCTTATGCCTTTATTTAGACAAGTCTCTGCCTAAAAAATATGGTTCCCTGTTTCTCTCTTAAATGGAGTTTCTTGGATGTTCTTAGCCTTTGATAACCTTAAGATATTCATAATAAAATGGAAAGAGTATAGCATTTGGATTCAAAGTGTTTCATCCCAGATTTAAGGAGTCTTCCTGACTCCACACCCAACACTCTATTCACTGCACCACCTAGGTGCCCTGGCTGATACAAGAACCCAGACTTTAATTCAACATAGTACTCATTGAATGTTCTTAAGGCACTTTATCGCATGGTCAAAAACACCTTATATTCTGTATCCATCATAATTTCAATATTTACTAAACAGTTCGTTCTCTCTCTCTCTCTTTCTCTCTCTCTCTTTCTCTCTCTCTCTCTCTCTTTCTCTCTCTCTCTCTCTCTCTCTCTCTCTCTCTCTCTCTCTCTCTCTCTCTCTCTCTCTGTTTCCCTCTCTTCCTCTCTCCCTCCCTTCCTCCCATCATCCGTCCCTCCAATCTACCCCCATTTTCTTTTTCATCATTCTTATTTTAATCCTGGCAGGTATCTTTACGTCAGCAACAGGTAAATGAGAGATTGAATGAATGGGCTATCTTCAGTGAAAAGAACAAAGAGCTTTGTGAATGGTTAACTCAAATGGAAAGCAAAGTTTCTCAAAATGGAGACATCCTCATAGAAGAAATGATTGAGAAGCTTAAGAAGGTATGTACAGCATTTTTATTTCTTAGATTTCATTTTATTTATACATATCTTTCTAAAGTATATGTAATTTTCTAGCAAAATAACTCTCTAAATAGTATAAAGGTTAGTTCTCAAATATTTAATATTAGGGATTGTAAGGATTTTCCCCCTAGGGTTCTTGGTCATGCTGTTTAGTACTCCTCAACAACTACACAGATTTATATCCAAACATCCCCTCTCATCTTGTTTAATTATTATGTCCCTTTATTTCTACATATCCTCCATGAAGTTTTTATTGAAAACACTGGAGAGTTTCCTCTATTTTGGGATACCAGTGCAAACACATGGGCTATCCATGTGTTATGCCTCATTTTTATTTAATAAATAGTTATGTAGTAAATAAAACAAATGACAAAATACTTGAGTATTATAAACAACCATTTAAACTTTTGCACAATGATTTCCCTAAGGTACAACAGTGGACTAATGACTAGTGTCATAAAGCACAATATGTCTCTGTACTTTCTAACCTCTATTGTGTTTTTCTTATAATAATTCTCAGAAAGTAGCCGATTATATTAAATGATACATTAAAACATAATTAAATGAATACAAACACAAAACAAAACAAATTTTAAGCATTTTATACCCCTACCCATAGAGGTTTATAATTGTATTTATAAATAAAGCAACTCTCTTTAATGATAAGAATGGATATTTATAGGAAATTATTCATAAATAAAATTATTCCAAAGTAAAGAGTATAAATTGGATTTTTTTCTAGTAATACATATATGCAAATGAATTAAAAATAAACATCCTGATCTTTTTGATTTATTTATTCTCAGGATTATCAAGAGGAAATTGCAGTTGCTGAAGAGAACAAAATCCAACTACAGCAAATGGGAGAACGACTTGCAAAAGCTAGCCATGAAAGCAAAGCATCAGAGATAGAATACAAGCTAGGAAAGGTCAATGACAGGTGGCAACATCTCTTGGATCTGATTGCAGCCAGGTAAAAAGAATGTTTTTATTGCCTTCATTACACTTTGTGTGCACTGAATTAGAAAGAATGTTTTATCTGAGTACAATATCCAGATTCCTTTCTTTACTTTCTTACTCCATACTTTAAAGTTTCCCCCCAAACCCAATTTAATCAAATCAATAAGCAGAGTAATAATTACATTAAATGAGGAAATTGTTGATCAGCCTCACCAGAATGCCTAAGAATGACTTATTTGTTTACTTCTGGGTCAGAAGAGGTGCCTAAAATGTCTTTAAGATTATAGAAACAATGTGGAGAAAAGAGAAAAACTTTTAATCTGTTCTCTGCTTTGCAAAGAAATTTGAATAAATTCAAAAAATGTCACAACAATGTATATAAACATACCATTCTTCCTATTAACCTGGAACAATTATGTTTCATTAATAGTTGCCCCTTTATGTTAAACACCCTGTTAACTATATACTTCTGCATAGGGGCTCAGAGATAAAGTATAATTATGATGGTAAAATAAGTATCAATATTAATTTTGGTAGCTCACATTTATATGGTTCTTGACAGAACATTACTCTGTGAAGTAGGTAATGCAAGCATATTTATATCCATTTCATAGCTAAGTCCATTAATAATATTTGTTAAGCCCCTTCTATATGCCAGCAATTGTTCAGGGCGCTGGGAATACAAGTATAAAGAATGAAGCAGCCTCTATTCATGAAGACTTCATGTTCTAATAAGAAGATAAATTTATGTGCAAATATACACAGCATAGTTATAGAGTGAGAACTAAACTTCAAGGATTATAGTGAATGGCTTACCCTGGAAGTGTCTAACATCTTCCTAACTTTGAATTCAGTATTCTCCTCCACCGCCAAAAAACAAAAAACAAACAAAAAAAAAAAAAATCAAGAAGGCTCCTTCTTAAGGAATGTGTTATGATTTTATGTAGATAAATAAGCAATTGTTGAAAATGTTAATGATAAGGAATTGTTTGAAGGCATCTGGTAGGCAGATATTGATGTGAGTTAAATATTATTATCTCAAGGGAGAAGGGGATTTTTATGGTAATGATTCCTTCTCTAATTCCAAATGGTGTCAGAACTGTCTCATAATCCTATTTTTGATCTGAATTCCATTATTTATTAATGCTATACTATGACTTATGTACAAGTGAAGACCTGCCACAGAGCATGAAAAGCATTTCATAGTTTATGAGGTCATTGAGTTCACTAATTTACAAGATGTCTTATTTATAAAGAGTAGAGTAACTCTTATTTATTTAAAAAAGCACCTATTTTTGGAGGTAGGTGAGGGGGTGATTACAATTTTCTGGGTTTCATCAAATAGGAAAGTAAAAAGGCAGTTATTTGAGGGTTTTTGTTTGTTTTAAGGCTCTTATAAGTCAAAACTGTAAAAGGTAATAAGAAACTTGGTTTCATTATGGTGAATATTATTTCTGTTACTCTGCTTACTTATGGGGATACTCTGCTTACTTTGGGTATATATAATTCAACGTTTGAAAATTTGTTACCACTTTTAGCTTTATTTTATTTCTATTTGAATTAAAACAAACTTCTTTCAGAAAGATAAGTTAAAAGCATTCTACTAGAATACTTCCTTCTACTGGTATGAAATAGTTTTTTTCTCTAGGTCTAGATAAGAACGATTAGATTAAACAATAGTTTACAATAACCTATTAAAGCCAGTAAAAATTCTTTAATACCATTAGCTGAGAAAGAAGTTAAAAAAAAAAAACTTAGATGATCAACTTAAGATAACCTATAGGTCTTAGTAACAATCCAAAATGATTTCACTAGAAAATTTTTATATATAATATTGACTTTTCTAAACATTTGGTTTAGAAATTACAAATGTTTCCCAAATCTTTTAAAGTAAAAATGTTTCCAAATATGAATAGGCTTATAAAACATCCATTGTAGACTCTAAAACTTCTTGTGATGGTTTTTGTTTGTTCTCTACTTTAAAAGCAAATACCAATCATCTTAAAAGACAGTGGGGTGAACCTTGGAATCAGTAATCCTGGATTTGAGTCAAGATTATAACATTTATTTGCTATTTGATCTTAATAATCAACTTTTCTCTCTGTAAGTCAGTATCCTCAGCTATAAAATGGGAGTGAAAATGGGAGAATATCAAACCAATACCTAATCTTGGAATCAGAAAAATCTAAATCCAAGTGCCATTTCTAAGTCATAATAGCAGTGGGGACTCCCAGTGCCCCTAGAAACTCTGTGAGACTATATCAGGAGTTTCTGATCAGTAGGTTGACTTCATAGAGAGTTTTCCATGCTAATGAAATAATTGGCCAACTCACCACATCTCCATTGAATTAATAGTAGTATCTGTACTACTCAACTCATAGGATCATTTCCCTCTGTGTGTGTGTTTGTGTGTGTGTGTGTGTGTGTGTGTGTGTGTGTGTGTGTGTGTGTGTGTGTATTGCACTGGAGTGTGTGTGTGTGTGTATAATAGAAAAAATGATTTGTAATCTGTAATATTTTTAAAATGTGAGCTTTTATTGGGGACTGGTGGTCATTTTGGGGAGTTTATTTTGGTTTATAGTTTTGAAAATTTTTTTGCTTTAGGGGGTATTTTCTCTGCTTCTTATGCTCATAATTTTTCTATTACCTTTATTCTAAAAAGTTGCCCTTTTTCTAATTATCATATGTCAAATTGAATAGCAGCCTGTAGATGGTTAGTTGGTTTTAGGCTTTAATGCCTCATTGGATCCATTTTTTTTCTAAACAACTTCCCAAAGGACATGTTGACCTTCTAAATTTGTTTTTCCATTTCCTTGTCTATCAGTGCATCATTAGACAGTGTATTGGCTGACTAGCAATATCCAGTAATAGTTTTCAGCTGCACAGTATCTGTATCATCTTCAGCTGCATGCAGTCTGCTTTTTATAATGCTGGCTTGTGAATGACCCATTTCTTCCAACTTGTTGGACCTTGTTGATTTTAGCTGCCACTTCTCTGTCCTCCAACTTGTATAACCCAGAACTAAATCTATTAAAAGAGGATTGTAATCTTTTGCATAATTTCTATTATGAATGTTTTGAAAGCTCTATTCACCTCAGGTTACTATAGTTCCAACATTAATGACTCAAGGACATTTGTTGTTATTCATTCACTTGAAAGATTTCTCCTAGCAACCAGAATTATGACCTAGGAAAAGAACATTGGATTGAGTCAGGAGACCGGAGTTGTAATGAATGAATACAGATCATTTACTACATGTCAAGCACAGTGCTAAGTAAACCCTGGGGATACAGATACAACATGGGGGAGTCCATTCCCCCTAGTAATTTATAGTTTTTATGATGGGTGAAATTTACCTCCTTCTACCTCAATTAACAATATAGTTTATATCCAGAAACCTTCATGAACTAAGAAGGGCTCTTTCATTGGGTTTCACAATTAATTGATGAATGTGAAATATAAACAAGATTGAAATATAAACCATATTTCAATACCTTGAGATGAAAACTTCTTTGATTTAAGAAGAGAAAAATGATAAGTAGCTAAATAAACAAACTAGCCACAATATCAGAAGAATTTCAATAATTTCAAAAAAGGAGAACCTAGTAGAGTATGAAGATTTCTTTTACTGAGTCAAATCTTCAAATTTAACCTGAGATCTTTTTTTTTTTTTTTTTTTTTTTTTTTTTTGAGGCTGGGGTTAAGTGACTTGCCCAGGGTCACACAGCTAGGAAGTGTTAAGTGTCTGAGACCAGATTTGAACTCCAGTCCTCCTGAATTCAAGGCTGGTGCTCTATCCACTGCGCCACCTAGCTGCCCCAACCTGAGATCTTGAGAAAGAGTTGTTCTTGGTGGGGAGAGAAGAAGGAAAACAAACTTTTTATACAATGTCTATTATGTGTCAACAATTATTCTAGGTGCATTTTATTCTGCAATTATGCAGAAACTCTATAAATACCATCTTATTTGCTTCTCACAATAAGCCTATGAAGTGTTGTTATTATTATAATTGTTATTATTATCTCAACTTTATTGTTGAGTAAACTGAGGCAGATGCTAAATGACATGCCCAGTTATTTAATCTTCAAGGGTAATAGTTAGATCTACCTATCCTACACTACTTCTCTCCTGGTATCCAATTTTCAAATGCCTTTCAGACATCTTAAATTGGATATCTAGTAGACATCTTAAACCCAACATGTCATCATCATCCCCCTTAAGCCTTCTTTCTTTCTTATTATGATAGAGAGCAGCACATCCCTCCACTCCCTCAGACTTATAACTTAGGAGTCATATTCTATTCCTCACATTTCTCACTATCTTCTTCCTCAATCCGATATAATGTCAAGCCTGTCAATTTCATTTTTGCATCATCTCTCAAGATCTGCGGTAGCTCTGCCCAAGAGTCTTCTCACTCCAAGTCATCTTCCATCTAGCAACTACAGTGACTTTTCCCCAATGCAAATCCAGCCTGTCACACTCACACACCCCACTTGATAAACTTCATGGCTTCCTAAAATCACATTTTGGCTCAAAAGAAAAAAAAAAATTTGTGAAAAGGTGGAGTGAGCTGCCAGGCAAGGTGAATCTTTAAATGAAGGCATTATGACTATTTATGGGAAGCTGGATGCTAAAATGGATAAAGTACTGGATCTGGAATCAGGAAGATGAATCTTTCTGAGTTTAAATCCAACCTCAGACACTTACTAGATGTGTGGCCCCGGCCAAGTCATTTACCCCTATTTGTCTCAGCTTCTTCATGTGTTAAATAAACTGGAGAAGCAAATCATAAACTGCTTCAGTATTTCTGAAAAACTCCAAGAAAACTCCAAATGGGATCATGAAGAGGCTGATGTAATTGAAATAACTGAATAAAACAACAAATTATGACAAATTATCAAAAATGTAAGAAAAAAGTATCAGAATCAGTGACTTCTGAAAACCATTTTTAATATTGAGATCCTGTGATTTTTGAAATGATTAAATTAGTATTATTAAATACTAATAGTATTATTAAATATTAAATAAATATGGTATTACTAAAAAGTGAAAACTTTTAAAAAAGAGGAAAATGGCAATAAAACAAATGAATGAATGGATTTTTGAGAAAGGAAAGTACAAAGATAATTCATTCTTTCAAAAATAAATTAAAAAATAAATCTACCTTGGACATCTACCTTAAACAAAATCAATATATAAAATTTCAATTTTTTGTAAAGAAATTAGAAATCTTCTATGCTGTGGAAAATAATTCATAATAGAATTCCTTTTTCCTAGTAAATTGAAAAATCATTTGATTTGCATGTAACTTTTCAGGAAAATATTCATTGCTCAAAGAGATATTCTTTGTAAATTGGTGTCTTTACTAAGTACATTTTCTCCTAAAAATAAATAAATAAATAAATGAAAAACTCTTTAATTTGAAGACATTTGAAGAAGTTTATATAGTAATGAGATGTGTATAATATATCATTTTCATTTTGCTCTCACTTTTCTTCAGTGGCCCTATTTTTCAGGATTTCTTACAGAGCTGGTCATATAGTACCATTGAGTAAATAGTTTGATTTATTGGTTAAACACATATAAATCAGCAAAGGTTGTTGGTTTTGCTTTAGAGTTCTCAAATTCTAGGCTGTATGATCATTACTAAGGTACATCCCTTCCTTCCTATCTTAACCATTTTTCTGCTTCTTTTTCTTGTCTTTCTCTTCTCCTTAAATTGTAAGCTCCTTAAAAGCGATGACCTTTTTTGTTTGGTGACTGGTCAGATAGAGGTTGAAGAGATGCTGACCTCCTGTGTGAATAACTTAATCTCTTTAGACTTCAGTTTTCTCATTAATAACATAAAAAAGTTTACAAAGTCTCCGAGATTTCTTGCTGCTCCAGGGCTATAATGCTTTGTTTCCTTGAATTGTTTGTTCCTTTCTTAGGCCACTAATTTCAAACTGATTCTTTCAACTGGCCTTTCCCAGTTTAAGCTGCCAAAAGGCCTAAGATATTTTAAAGGAAAAAGCAAAAATAGAGCAGTATCCTTATTCTTATTCCTACATTCTTTTTTTTTTTTAAGGCAGAGACTTTGTGCTTTCCAGTGTTTTTTCCCTATTTCCCTATCTTTCTTGTTATTTGGACCCTACAGTCTTCCAGACAAATGTTTAAATTTAATTTGCATTATTAACATTTTCCACATCACCTCTTTAAGTCTAGACAATTGATTAAACAAGTCCTGAATTTTAGGGTTCACCAGTTTCCCAGGTGTAAATTTTCATATTAAAAATTTTAACAATCAACTCAGGTCTGTAAAGCCTGTTGAAGCCGGTTCAAGCCCCATCCCTTTTTAGTTTTATAAACAAGAAAGAAAAAGAGCAGACAATACTTGCTATCTAATCTAATTTTTTTTTCTTTTCTTACCCTTTGTGTATTGGATTGATTTCTCTTTTCAAAAAGTTTTTCCTAATTTAGAGAAAACATTGAAAATATAAATTCTGTCGATAAGCAAGAATCTATGTATTACTGGTTTGTAAGCATTATCTTTCCTAGCTATCTTTCCTTTGGGCTATAAGACTCCCACAGCTTTCAGATTACACTGAGCTCTTTTTTTTTTTCCCTTACACTCATGGCCTACATTCCAGGAGATCAACCCTGGCACATGTTGATGAATGTAAGTTTTATTTAGAAACATGACCACTTGTCACTGCTCAGTCTCATGTCATTAGACAGAAGCTATCAACATTTGTCTACACTGAACATTTTGATTCTTCTGTGCATTTGTAAAGGAAAAAAAAATCATATACATGCAATCTCTATAGGTTTTTGGTCTGCATGGTGTTACTTTTGGCAGTGGAAGTTTTCATGGTGGTGTTTCAGGATTTGTGTACCGTGAGGATGGCAGAGGACGGCAGTGTGGATTCAGATCTCCCAGATTGTAACTGCGATGTCACAAGGCAGGAATCTACTTGAGTTTCTTTCATTGTGCATAGTTTTCATGGTTCTGTGTATAGTTTATAGGACACTAGCTAGCCACTATCATCATTCCATAATTGTTTTGTGCCAAGGTTTAATAGAAAATGATTAGTATGAGGAGATTGCCACATAGATGTAATTCTGGAAAATAGTTTTGTTTTGTTTTTTAAGTTTATCCATAACAGAAATGAAACTAAGTGAAAATGTTAATGGTGGTTATTATAAGTGGTTATTTCAAGTTATTTCAGTACTGTATGTGTCATGCAAAGAGTATGACTATTGTAAAGAGTCTTGGACATGAAGTAAAAATTCATAAAAAATACCCTAACAACTATTTAAAGCATGGGGTCTTGATGTAAGCAAAATCCAACTTTAACCAAGGAAAGAGAATTTTTGCAACCATGAAACGCAGATCTAGTAATGTTTCCTAATTATAAGAAGGGACTAGAAAAATTATTTCTTGTTGTGAGGATTGAATAGAGGACAGTGTTTGTATTGCATCCTATATTTTTTATTATATTTCATTAAAGTTTTAATTCTTTAAACTATTATCCAGCTTTGTGAACTGTTGTTTATATATTTTTTAATAAATCTAGGGTGAATAATGTGAAGAATTAAATAATCATGTAACATTGTACAAATATTTATTTATAATTTGTTCAAGTTCTTTCTTTTAAGTTTTTGTAAAAATCCTTTTTCTATTTTAACATGCCATCCCAAATTAGAAATTTCTAAATTGTATTATTAAATATGATACTATGGTATTTGAATTTCCTATCTTTATTTATGATCAAAGGGAAAAACAAAATAATAAAATTTTAATAAGTCCAAAATTTTGGATTTAAGAAAAGTGATGAACTTTAATAGCTAATATGCACACTTTAAAATGTGGACATGTTAGCAAATTAAAGAATTGACTTAAAATTATAATATTTTCCTTCCTAAGCCAGGTCAAGCCCCCAAGCTAAACTTAGAGCTATGAGAGGATAGCTATAAGCAAGCTACAAGGGGCTTATGGATTTATCAGCCTTGCTAAATTTACTGAGCTAAATGACATCTCTAAGTATCTATTTTGATTGTAATCCTGGAAGCCACCACAATGAATGTCCTCCAAATTTCTTAGTCTGATATACAGGTAAAAATACTTGATTTTTTTTTTCAAATAATTTGCTTTATAAAAGCACTGAAATGTAAATGTGAGGCCTATCTTTATCTTTAAAAAATAATGCCTATCCTGGAGGAAATTTGGAGGAAATTAGATAAAACATTTCCCCCTAAAACTGAATGTATTATGCCATCAACAGTAACATAGACTTGAATTTAGTGTGGAAAAAAGAACCCCTTGGGTCAGGTACATGGCATAATGGATAGAGCATTGACCCTGAAGTCAAATTTGCCCTTAGACACTTAACACCTCTTAGCTGTGTGACCTTGGGCAAGTCACTTAATTGCCTCAAGGAAAAAAAAAAAAAAAGAGAGAGAAAGAACCCCTTCAACATGTATTCCTTCATCCGTGTGTGTGTGTGTGTGTGTGTGTGTGTGTGTGTGTGTTTTGATCATTCTTGTCTTTTCTGGAATCATGTTTATTTTAAAGAGGAGCTTGTCCCTGAAAGACCCAGTGAATAAACATTTCACAGTACCATGATGCCTTCAACAACTTGCATGATCACTGCCTGCCAATAGCTTTTATGCAGAACTGAACCACTAAAAAACAATGATAGTCCCTGTATATTTAAGAAGATTACATTCTACTTGAGCAATACAACTTCTCAGAGAAACAAATTCTTTGTACAGTTCTGTACATAATTTGTATATAATTTCTAATTTCTTTAATGATTGGGGTGCCTGAGGAAAGACCTCATGTAAAAAATAATTTCTGAGCTCTACCTTAAAGGAAGGTAGGACTTTTTTCTGATACAGGGGTAAAGACAGAGTGTCTTTGACAAAAAGGGAATACTTGTATAAAAGCATGGAAACCAGAGATAGCACATTGTATGTGGGGAACCAACCATCAGGCTAATTTTATTTCTGTTCAATCATTTTTTAGTCATTTCGAAATTTTCATGAACCCAGTTAGGGTTTTGTTTGTTTTGGGGTTTTTTGGGCAAAAATACTGGAGTGGTTTTCCATTCACTTCTCAAGCTCATTTTACAGATAATAAAACTGAGGCAATCAGAACTGAGTAAGTTGGCAAGGGTCACACAACCACTAAGTGTCTGACACTGAGTCTTCTTAATTCTAGTATTGGTACTGCATTCCTTATTCCACTTAGCTTCCCAGACCAGTTTTTAGTGAAATGGAAAATATGTGAACAGAAGTTATATTAAACAAGACTGGAAAGGTAGGTGGAAGCCATTTTATGGAGAACTTTTTGAACTTATATTTTTGAACTTTGCATATTTATGGTAGTAGAAGTCTAGTGGATTTTGAATCAAACAATCTATTAATACAAAGCCAAATTAGACTTTTTATAAAACCATACAGATAACAAAGGTTATAGTATCATAAATTTGGTGATATCAAGGCCACTCCCCTCATTTTACAAATGAGAAAGCTGATGCCCAAAAAGATAAAAAGACTTACCTTAGATCATACAGATAGGAGTAATATGTGGTAGAGCTGAAATTTGAAACCATATCTTCTGATTTGGAATTTGGTGCTTCTCACCATTCAGAATGGCACCTAATTACTTTTTCTTTAAATTATAAATATTATGTTTTGCAGCTTTGTACTTATCAGGCATTCAAACTGAATTTCATCAATTATTGGCACTCAACAGAAATAACAACTTTTAGAAACCTGAATGAGCTCTATATATAAACGCATAGGAAAATTTTCAAGAGAATGAAAAACACAAGCACTTGGGGGCAGGACACAGTCTGTGCTTTTAAACCTGTTTAGAGAAGTCTCTCATGAATGAATCACAGTAACTCATACTGCAAAGCTATGATTTCCATTTCCTGAAAATGCAAAATGCAGTGGATAATGACTGTACTCTGAAAAAAATAAATTGCATTTTTTAGTTCAAAGTAAATCTCAACCTATACAGTTAGTCACACAAGGGTTATAGGTGGTTAAAAGTATAACAAAAGCATAACAAACATTCATTTTTTGGTGTGCTTTATTTATGAAGAAAAGGAATATAGAAAACTTAATGGAAGTTTTTTCTTCAATTTCTATATTTGCTAAAATTAAATTATGCTCCAGTTATATTTTTCAATCTAGATACATCTTGAATAATTATTAAATAAGCTGTTTCTTTGAATACATTTGAAGAAGAAAACAAATCCTTTGTCTTCATTATCAAACTTTTCCACCAGATATGGTTTTAGCAGCTATTGTATTTACCTTTACCCCTAATAAAATGGTTTAGATTGGAACTTACAAAGGTCCTATCTTTGTTATTTCAAATTAAGTCTTAAGGGTGAGATTATTGTTATCTGGTTAACTTAATTAAAGCATTCTCTAAATGTAATGGGCTTCATTCCTCTATGAGAGATACCTGGCTACATACTATGTCTTGAACTTTGGTCAACTCTCCTGAAACTGTGTGTCTGAGGCCATCAGGAGGACCGGGCAAAATAGATTACTACCAGGTTCTAGTGGGAAAGCAATTCAATCACGAATAAAGTGGTATCAGTATCATCAGGGTTTTTTTGATAAAGCACAACACATTCAATAAAATAGATTTTGAAAAACTGAACTTTGAAAGGAAAACATTTAGATCATGAAAAAAGGATAGTTTAATGCCATTAGAATCAACTTGAATTGTAATAAAAACATTAATACTACATTTGAGCAATTGTTAGTAAATCTAAAATTTCAAATCATTTAAATTTTTACAGAATTACTAGAATATTTCCCATGAAAAATAAAGCATGCTCATAATCTCAGCTTTTTCAACATGTAGAAATACTCAGATGTTTTTATTTTAATTTATTCTTTTTTTTTCTGGATCTATGAATTCATTGTTAGAGGTAACATCTTGTGAGAAAACTACCAATCTGCAACTATTCGGTACTAAGAGGTTAAGTGAGTTGTTCAGGGCCACATAACTATTATATATCAAGAGACAGGACTAAAACTCCTATCATTCTATCCTTTAGGAAAGCTCTTAATTCACTATGACACATACATTATTATTTTAAACAACAAAATTTAGCTTAAATTGAGAACTACCACAAAACTGGAAAGTCTAAAAAGATTATCTTTATTTTATTTTATTGCCAAATTAGTACTATAACAGAGCTCTTTTAGTTTTGGTGGCAATGTTTTTGTTGTTGTTGTTTGTTTACTTTCAAGTCCTATGGTTAACTTGAAGGATTGAGGCTGCCTATAGACCAAGCACAATGAGGTAGCTTGCCTATCAATCAGGTTCACAAAATACTAATATAACTTCTTTCCCATTCTCGACTTGCATTTCTGGAAGCAAAAAAGTCTGTAATGAAATATGGCTGAAAGTTATTGCCATATTAGCCTTCCTATGCTATGCCCCAGTTTCATGCAAGAACTGTTGTGCACCACATATATAAAAGATACCTGTTATCCTTGAAATGTTAGGGAGAATTACAAGTCTCTCACTTCTAGTTGAACTTTACAAAAAACTGGTTGTGCGATCCTGGTATTAGAAATTCCAGTTAACAACTTCTAAAAATGCTCTTATTCTTGATATGGTACAATATTATCACATAGAAGGCATGCTTATTATTATTATTATTTAATTCTTTTCCTTACGTATTCAGGAAATGAGTAAAAAAAAAGTCTCTACGTCTCCTTTTCACATGTGTTAAATGCATGGCTATACTGTATTTGATCAAAAGATAAAAAGATTTGGAATCAACTTTTGCAAGTTTAAAGAAATGTTATAGAGCTAGCCCCTTATCTTGGGATATTTTATCAAATTAGTGAGCTATAATAAGTCAGAAGACAAGAACTGAAGTTTTGACATGATTGTTTTTTAGCATTAGATAAAATAGTTAGCCTCTCTAAGTTTTGTGAAGATCAAATTTGAGAAATTGTATATAAATGATTTGTAAATCAAATAATATCGCTAAATGACACTATAATTTTGGTATTGAGAAGGTACACACACACACATACACACAAATACCTTACAGCTTCTATTCCTCTCTAAGAACAGTGCTAAAAGTGATTTAATGGCAGTAGATGGAATGACATATGTGAAATTTGAATTTTAAAAGTACATTTGACTAACATACTTTTGACATTTGACATTAGTCAAATACTTGATAGATGTTCAAACAAAATGGTATATTGTATGACAGTGGTGCATAATATTACATTTGTTTTGTCCTCTAAAATAAGCTTTTCAGTATTAATGTTTGCTTACTGAGACATATCCCACTAAATTAAAACTTCTGGTTTTAGAATAGTTATAATATGTGAAGCACTATATGAATATGTAATCTGAATCTGTGATACTCAGTATGACTATCAAAATGTAATCTAACATGTATCATATGTATAATGCAGTTATTATGTTCTCTGGATTTAGACATAATTTTGCATTGAAATTTGGTTGTTGGGGAGGGGATAGAGTGGGTGAGGGAATGAAATGTTGATGTGCAAAGGATTTCAGAGGGCCAAATAGCCCTTGCTTATAGTTATGTGAAAATGATGTCTAAATGGAGCACTTTAATGACGTTCAATCTTCTGGTTTCTTCTAATAGGGTGAAAAAGCTCAAGGAGACCCTGGTGGCTGTGCAGCAGCTGGACAAGAATATGAGCAGCCTCAGATCCTGGCTGGCACACATTGAATCAGAGTTAGCTAAGCCTATTGTCTATGACTCCTGTGACTCTGAGGAGATACAAAAGAAACTTAATGAGCAGCAGGTATAATTTAAATATATTAAAGGGAAGAAAGAAGAGTTTTGTTGGATTTTTGTTGTTGTTGTTTGCTTGTTTTGTTTTGTAAATTCCAAAATGATCCTGGACAGGGCCGGTGGAAAGGTGATGATACAAAGAAAACCCAATAAAGTGAAAGCTTGGGTCAATAGCACCTCCCTACCATTCCTTCCTTTGACCACATAGGATATCATACCCTCACCTAAGATACTTTTAAAATCACTTTTTTCTTTTTTTTTTTTTTTTTTTTTTTTTTTAACCTCTGTAACTCTCACAAGATATCTTTCAGTTTATCGGCTAGATTTCTTTCTTAAGGACATGTCTTACATCAAAACTAATCTGATTCTCATTGGCCACTAATAGGTCACGATCCCACTTGATTATTGTTTAGGTCCCAATTGATTCAAATTGAATGTAAATAGCAATCATTTCTCCTTTTGCCAGAAATCCTGAGGGTCTTCATCTCCCAAATTTATTTATTTATTTAGATTTTTTTTTTTGACTAGGTGAAAGAGGATATTTTTTGCCTCAATTGCTACCTTAGTCACTGAATAGTTGTAGCTTCAGTGAAACTGAGACTTGTTGAAGATCTTTATTTGAAAAGACCAATATATCCCAAGGCATCCAGGGCCATTTGTAGTCCTCTTAATCTATATCTTGCCCCTAGACCCAAAGGGGAAAGTGAGTCAGGTGACCTTGCATAGCCCTCCCTCATTTATATCCAATTCACTTACGTATTAAGGCATCATCTCTCTGACTTCACAGTCCTCTTTGAGAATGAAGGACGAACAATTACAACTAAGTAGAGAAAGTTTTACAAGACAAAATGCACTTTATAGTATCATTGTTTGGTTTCAATTATCTTTGTCACTGGAACTATAAAGGGCAGCCCATTGATTTCTTCTCCATTGGAAGGTGAGGTATGTCTGTTGTGAACCATGCAAAAGGATACTTGCTTTATTTGTTTTTGCATCTCCATCCCACTTCCAAAAACTTAAAAAGCAGTCTTTTATTCCTTTCAAGGTTTAGAGAAAAATTTAAATATAATCAGGATCAAAAGTTTTTATGCTTGTTGTTCCTAAGAGTGAATTTGTTTATGCAAGAATTTTTGCATAAATTATATTTATGCTACCAGATACTTTCTTGAAGGCAGCATTTTGTAATGAAAAGAACACTGCACTTGGAATAAGGAAGACTGAAGTTCAAACTGCCTTAGGTACTTACTATCAATGTGACTTTGGGTAAATCCTTTACATCAGGTTATTTCTATTTTTATTTTTCCACATAAAATGAGAAAGTTGGATTCAATGTTCTCTAAGATTTCTTCCAGTTCTAACTCTGACCCTTTGACTTTATAATATACTATTAATATACACACAACAAATCTGGCATTTAGCATTAAAATGTAAGATTGAATCATGCAATGATTAAAAGAAGTTAAGTCAATTTTCAGTATTAATAAAATTTTCTTTATTATTTTATGAAATATAAGTATATATCAAATCTTGGCATCCTCCTTGTTGGGAAGGGACCCCAAAAGGTTGGGGTCACAGATTAGTGTTGTGAGGAGTCTCAAAGAATTTGCAGGCTTGAACTCATTTCCACATCAAGAAGGCAAAGTTTATTGTAATTGTAATGCCATTTGAAGTGGTCTAAATTCTAAGAGAATTTAGTAAAGAAACAGAAGCAAGAAGACACATTTATCTAGTCCTTCATGTTATAAATATGCTAATTTTTTTCATTTTATTATAGCTTTTTATTGACAAACATATATATGCATGGGTAATTTTTCAACACTGATCCTTGCAAAATTTTCTGTTCCAACTTTTCCCTTCCTTCCTTTTACTCCCTCCCTTAGATGGCAGGTATTCCCATATATGTTGAATATGTTAAAGTATATGTTAAATACAATATATATGTACATATTTGTACCTACAGTTGTCTTGCTGCACAACAAAAATCAGATTTAGAAAGAAGGTAAAAATAACCTGAGAAGAAAGACAAAAATGCAAGCAAACAATAATAGAAAGAGTAGAAATGCTATGTTGTGGTCCACACTCATTTCCCAGTGTTCTTTCTCTGGGTGTAGCTGGTTCTGTTCATTACAGATCAATTGGAACTATTTTGGATCCTCTCATTGTTGAAGATAGCCACTTTCATCAGAATTGATCCTCATATAGTAGTGTTGTTGAAGTGTATAATGATCTCCTGGTTCTGCTCATTTAACTTAGGATCAGTTCATGTAAGTCTCTCCAAGCTTCTCTGTATTCATCCTGGTGGTCATTTCTTACAGAACAATAATATTCTATAACATTAATATACCATAATTTACTCAACCATTCTCCAATTTATGGGCATCCATTCAATTTCCAGTTTCTAGCTACAATGAAAAGGGCTGCCCACAAACATTGTTGCATATATGGGTCCCTTTCCTTTCTTTAAGATCTCTTTGGGATATAAGTCCAGTAGTAACACTTCTGGATCAAAGGATATGCACAGTTTGATAACTTTTTGAGTATAGTTCCAAATTGCTCTCCAGAATGGTTGGATCCATTCACAACTCCACCAACAATGCATTAGTGTCCCAGTTTTCCCACAGCCCCTCCAACATTCATAATTATCTTTTCCTGTCATCTTAACCAATTGGAGAGGTGTGTAGTGGTATCTCTGAATTGTCTTAATTTTCATTTCTCTGATCAATAATGATTTGGAACACTCTTTCATATGAGTAGAAATAGTTTCTATTTCACCATCTGAAAATTGTTTATTCATATCCTTTGACCATTTTAGATATGCTAATTTCGTGGCCAGAGGTAGAACCAAGGAATGGTCTCTGGAATTTACTTCACTGACCAACAGATTATCCATCTAACAATCAGCAATGAATTGAAGAGTGGTCCATTCACTGTTATCTCAGGAGTTTGATTTGTGGGACTATCCTGAGGCCAGAAGACTTTAGAATCAGATAGATTGTTTTAAAAAAAAAAAATACAGTAGTTGGGATAGTTGTTAGAACAACCTGAGAAGGTTGGGTGTGGGGACCTTGGTCATAAACTCCAAAGCCAAAGGACTTTAGAGTCACTGACAGATTGTTGGAATAGAAGCCCCCTAGGGTCATTAACCCCTAGGGTTAATGTTATTTCTGTCTCCCCTAAAAGCTATATCACATCACTGATACTTGTTCATCTTTATATCTAATATTTTTTCTCTCCTGAGGCTGGGGTTAAGTGACTTGCCCAGGGTCACACAGCTAGGAAGTGTTAAGTTTCTGAGACCAGATTTGAACTCGGGTCCTCCCGAATTCAAGGCTGGTGCTCTATCCACTGTACCACCTAGCTGCCCCCGAAGGCTTTATATTTCTAGCAGAAATATTTACATTTAATTCTAGTTTCAGTAGGAAGTCACTGAAGATTTTTGCATAGCATAATCATATAGTGAGATTTATAATTTAAAATTATAGGTCCCACAACTATGTGGAGTCTTTATTGGAAAAGAAAGAGACTCAGAAGCAGAGAGGTCAATAATTTGACCTGATAATCCCCAGAGTATATCTAGTTACACTTCATCTTATAGTTAATGGTATAACCCTGAGAGTTTGGGGATATCTTTCCAGTAAGATGACTCATTAGCTCCAATCCTATAGTGTTCTCCCTAACACTAATCAACCTGGGAATGTTTGTTTAAGTTAGAAAATAAAAGACTGAAGGGGGAAATAATAGTTCTTTCAAGTAAATCATTTGCCAAGGAAACGCTAAAGTTAGTCATATTTTGTCAAAGACAGATCATAAATATTTAAAATAATTTAATAAACAACTCCATGCTTACAGAAAACTAACTGATAAATTGTATGCTCAGAATTTTAATTAGATTTTTATTTCTTTAATAAGTGTGTGCTTACATAGTTATTTCAAAGATAATTTTTTCCAATTAAGCAAATTTAAATATTTTATTATTTTTTTATTTTATTTTTTTTATTTTATTTTATATTTATTTTATTTTATTAATGCAAAGTTTTATGCCATGTACACAAGCATTTAATAATTATTTGTTGATTTGATATTAATTTTTTTCTTAATTTTATATGGACTTTTAGTAACTGAGAAGTGATTAAATGACTTACCCAGTGTTAATACCACTAGTAATTATCTAAGGCAAGATTCAGATTCAGGTCTTCCTGAGTCCAAGTTCAGTTCTTTTTTTTTTAAATTAATTTTATAATTATAATTTTTTGATTACATATGCATGGGTAATATTTTTACAACATTATCCCTTGTACTCACTTCAAGTTCAGTTCTGTATCATCTATACCAATTAGTTATTTCATAGGATTTAGAATTGGAAAGAACTTTAATCCATCCATATCTTTATTATTCCATCCATCTATCACTCAATTGATCAATCAACTTATGTTATTAAGGAAACAGAGGCCCAAGAAGGTTGAATTGCCCATGAATTGGAGCTGCTCAGTGTGGTCACACATTAGACTTTTTTAAACTAAGAGTAGTATTACTTGGATTGAGTTGAATCATTCAGGGCTCACTAGTTTCACTCTCTACCTTTGGAAAAGGCAGTAGGAATTCAGAAGATTGGAACAGGATTGTTACAGTAGGGTAACTATGTAATCAGATCAGTTTCATGTACACAACAGTTCTACCTAGAATATTACAACATTGGAATAAAATGAAATTAACAAGAATTCAACAAATTAACAATTTAATAAGACCAAAGAACCTTAATTAATTGAGCAATTTAATAAGATCAAATTTTGCAGATGGGGTCACAATTGTCTCTTTCATCTGAATTATATGCCGGATTATATGTTATGGTGGGCAAATTATATTAATAGATCATGCTTTCTTTCTCTCCCAACCCATTGATATTCCAAACTATTACATTAAAGTATGATGGAAAAAAATTTGTCATACAAATGATTTGTAATTTCTTTTCTTTTTCCCTATCTATATACACATTATTGAAATCTCTGTAATACATTGATTGATGAGAAATAATATATTTGGAAGAACTGATAAAAATGAGTTAGCTGAATCTATTTCTCCACCTGTCAAATGAGAACACTTGTAATATTAAAAACCTACACTGATTCAGCTTTTTAAAGATTTTCAAAGAACTTTCCTCAAAATAGTATTATGAAATAGGTAGTTACACATATATCTACTCCCATTTTACAGTTGAGGAAACAGGTTTACAAAATAATGATGTATCTTTGGACAAGCAGCTCATTAATTTCAGAGATCTGATTTAAACTTATATCTATCTTCTGACCCCAAAGATTTATGCCAAGTTTAGTTATCTTTTTACCATGCATACATCATTGAATTGTAGTGAAAAAGTATTTAAACTACTATGATTCATAAGAGACGGCAATTATCTCTGTGTGTGTGTATGTGTATATTGTTTTAAGAAGGATCCTAGTTCCCACCTGACTGAAGATAGCTTCACAATACAAAATGGTTAAAACCACCTCCTACCTATCTGTCCATCCATCCATCTACTCATTCATCCATGCTTCTATTCTTTCTTTCTTCCTTCCTTCTTCCTCCTTCCTTCCTCCTCCCTCCCTTCCTTCCTTCCTCCTTCCCTTCCTCCCTTCCTTCCTTCCTCCTTCCCTTCCTTCCTTCCTTCCTTCCTTCCTTCCTTCCTTCCTTCCTTCCTTCCTTCCTTCCTTCCTTCCTTCCTTCCTTCCTTCCTCCCTCCCTCTATCTTTTTCTCTCTCTCTTTCTCTCTCTCTTTCTTACTTTTTTCTTTCTTTCTTTCTTTCTTTCTTTCTTTCTTTCTTTCTTTCTTTCTTTCTTTCTTTCTTTCTTTCTTTCTTTCTTTCTTTCTTTCTTTCTTTCTTTCTTTCTTTTTCTTTCTTTCTTTCTCTCTCTCTTTCTTTCTTCTTTCTTTCTTTCTCTCTCTCTTTCTCTTTCTTTCTTTCTTTCTCATTCTCTGTTTCTCTTTCTTTCTCTCTTTTTTTTCTTTCTATCTCTATATATAGCTATTACACTGTATTGTGTTGAGTTGTACATTTATGTTTGCAGTGTACAACTATTTGTCTCTCATCTAGTTACCTTTGAGTGAATTACTGAAAAAAGTATCTAGGAAGCATATGCTATTTGTCAAGTACTTATGCCTAAAAATAAGAAAGAAAAATCTTTGTTCTTAAAGAGTTTGTAATTTAATTGCAGGAGATAGTACACATAAAATAGTACACAGAAAATATATTTTATTTGAGAGTAATATATTCTACCAATCTCTCAAAATTATTTAAGCCTTTAAAAATTATATATGTAAATATGTTTTGTTGTGTCATTTCAGTCATGTCCAACTCTCCAGGACTCCATTTTGGGTTTTCTTGACAGAGATACTGGGATAGTTTGTCATTTCTTTTTCCAGTTCATTTTATAGATGAGGAAGCTGAGGCAAATAGGGTTTAGTGACTTGCCCAGAGTGACATAGCTTGTGTCTGATGCCATATTTGAATTCAGGAAGATGACAATATGTAGTAAAAATGACTGAACTCAGAAATTATTCTTTCAAATATATGCAGATCTCTAAAATGTAGAGTATCTTCTTTACCATATCACACTATAGGTGTTGGAAATAAATGTAGTTTATCCTACATATGTACACATAGATCATTTTAAAGTTTGAATTAGTTTAGGGAAAGGTGTCCCTGATTTATACTTGCCTTGCAACTTATATATATCTATTGAGTTCTGAAAATACATTTTAGTGTCTTGTCTTTAATATTATCAACAACATTCCCAGTTTAAAATTACTTTCTTTCAATAATCCAGTAAAATGTCATAAATTGTGTTTTTATTTTCCCTCTGCTTCTCTGTAGCTTTCAAAATGCTACCTCTTAACCCTTGGTTCTTAGTGACTGTATGCACATAAAATTTTCAAAGGGAAAAACTCAATCAGATAAATCTACAGATAGTTGTTGAATGTTCATTATGTTAAAAAGTACCAAGTTTTGTCAGGTGCCGCATTTACATGCATGTCCTTTGATTTTTGACTGAAGCATGATATGTTCACCTCTAGGAACTTCAAAGAGACATAGAGAAACACAGCACTGGTGTTGCATCAGTACTGAATTTGTGTGAGGTACTTCTCCATGACTGTGATGCATGTGCTACTGAATCAGAATGTGACTCCATTCAGCAGGCAACACGCAACCTAGACAGAAGATGGAGAAATATCTGTGCAATGTCTATGGAAAGGAGACTCAAGTAAGCAGGCTGTTTAATTGTTTTAAAAAAGAGAGATAGGGAAATAACCCAATCCACTCATACACAATATTTTGTGTAAAAATATGTCACTATTCCATAATGCTTGCAATACTAGAAAATATTCTTGATTCCTCAATTTTACCCTAGTCTAAAGTGGGGCTGGTAATAATATGAGCATGCAAAAAGGAATAGAACTTTACAAACTATGTTATGACTTCCTTATCTAGATAATTTAAATTCGGAAAAATGTGATTTTGCCAAAAGGATTTTGTTAAAAAGTAACATTTACTTATTAACAATGAAAATGTAACAAATTGAAGATGATTTATCTCCCAATTATTTAAAGTACTTAAAAATATCAAAGTGGTGAGAAAAGAGTGGAATGATTTTAAACACATTTCAATGCTCTCTGGTCAGCTGTGCTATGAAAACTGATTGGTTGCAAAAACATCCATTTTGTGAGGGGGTGGTAATTTTATGTTGGACTGCAATTCTCAAACCTTATTTTTATTTCATTAGAATACTGGCATATATATAAACTATAAAATATGGTGTTGTATTTATAAATCTTTTATACAGACTCAATGGAGCTCATGTTTCTTGCTTACAGTATTGTATTCTACAAATTCTAAATCCAGGCTTCAGGACATAGAAAAAAAAAAAAAAAAAAAAAAAAACGCACACACAGCTGTTTTATTTTAGCTCAAACAGTTGTCTATTTTCACCCTGGTCAAATTTGGGTTAAGACACAGTTATTGTTTGGCACAACTGTTACTTGTTTGGTCCCTCTCAATCCTGTGGCTATCATCCTACTCCCAAGCAGAACTCTTTTCTGTAAACAGTCTTGAACAATTAAACTCTGGTATTTATTTTTTATTTTATTTTATTTTTGGCCACAGAATTGAAGAGACTTGGCGATTGTGGCAGAAATTTCTGGATGATTATTCTCGCTTTGAAGACTGGCTAAAGCTTTCTGAGAAGACTGCTGCCTTCCCTAGTTCTTCTGGGGTTCTGTACACAGTTGCTAAGGAAGAGCTCAAGAAATTCGAGGTGACTTACAAAGCTTGAAATTCAATATCTACTTATCCGGTTACAGCAGCCAACTGCTTGTTTCTAAGTTCCAGGGAAACTGTTCACTAAATGCACTCTCAGATCATACAGCTGAGTTCATCATTGAGCAACCATTATCTATTCTATTTTACAATCTTGTGTGTGGTATGAAAAAAATTTTAATTAAAAATCAAAGAAACTGGTAAATTAGTTCAATTGTCTAATCATCAGTCATCCTAACTGTGATGTTTCACTTACATATTTGGTTAAGGGAGAGATTTTAAAGGCATTAGAAAGCAAGAATACTCCATGTTCTATTTGAAAATATCAATCCACCATTTTACTTTTCTTAAAAAAAAAAAACCTTTTCAGTACAAAAAAGATAAATATCATAAATAAAACCCTTTTGTTAATTTTTTGCTATTAAATTAAAAAAAAATTTTTAAAATAAAATTCTTTTGGTTTTTTTATTCTTATTTTGAACCAAACATATTAATCATGATCAGTTTATTATAATAAAATTTAGGTTGTATTTGGAATTTGTTCAATTAAAATTTGTGTGAAAAGTGAAGCTGAAAAAAGAAATGATATCATAATAATTCATTAAGAATGGAGTAATTCAATAATTTGTTCCAGGTTTGTTGCCAGTTACTCAAAACCTCTGTCCATTCCATCAGTTGCTATTTAATGAAACATTAGTTTTCAAACCCCTCAGCTGTTTCCCATTTTCACAGCTGAATGTTATTTCAATTTGTTGTGACTCCTCTTTCTTTATTTGATACTAAAGGACATGTTAATAAGGAAAATTATTAATTTAACTTTTTTTTAAAGCTTGAATCCTTAAATAACAGTTTAAAGCATTTATCTTACTCAAATCAGTTGTAATTGAAGTTTTTGCCTCCATCTGCTCAAGATACTAAAAAATAGGACCAGAAACCTCAATTCTGTTACTTTTCTTCCCTGAATATTTATTGTTTACTATAGGAATACATAAAGAATGCAATTATTTCCTTTGAGGAGCATAAAGTATAATAGAGAAAAGGTAATACATATACATGGAAAGTCAGAAGAACATATAGAAAGAAGGTATTCTGGGAATGTGAAATATAAGTTCTATAGAAATTCTTGAGTAAATGCAATAATTTCTATTTGTACCATTAAATCACAGAAAATTTGTTTTTTCTATAAATCCAAATTCCTCTTAGAACTAAAAGCTTTGAAAATGATACGAAGATCTTAAGAGACTTTATGCCATTTCATGTGAACCCTGAGAGTATTTTGAGATCTTATTGTATAAAGTTATACTGCAGTCACTTTATGTTAAGGGTAAAACTTTTTATAGTTGTCTTATCCTAGTATGACAATCATTTTAGATATATATTTTTAAATCTTTCTTGCTCCTTTTATGATAGCATGTCATTCTGTGGTTCACTTAAATAGTTTAATTAATATGCTTGAGCCCTGGAGGTTTTCTTAAGCAAGAGAAACAATTACAAAATTGAATAAACCAAAAAAGGAAAGAAAGAAAGAAAATTTTGTTTATGGAAAATGTGTAATAATATTTGTTAAGAGAAGTCAAGTGTGTGGGGGAAGGTCCTATGAAATGTGAGGGGTTGCCCAACCATAATATAGCGTCACTACTCTCTTGAATAAACGTCTTTCTATATTCAAGGACAGCAAATACTATACCCTCCTCTGCACTCTTTAGCAAGGGAGAAATATGAATCAATATACAATGGAGAATCAAGTAGAGTGATTACACATGAAAGACTAGTAGGAGTCTCAGAAAGATTAGATAAAAATTTGGCAGAAGTCTCAATGGTAAAATACATGGCCATGAGGTTCAAAATGTACACACTAATTAATTATTGAATTGTTTTCCCCTTGCCTCATCAAGAAGGAATAGGAATTATATGCTTTGGTTTCATGATAAAATGTCATAACCTGATTATCAAATTAAGACCATAGATAACATTTTAAATGATAGATGGAATGACTGGCCCTATATATTATGCAATATGAATAAAGATTCTTTAGACATAAAGTAGAATATAAAGTGATTGCAATTAAGTGTCTGGTTTAAAAAAATGATTTGACATATTTAAAATAATTGTAAATCTACAAGAAAGTCTTTATATTTACTAAATTTACCTGAAAATATCATTTTAAAATTTTACAGCATAATTTAAAATTAATTCATATATTTATGGATATATTTATGGAAATTTATGTAAAAACTATGGCTTTCCCAAATGCCCATTTAAATTTTATTTTATGGTGAAAAGTATTCCAGAACTGAGGTAATTTCTGAATCAAAATTTGTTTTTTAGCAATTTGTTGAACAAATGGCTGTTGTTTTTTTTAATTCTCTTTTTTGCTTGATTTTTTTTTTTACTCACCAAAATGGCGACTTTTAAAAATATGTAACAGAGATTTAAATGTATGCAATTATTAGGATCAAGGGTATTTTACTTTTTATTCTATTTTCCTTATATGTTTGTTTCATGGTATGAATGAACTGCACCAAATGAATTTCTATTTTATGGATAATCTTTAGGAGGAAACAGCTTTCTAATATCTTTATTATATTTACTAATGGTAATTGAATTGCTATACTGTTCAAAGAAAATCCAACATTATCTTTTTATTTATTGAAGCATTCTTCCTTTTCCCTAATATAACTTGATTTCTACCTCTTTTCACCTCAATCCTAATAAGACATAAATTCTTGAAATTGGATATAACTATCATTTTTTGATAACTTTCCTAAATTATGTCTATGAAAGTAACATATGTTTGAAAAGATATTCAATAAGGCAATGCATTCATACCTTGTTCAGAACTCAAAGGATCTATGATTTCATCAATGTGGATACTATTCCTATTATTGTGCAATCATGTCCAAATCTCCATGACTCCATTTGGAGTTTTCTTGGCAGAGATGCTGGAGAAGTTTGCCATTTTCTTCTCCAGCTCATTATCACAGATGAGGAACTGAGGCAAGTAAGGCAAGTCACATAGCTAGTAAGTATCCGAGGCCAGACTTGAACTTAGTTCTGGCACTTTACTTATTGTCTCACCTAGCTGCTATGTGAGGGCCACTATCTGGTTTCCTGTCTTTTGATAGATCCCCACCAAGACTTAACCAGTTGATTTCTCAGGCAGTAGATGTAGATTCCATTACTCTACCCAAATTTAGTCTTTCTAGCATCTTCCCTAACTTGCCTTTTGTCAGAATAGTCTTTTAAGAAGCCATAATCTCCTTTAGCAGAGAAGCATTTTAATTAATTATTGAATATATTAATACTTTTAAGTTAAACATTTTCATTAGAATGTATACTTTGTTCTGTAAACAGAAATTTAAACTGTAAAACTTAATTTGCTTCCATACTTGTGACAAGAGGAAAACCAACTGACTTTTATAGAGAAATTTTCACGCAACATTTTGCTACTGTTTCTCTCTCTCTTTTTTGTGTTGTTAGGCTTTCCAGCGACAAGTACATGAAAGTCTTACCCAACTGGAACTCATCAACAAACAGTATAGACGCTTGGCTCGAGAAAATCGTACTGACTCTGCTTGTAGCTTAAAACAGATGGTCCATGAAGGCAATCAAAGATGGGACAATTTACAAAAGCGTGTCACTTCTATTTTACGCAGACTCAAGGTATTTCTTGCATTTTTTTTTTCTTAACTTGGAAATGGTGTGGACAAGGTTAGATAACTGAACCATCAGAAAGAAGCTTGTTTTGTATCTCTTTGATTTTACAATATTAGAGGGAATTGAAATGAGTTAAGGGAAAGAAGAAAAAAAAAGTAGGGAAATTTCTGCTTATTGGTCTAGAATAAGGACTTCTGCCTTTGGTCTTTGGATTTTTTTTATATTTTGATTACAATATTTTAATAAAATTAGTTTCCTTGGTAATCATATATATTTTATTCATTTTAAACATTGTTATGAGATGGAATACATAAGTTTCACCAGACTGCCAAAACATTCCTTGACAACCCCCCCAAAAGATTAAGAACTCCTGATCTAGAGACTTCCTTAGAAAGAGAGACATTTTCCACACATCAATCTTATTTTCCTTTTTCTCACAGCACTTTATTGGCCAACGTGAAGAGTTTGAGACAGCTCGTGATAGCATTCTAGTCTGGCTAACAGAGATGGATCTGCAGCTTACAAATATTGAACATTTTTCAGAATGTGATGTTCAAGCCAAAATAAAACAACTTAGGGTAAGAAACTTCAGATCTTCTATGGGAGAGGGATAAAGAGAGAATTCATGGAAGCTTAATTTTGGGTCCTCACTGTACAACTTGTATAACAGTTCTTTTAACCTTTTTTGCAATGTTTCATTGGGATTTCAGTTCACAATTTGTCTTCTTGTCTAAATTGCTAAAGTTTTTTTCCTGATCATTTCAAATATTGGCATTATAAAAATATCCTTCCACTCACGGTTAAACCTTTTAATTCTTCATTACTATTTATGACAAAATAAGAGGAAATTAGCCAACTTTAGAAGATGAAAAGTCTCAATAAGGTAAAAAAAAAAGATTTTTCCCCTTGAGGCATTGGTGTTAAGTGACTTGTCCAGGGTCACCCAAGAAGTGGTAAGTATCTGAGATGAGATTTGAACTCGGTCTTCTTGATTTCAGGGCCAGTGCTCTATCCATTGCACTACCTAGCTGCCCAAAGAAGAATTTTTTAGAAGAGTTGATATGCACTTATGATTTGTCAAGGGAGTTTATATAATCTTATTGCTAAAGGATTTATAATTGCCTCCATGACCAATATTCTAAAATAGCATTAGTAAAATCTACACAATGACAATGTGATGGATTATATATTACCTCAATGATACTATTTTCCTATGATCATAGATAATTGTGATAGTTCACACTAAAATTTTTGTATTAACACAAAACATCCAAAAAGATTTTTTAAATTTGGTTTCTGGCATTGGTTATCATCTAGCTGGGTTGAGTGGGTGATTTAACATTTCAAGGCTTCAGTTTCCTCATTATATGATCAGGGGCTCAGAGCAATATGATTGATAAGTTCATTTCTGTCTCTGAATCTGTTCCCCCTGTTACACAAAAGTGTATTAAATAGATATGATTAATATTTTGTGGTTGTTGTTTTTCTCATTCATTTAGAGGAGCTGGTGGTTTCAATTCCTGGCATAGGAATCCTGGCTTTATGTTTTCATTGTCTATTCTAGGAAGTCTCTGACAGTGCTCCAATATTTCTGTGCAAAGCAAATATAATAGATTAATGGCCAAATTTCCTTATAATACACCTAACATATGTAAACAGTTTCTAATGATTTCATATGAATTTATTTAATGAAATTTACATGCGGTTTTGGTGCTGTTTAGGCATTCCAGCAGGAAATTTCACTAAACCACCATAAAATTGAGCAGATAATTGCCCAAGGTGAACAACTGATAGAAAAGAGTGAACCACTGGATGCAGCTGTCATTGAAGAAGAACTGGATGAACTTCGGCGTTACTGTCAGGAGGTCTTTGGTCGTGTGGAGCGATACCATAAGAAATTGATTCGCCTTCCTGTATGTAGCATTCAAAATGCTTATTCATAACACTCAAAATTTAGATAAGTGGACTCAGCTCTTGTCAGAGAGAAATATGGAAACTTATCATAGGATCAAAATAGGCTAGAAACAAAAAGTGGAAAAGTATAACAAAATCTAGGTGTATCTTTTTCTCTCTGAAAACTGATTATTTTCATATCTAAAGATCTGGAAGCTGCTGAACGACTATATATATTATACTAATACTATATATAATGATTAGTATATAATATATATATATATGTGTGTGTGTGTGTGTGTGTGTGTGTGTGTGGTAAGGGTAAGAGTGGACAGTGCATGTGTGTCTATAACTATTAAAGATGAGTATAGATTTACTGTCAGAAGGTTTTTGGTCATATGGAATGATACCATAAGAAATTCCTGTATGTAGTATTTAAAATGCTTTATTCATAAGACTCAGAGAATTTTGTTAAGTGGATCAGCTCTTATCAGAGAGAGATATGGAAACTTACCAAAGGATCGAAAGAGGGTAAAAATTGACTAGAAATAAAAAATGGAAAAGTCTTTATAACAAATCTAGGCATATCTTTTTCTCTCTGAAAACTGATTGTTTTCATGTCTGAGGGTCTGGAAACTGCTGAAAGTTTTTGTATGTGTGTTAAGGGAAGAGTGGACTATGCATGTGTACCTATAAGTATTAGAGATGAACACAGGTTTTGCTAGTATGTCTGTTCATTTTTTACAGTCCTGTGTTCTACATGAATTCAAGTATTAAACTGAAGATTTCTACTGTCATCATTGTTTGAAGTTTATACTTTCAGGATTAAGCTAGAAACATGGAAGGGGACAGTGAAAAATGGAAGCTAGGCAGAAGAGAAATAGGAAAGAGGGAATAATCTAAAAACAAAAGTAACATGATTCATATCACTTTTACTTTTAGCTGACAGATGACGAGCATGACTTATCTGACAGAGAGCTGGACCTGGATGAATCTGCAGATCTTTCTGACATCCACTGGCATGATAAGTCTGCTGACAGCATACTATCCCCGCATCCATTCTCCAACCTCTCACTTTCACTTCCCCAGCCTCTCCGAAGTGAGAGGTCAGGACGAGATACTCCTGCAAGTGTGGACTCCATCCCTCTAGAGTGGGATCATGACTATGACCTTAGTCGTGACCTAGAATCAGCAGTTTCAAGAACCCTGACTTCTGAAGATGAAGAGGGTCAAGAAGACAAAGATTTCTATCTTCGGGGAGCTATTGGTCTAGCAGGTTAAAGCATTTATTTTGTTCCCTTTAAAGAAATAGAAATTTAAATTCCAGCAAAGATATATAAATGATCCTGACTTACTTCTACTTTCTTCCCTGTAAAATCAGTGGGGTTTGTACATGAGGCAAAATTAATCCTGTATTTGATTAGTAGTTACTAATGGGGAATGGTCATATATAAACCTTTATAAATGTTAGGTTTACTCTTAGGAGATATTCCTGTGACTCTCTTCTTTTTCTTTGATAGTTAATAATTGATATCCTAGATGTCTGAATATTGTGAAAAGAAATATTGTTGCTCTGATTTATAGCTCTTCCTTACAGCAGTCATTCTCAAATTGCATTTCTTTCTTTGTATTTCAAAGGATAAATACTGTAAATTAAATTTGCTTTTATGATAATTTATAAATGATAATTTGCTTTTTTCCTCCTCATTCCCAGGAAAAATATTTCCTCCATAAGGACAATGAATTTTCCATTGCTTAGAAATCAATTTAGACTGTGCTTTTTTTGCAGATATAATGATCCCAGAAAGCCCTGAGGCCTATGTAAAACTCACAGAAAATGCAATCAGAAATATCTCTGGTAGGCATGAAAAAAGCCTAATCATAGCGAGAACCAAGTGCCTCACCCATACCTGTAACAATCTCCTTCTCTTAGCACATCTGTCCAGCCTTGCTCAGCTTATGGCGCAAGCATGTTAATGCAGATCTTTTCTCTCATCTCTGCTGGAAGATATTTGTCTAGTTAGTCATTATCAAGAGAATAGGTTTTCAATAATCATATGACACATGATACCTTCTCAGCATATTAGCTACTAATGACTATTATTAAGGACAAACAACTATGGTCTTTAGCCTTTTATGGTACCAGTTTAGAGGATTAGTGGAGTGAAGAATGGACTAGGGAATCATGAGTTCTCTTTCTCCCTATGTTTAACTACTGATGTGAGCTTAGGTAAAGCAGTCTCTTGTCATCTCAGTTTTCTAATCTACAAAATCAGAAATGCTACCCTTCTTGGTCGCTAAAAACCCATTTTTGCTGCTTTAAAATTTTAATTAATTCTATTAGGTGAAAGAATTCTAATCTATTGATTCATTTTACAATTTCCTGAGCCTTGGGTTTTCTTTTAAAGAGAAACATATTTCTTAAAGAAATTGTGATGGTGAAAAGAGACAAAAAGAGAGAGAAATTCCTTGCCAGACTACTACACACTGGTCTGGTAACTTTCAGAAAAGTACAGAATTGGGTTTGAATTATAGTTTAATAGTCTGTCAATAATGAGAGATGTAAGGACCAAATCATATAACATAACTTATTTTGGAGAGAGAATGGTGTAATCGAAATATTGCTGAATTTAAAATTAGAGGAACTGGCTTAAGATCTCAAATCTTACCCTTAATATTTATGTGACTTTGATCAATGTATTATACCTATCATTCAGTTCTTATTTTTTTCATATGTAGAATGAGGGAATTAGATAATCTCTAAAGTCCCATAGAGATCTAAATCTAGAATCTCATATAATTAACTTTATGTTAGATGATTTGCCTCTTATATTTAAAAATATTATTTTAGTTAGAAATGTCAATTAATTATATAGTAAATAGTATAACTATTTAGATCACAGGCTATAAAAAGGGTTATTCCTTTTTTATTTTTTTGCAAGAAGTGTTGCAACTCAAATAGAGGCAAATGAGCCAGCATTCTCAAGAGCATGTGACAGCATGTCTATATGCTTGGTAAAAGCTTTGCTCCCTCTTGGCCTTCTTTCAGATTTTTGAATACAAGTCTCTTATGCCTATATTTTAGTGGCTTAATTAGAACTTTTGTTTTCTCCTCAAAGAAATAATGCAATTGCACTCTTTTTTCCAGACTGATGTGTAAGGACAAAGTAATGCAAGATAAGGATTCTCTCAATTCTTAAAGAGAACTGATGAAAGATAATTTTCCCCCTAAAAGGGGAAATGTGGATTCTATTACTTTATTTTATGTGTGTTTAATAAGGCCTTCTAACAGACACATAAAGAATCTAGCCTTAGAGGGGTAATGTCACAACTATTTTCAAAACAGATTATACAACTATCTGCAAATATCAAGGTCATCACCAACGCTGTTAAGGGGGGAAAAAAATCACTAGATTAACCATTTTTCTTAAAAAATAAACATTCTAACAAATGAGCATGTCACTACTAAATTTGCTTTGTAATTCCCTCACATGCTATTTCTATGCTTCCTTATCTGAGAATAAGTCCTTAAATTTTCCTACAAATAGAAAACTCAAACTGGTAAAAAATAATGCTAAAAATTATTTTTCTTGTGGTCACACTACAGGTGAGCCAGGAGCTTTAGAATCACATATACGTCAGCTTGATAAAGCCCTAGATGCCAGCCGTTTTCAGATGCAGCAAACAGAAAATATTATCCGCAGCAAAACACCCACAGGACCTGAATTAGATGCTACTTATAAAGGATATGTAAGTATCATGTCTATTGCTATTCATAATCCCTTGTAAAAATCCCTATGATAAAATACAGCATGTTTAAAATCCACAAACTTGGTCAGTTTTTTGAGGAACATGCCTCTCTTGATCCCAAAGACATGAAATATCACCCAAAAAGCAACCCTTTACAATTACCTTTTGTATACCATTATTTTATCTTTAATCTTACTAAATATACCATCATCACTATCCTATTCTGACTTGTTCAATATTGTTTGAAATTTATTTTATTGTAAGAAAGTTACAAAATGCTTTAAGACCAACTTGTTATTTGGTTCATTTCCCAATTCAAATGATAATTTATTAAACCAAGTTTATCAGTTGAAATGTCCGTTTCCTCTTTTGGATATACTAATTCACTTAATTACCCTCAATCAGTTGTTCATTCTGGATGTTTTAATATTTTCCATGTGTCAGAGAAAATAATTCTGACATTTGCAGTATGATAGTTAATGGAAGTAAAAGCAGTACAATACACTGTTATTTTTGCTATTACCTATTGTTTATGGCACTGTGGGTAATTTTATGGCAATATCACTTAGCTCTGTGCCTAGGTTATAATAAAGATATTTTTTCAGGAAATTTGTTATTCTCTGTCATTAACTAGGGACCAAAAGCATTTTTGTTTCCTTGGCCTTTGAACCTCTTGCTACATAAATCCAAAAGACCCCTCAAAAAGATATATTGGGAAATACAAATTACCAAAGCTCACAGCTGCTACTCCTGTGTCACTGGTTCTCCTTCTTGAGCCCAGCACATAATTGACAATTAATATATGCTTCTCAACTGATTGGTTGAGGACAAGGATGGGAATCAGCCTAACTACTGTATATTGGAGTTCATAACTTTCTTAATAATAGCAGAAAAGGCATAATAATTCATATTTCATTTTGTTTCACTTTAGCTGATAAAGCTACTTCTCTATCATTTACAAATAGAATCTAATCTATTGTGGCTATCCTTAGACTGAGAAGCAGCAGAGAGAATATGCCATAGAGTCTCAAAGACTGAGAGTCAAATTTGCCTTTCAAAGATCCTAAAGGTGTAACCATGGTCAGGTTATTTAATGTCCTTTTGCCCCCCAGCAACAATCTGAAGTCATGAGTTGCACACATGTGTTGCTGAGCTACCCTAGTGAAAAAATTTCAACTATGGGAGCTCTCCTCACTCTCCACTCTACACTCATGAAATGATATCTGGTAAATGATATCTAATAAATAATCAATTTGGGAATTACTAAATATATTTGTGAAGTTCACTAAATTTTATGACATTCCAGTAAGGACTCTGAAAAATAATGCTTTGTGGTCAGTAAGGCATTAAAATTGTCCACTTGCTCCTTTCTGTACTTTTGGCAGCATTAAAAATATAATTAAAAGTGTTCTGTGAGAGTAAAAGCCTAGGCTTCAAATATATGGTTTTAATGTTTTCGGAAAATAGCATGAAATACTGATATGGCTTTTATGATTTCCAAATACATTGGTCAATCAGTGCCTAAAATAAAATGCTCCTGGGAAACTGTGGTGGTGGGGAAGGGGCAGCGGGACGATTGTCCTTCCCACTTAGAGTTAAAGAAATTGGAAGATTAAGCCACCTGCTATGATGATATGATGTATCCAAGTTCCAGGTTGATTTCTAAGGCTCAGTTCAGATCCTAAGGATTCACTAGATGATATCTTCAATCCATAATTTTAAAGGGAATTTTGAGGACAAATGCAACTTGATACATCTGAAATATGCTTTAAAAAAAACTTTTTTTTTTTTTGCTATAGAAACAGACATTCACACATACATATACATTTTTCCATCTATGTATCACTTAAATAATAGACTAATCAGGTCAAAACCTATTTTTATACATATTACTGATATAGTGGGTAGAGACAAGTCTTCAAATGAGGAAGGCTTGAGTTCAAGGAATTGTCTGTGATACATATCAGGTGTGGTTTGGGGCAAGTCACGTAATTTCCAGATCTTCTGGACAAGTAGATTCAAACTCAGATAGAAACGGGGGTCACTAATATATACATCAAGTTCACTGCAAGACACCTATTGACTTAGTTTTAAAATGTAATATCTGTATTTTATTATATTTTTATTTATTTTGGGAACTATTTCCGAATTACATTTTAACCTCTTTTGAGCCACAGTCCCAAGTGTTATAGACTGAGGACTGTGTATTTTTGACATCGCTACTTCAGATGATTTTCCAAAGCTAGTTGAAGAGAAGGTACCAATCTGAATTGGTAAAGGGAGCCCCTGTTGGTGGAATCCAGCCCTCATCCTCTATTCCTATTCGGTCAACAGCTGTTTATTGAAGCACCTACTATGTTCATAACATTGAAGGAGGTATAAGGAGAAGATATCCATTTTGTATTGGTCTTTTTGGTTTTTATTTCTAGAATATTCTACATAAAACTCAAGAGGTTTTCTGTGTTTTGTTACTGTACTTTTTTAAACAGATGAAACTTCTGGGTGAATGCAGTGGGAGTATTGATTCAGTGAGGAGATTGGGGCACAAACTGAAAGAAGAAGAGGAGAAATTATCTGGGTTTATTAACCTGAATAGCACAGAAACACAAACATCTGGTAAGTAGCACCAGCCTGAGGAGTGAAAAGGAACAGGATATCCTGCAATCCTTCAAGGTCTGACATTTTCCCAGGACTGGTTCCAATATATGCCGTAGACTGACTTTGCACTAGTCAGTGCTCTGAGCTTCTGTTCTTATTTGATAATTACTTAGGGGAAAAGGACAGACAAAAAACACTGTATTGATTTGTTCCTCTGATCATCCAAATGTGTTTTCTCTATCCTTTTTTTCCTACATATATTGTGCATGACTCACCCAATCTGATCCAAACCAATAAACATACATTTAAATAGTGTCTATGTACTAGACATTAGGCTAAGTAGATCTTAATGTGTTTGTTCAAAATGTTCATTTGCTAATGAATCTCATGTGCCTTCAAACTGCCTTGCTTTAGGTGTGATAGATCGATGGGAGCTGATCCAGGCCCAGGCCCTGAGCAAGGAGCTACGAATGAAACAGCATCTCCAGCAATGGCAACAATTCAATTCTGACTTGAACAGTATCTGGGCTTGGCTGGGGGAGACTGAAGAGGAGCTAGAACAACTTCAGCGTCTAGATCTCAGCACTGACATTCAGACCATTGAGCTCCGAATCAAAAAACTAAAGGTAGCATTAAAAAAATACAAAAAACAAAACAAAACAAAACAAAAAAAACCCCTTCATTCTTGCCTTTTCTGTTTGTACCCATAATCTTTCACTTTAACCACTGCACCACTGGATACTGCTTGGATCAATACCTAAAGTGTCAGAGTGAAATCAACAGATTCAGCTACTACTTGTTGACACATGTAATGCTCTACATATTTGGTTTTCTTCCCCACCCCCCCTTTAGAGAAAGAAAGACTATGCCCTTATCAATTCTCCCAGTCTGGGAATATTCATTATCAATCATCAGAATACAAAAGGCATCTAGCCAACACAAAATTCCCCTTGACAAGAATATAAACTGCTAATCATGCTACAATATAGGCTGTGGAGGTTTAAAAAAAAAAAAGTTTATAAAAGCCCAGAAATAAGCTTCAAAATTGTGTTGTCCAACTGTGTCACTTTATAGATGAGGAAGCTGAGTCCCAGAAAAGTGATATCATAGAACTAAATGGCAATGATTTAACTCAAACCCAGGTCACACAATAAGTGAAGGATCAGATACTCAGACTGAGGTTTTGTAATTCTGAAATCTGTAGTTCCTTATACTGTACCATAGTAGAAAGTATACTGGTTTTTAGCTGCAAAACTTTTGAATTTCAGTCCTGCCTTTTATACTCACTACCAAGGCAACAAGGTAATACAGTGAATAATATGTCAAGCCTAAAGTCAAAAAAACAGAGTTCAAGTTTGACATCAGACACTTAGTAGCTTTGTGAATCTGAATAATATCATTCAACCTCTCTTTGCCTCAATTTCTTCATCTGTAAAATGGGAATAACAACAGCATTAATTTCTTAGGGTTTTTGTGAGGATCAAGTGAAATAATAATTGTAAAGTTCTTAGCAAAATGCTTGGCACATAGTAAGCATTATACAAATTTTTGTTATGATAATACTTTTATTTGTGCAATCATTTTTTATTTATCATTACATATTGTAATTATTAAATTATTATTTATTATTATGTAGTCATATAAAATGAGCTACATTATCATATAGTTATTACATAGTATAAATAATTATGTAATTTGCACATAATGCTTACATTATTACTAGTATCATCTTGAGACCTCAACTTTCTGATATATATATATATAAAATCAAAATCATATATGATCACGAAATCATATTTAAGTGATCTCCAAGAATGGTTTCAATTCTAAATCTATAACCCTGTGACTGTCAAAATGATTAAGATGAATAATCCCTTAAGAGCATCATTTTACAAAATAGACAATGATTTGCTGATGAAAAAATAAAATTGTAAATAAAACCAAGAAACTGAAACCTAGTGATTGATCTGGTAACTTTGTCCCAGTCATGTAATAGAAACCATATTAATAATAGCTTTTTCGATACCTGCTGAAAACTACAATAGTCAGAAGCAGTAATGTAAAGGGTGTGAAATCAGCTTGTAAAAACAGATGGGAACCAGCCCTGGAAGGGCTTTAAATGGCAAATAGCTGTTATCCTGGAGGCAATAAGGAGGCAGTTTATTGAGTTGGGGAGAGTCTTACTCAGACCTGTGATTTAGAGATATATGTTTGTAGATTGAAGATTGAAGGGAGGAAAAGACTAGAGGCAGAAATAACAGGGGACTTTTGTAAATAGTCTAAGTGAGAAGTAACAAGTACCTAATTTCATAGAGGAAACAAAAGCCAAGAACAGTTAAATGTTTTGCCTAAGATGACACTGATCATAAATTGTGGAGAAAGTTTCCAGACCCAGGAACCTTGACTTCAAGTTCCACATTCTTTCAACTTTACCACTGGTGGCCATGGGAATGACAGAGAGGCTGTAAAGGTAAAATTGACAATTCTTGAAGTTTGAATATGGTTGTAGGTGGGGTTCAGGAATCAAAGGAGAAGATAACTCTGATCTTGAATCATGTGAAAATTGGAAATTGGGAATACCCTGCACAGAAAGAAGGATATAAGGAGAAGGAGAAAATAGTTCCATTTTGGACAATTTGAAGTTAAAATAACCATGGAATATTTAGTGGAGATGTCTGGTAGGTAGTTGATAGAATTGTGACAGAATTCAGAAAAGAGATATGTAAATTTGGGGTTCATCTATTAGGTGCTGATAGTTAAACCCTTCTATGTTAAGAGCATTAAGAGAATATATATTATTGTTGTCATTTTTTTTAGTTGTGTCTGATTCTTCCTGTCCCATACTAGAATGGTTTGCCATTTTCTTCTCCAGCTTATTTTACAAACGAGAAAATTGAAGCAAACAAGTTAGCTTTAGATTTAGATTCACATAGCCAATAAGTGTGTGAATCTAGATTTGAACTCAGGAAGATGTTTTTCTAATATCAAGCCTAGAAATCTTTCCACTAAGCCATGTAGTTACTCTAAGAGAACATACATAGAAAGATAATAGGAGAGGATTTAGGACAGAATCTTGGGGGATATCCATATTTAATGGCTAGAAAATGAATGATAATCCTGGAACTATGCCTGAGAAGGAACGAGGGAGGATGATGCCAAGAAAAGGGAGGAAAGACTAGGAAAGGGATGGCTGACAGTGTCATAAATTGCAGAGAAGGGTGAAAACTGAGAAAATGTCAGAGTTAGCAATTAAGAGATGGTTAATAACCTTGGGAAGAGCAGATTAAGTAAAAAATGGTATGGAAGCTGGATTGAAAAGAATTAAAATGAGAGTAGTAGGTGTGGATAGAGAATTTACAAATGTAGAAAATTTGAGTTTTACTGAGAAATGCAAAACAGATATAAGATAATAGTTTGAAGGGGGTGACTAGGTGGCAAGGTAGATGGAGTGATGGGTCCAGACACACAAAAAAAATCCTCTTCTTCAGTTCAAATCCAGATTCATACACTAGCTATGTGAGCCTGGGCAAGTCATTTTATTTTGTTTATCTTAGTTTCCTCCTCTATAAAATGAGCTAGAAAAGTAATTGACAAACTACTTTAATATTTTTGGCAAGAAAATTACAAATGAGGTCACACATGGTTTGCTATGTCTGGAAACAACTGGACAATAACAGTTTGAAATGATGATATGGTCATGTAAAGGGTTTTTTTTTTTAAAGAAATGAGGAAAGTAGCATGTTTGTAGGCAGCAGGGAAGAAGCCACTGCATAAGAAAAAAAAAAAAGAAAATTAGATTTAGAAAGAAAAAAATATATGGAATAAATGCCAAAAGAAACTGGAGTATATGAATGGGTGTTGATTCCTATGGGCCACATGATTCTTCTCATCCCAAAAAAACATTCAAAACTAAAATTGCTTCCATAGGTGTTGAAATAACATCCTAATAAATAAACATCCTTTAAATCAATATCTTAAAGCATCTCCCACCTATTGGTCTCCTAAAGATGATTTAAAAAAAAAATTATGAATTATCTAAGGCCCCTCTTCCCTAAATAAAGTAAATCACTTCAAGTCAGATCTGAAAAACAGGACCCAATCTTGCTATTACAACCATATCTTGAAAAAAAGTCATAAAAATAAAGATGTTGCCTTAGCCCTCAAGGAAATCAGGTCAAGGTAATAGTAATGATACATGACTTCTTTGCCTCTTTGGATTATTCCTTTAACATTTTTTCCCCTGGAAATCTCTTAATGAGTAAACCTTGTATCTTTCTACAAGTGGAGTTTTATGATTCCTTTGGCTTCCTCTCACATAATGCCTACAAAATAGAAAATTGAAAAATTCAGACACTCCATTTCTTATTTTTCAGAGTCAGAAATAATTTTTCCAAGATTGTTTTTTTTTCCAACAAATTTAAATGATTGACAGATAAAATTGCTCATCTGACTAATTGCTTTGATATTATGTAGATATAATTCTTAGTCTATTGATATGGAAACTATAGATGAAAGATTTAGTTACTGTTGTCAAAAGTGAATTTTAGAGACCCTAAGGAGGAGGAGGATGAAAATGATGAAAAATCACATATATATACTGTATTAAAATGACAGTGAACTCATAATCTTGCTATGATGTAAGAAATAGTAGTATTATCTTCAAGAACAGTGAACCTGGAATCAAGAAGACCTGAGTTGAAATTTGTGGTGTAAGAACAAAAAAATGATGAGATAGTGGGGAGGGAGAAATAACAAAGCTAAGCAACTGTATGGGCAATGAATGAAAGCAAAGAGACCAGAATTAGTCATAGGCTACAAACCTGAATGACTGGACTGAAAGAATGATAGTACCCTCAAAAGAAACAGAAAGGGCAGGAAAAATAGTTAGGTTTGGGTGGGAAATAATGAATTCTGTTTTGGACCCATTGAATTTGAGATATCTGTGGGGCATACAGGCAGCTGGTGAAGTAGCACTTCATGTTGAAAAATAAATAAGCTCTAGATATGTAGATTTAAAAATCATCTCTGTAGGGGTGAGAGTTGAATCCATAGAAACTGATAAAATCACTGCTAAAAAAGAAGAAAAAGAGGTTCCAGTAACCTTGGAATGTGTGTTTCATTATTGAAGTTGTTCATTTTGATTTTTGCTTTGGTTCATCTTTATAGGAGCTTCAGAAAGCAGTTGATCACCGAAAAGCTATCATCCTTTCCATAAATTTGTGCAGTTCAGAATTCACACAGTCTGACAGTGAGGAGAGCAAGGAACTTCAGGAGAGACTGGCCCAAATGAATATGCGCTGGGACCGAGTGTGCAGTTTGCTAGAAGACTGGCGTAGCTTGCTACAGGATGCCTTAATGCAATGTCAGGTTTGTATCAGATTTCTTTCTAGCCTCTGAAGTCACTATCTATCAGAAAGTTCTTTCCCTCCTCCTAATTACTTAAAAGACAGAGTATTTTTATGGGCTTCATGATTTTCTCAGCACTACCAGTATAAAATACTTCCAACCTGTCCCAAAAGAATATAGTCCCTAATTCAGAAGTACTTGTGTCAAAAAGATGACAATTTCTACCTAAAACTGATGTGAATGTGGTCACTTCTGTAACATAATTCTTTTTTTTAATAGAATATTTCAAGGTATAAATCTAAATATAGATTACAGATGCCCAGGTGTTATTACATTTTTGTTTTTGTTCTTTTAGTTAAAGGCCCCTTACCAGGCCTTTTCCTTCAGAATCACACAAAAGTACTAGGTCTAAGAGCTTATAAATCTTATTTAAATCTCATAGGGTCTAAATGCACAGAAAGAACACTTATATATTAAAATATTACAATATATTATAGACAATGTGTTTCATAAGATTTGTGAGTTCAGCATTATTGCTACTCCTTTCATGGAATATTTCAAAGTTTCTGAATGCCTACTAGATGGTTTGGCCTCAAGTTTCATCATCAGATGGCTACATTTTGAATGATGAATTTCCACATTAGCTAAACCATTCTATATGAAAAGTTTTGGGTAGGTTTTTATTTCAGATCTTTAGCGATTAATTTTAGCTTATAATCATTAACTTGTATAACATACTTGTATAATTAATAATTAAATTTATTTATTATATACATACATGTATCATATAATTTTACATAAACATATTATGTGAATATTCTATTTAATATAATAATTTGTATTTAACTTATATAATATCCAACATGTAACTGTAACTTATATAATCATAATTTTTTTTCAGTTCATAATCATTGACTGTATTAGTGTTATCTAACATTTACAAAGAAGTTTGAGGTTTACACAGTGTTTTGCACATCATCTCATTTGAACCTTACAATTCTCTGAAGTTGTTATTTCAATTCCTATTTTACAGATAAGGAATCTGAGCTGAAAGATTTTAATTATACATTTAATCTATATCAGATTGCTTTCTGTCTTTAGGGAGGGTGGAGGCAAGGAAGAGAGGAAGAAAAAATTAGAACACAAAATTTAACATAAATGAATGTTGAAAACTATCTTTACATGTATTTGGAAAAATAAAATACTATTTAAAAAAGAAAAAGGAGTTAATGATAGTAAGTATCTGAGAAAGAATTTGAATTGAGTTCTTCTTAACCCCAAGTACAGAACTCTATCCACTGTTCCCCCTAGCTGCCCTAGCTTATCTCCAGTTGGTAGATCTTACAAAAGAAAATGGTCACTTCCATGATGCTTCTTTTATTTTTGATCCCTTACTTCCAATATGGCCAAAAGATCATAAATGATTTCTATGGAATATTTAGAAGACTAATTTTATAGTTTAAAATATTCTAAAGAAATATATTTCCTCTATTCAACAAATGGAGCATTCATTAGATGTATGGTAGTGTGTTAAATGCTGTGGGAAAATCAAGATAAGTAGAAGCTATGTCCCTTCCTCCTAAACCTAAATTAGTTTATACAATAAATCTATACACATGAATTATTTATATAACAAAGCAATATAGCATCTGAATAAGTGTCCCAATTTTAAATCATCATCATCATCATCATCATCTCATAAAAGCTATCATTTGTGTAGCACTTAGTATATGTCAAGTCACTTTGCTAAGTACTTTGACATTATTATCTTGTTTCATCCTTATTATTCCACCTAGCTGCCCATAAGAAGGGAGTGTGGAATGACATTTCAGTTCAATAAGCTGTTATTAAGCAATACAAAGCACTAGACTAGATTCTGAAGATAATAAAAATGAAAAACAACACAATCCCTATACTCAGATTTCCTACATAAGCAATACTATATATTTAAATCTAAGTCTAATTTTAAGGTGGGAAATAAGAGTTAAACAAAGCATGGTAGGAAAATTGAAAAATCAAATAGAATACTTTCATGAGGAAAGGGAAGGTGTCATAAAGAATGTGATTTCTAAACCAAACCTTAAAGGAAGAAAAGGATTTTGACAGGTAAAGATGACATTAAGAAGGCATTCCAAGGTTGCAGAAATGCATGAAAGCATGATAGTTGATGGACCTGCCTTATTAGACTGCCACTACTAAAAATTACAGTCATAAAGGAAATGTATGTAGTCCTCAAGGGTCACAAAATGTCCTCCAACATTATTTTTATGAGAGATTGCTCTGACTCTCTGTGCTATTGCTTTTTTATTTACTTTCTGTTAAAATTCTCCCCAAGCTTCACATTAATCCTTTAAGGTAATGCTAGAGGGAATTATCATTTCCTTGCCTATATTACATGACCAGTAGATGTTAGAAAGCATTATTTGAAACCAGATATTCCTGTCTCCAGCTCCATGTCAAATATGCCAAGCTACCTGTAGTGATGCATAATTGAATTGAACTATGGTGATGGCCAAGTTTGTGTGTCCATGAACACACATGAGTGTATGTCTATGTATGTGTCAAGAAAGGAGAAGAGACAAGAGATATAATAAAATAGAATTGATAAAACATGGTAATGATTAGATATGGGCATAGTAGGAGTAATAAAAGAGTATCTGACAACTTTGGGGATTCAGAACATGTGTGTCTGAAAGGATGTTAGTATTTTAAAGGTGTGATTAACACCTTGGTATCTAAATAAGTCGTTTAGTCATGAAACATATATTCCAATTTCCCTACATCTAAATTGTATCTAGGTAATGAGATGAGGCAGCTGATAGCTCAGAGGAGAGACACTGGTTCTGGAATCAGGAAGACCTGAAATCAAAACCGGCTTCAGATACCTTTTAGATGTATGACCCTTAACCTCTGCCTTCAAACAGATTCACTGGGGAAAGAAATGGCAAACCACTCTAGTATCTTTTCCAAGAACATCTCACAGACAGCTATGATATACCTAGAGTCTTAAAGAGTGGGATGTGACCGAATGATTTAACAACAAAATAAATAAGATACACTACGAGGAGACATCATTTGATGTGTTAGAACAGAAATAATAACCTTGTATCTAGAAATAATAATGTGACTGCCATTAAAATGAAGATGTTATGAGAAAGTACTACATTAAGTACTAGCCAAGTACATCAATTAAAGAAAAGAGATGTGACCCAAATCTGTGTGTAGATGTGAGTATGTGGGTAGATGGGTTGAGAGAAGTCATAATAGTATTACTCAAGATCATTATAGATCCTCTCATTCTTTTTTTTCCCCTCCCATTCTTTTTAAGGATTTCCATGAAATGAGCCATGGATTACTTCTATGGTTGGAGAACATTGACAGGAGAAAAAATGAAATAGTTCCTATTAATCCAAACCTTGACTCAGAAGTACTTCAAGACCAACACAAGATGCTTATGGTAGGATGTTTGACTCTAGCCTCTGGGGGAGATTTAGAAAGGTTTTCTTCATTTCACTGAAAAGAAAGATAATACAGAATCAAGTATTCTACTGTGCTTTGGTCTCTAAGTTCAAGCCCTTTTAGTGCTAAGTATTTTTACAGCTATGTATATCCACAGGGGATGCCATCAACTGGAATTGAGTTTCTGAATGAATTCTTGGTTGAATTTGTAAAATGTCTGTGACTGCTCTTTCCCTTATTTATTCATTTATTAGGGGGAGGGAAATAAGAAATAGTAGATTTTGGTGGCAATGAATTTTTTTATGTTCCATTAGGAGAAAATGTTTTTGTGCTAACAGCTTTCTGTAACCCTGAAAAGGTTATATCTCATTTACAACCTGTTATCTTGACTTAAGGGCTTAGTAACTATCAATTGGATGCTAATGCAGATCTTGGAAACTACATAGTTTTACCACTGCATTTCTCCTGCATTATTGAATATAATGATCACTTCTGGAGTTTAGACAGATCCAGGAATGGAACACACATCTTCCAGACTTCACTGGGAACACCCTCATTCCTTTAACCAGCATTAATCATTAAATAATGAATGATGAATCTTCCACTGTATCTTAAAAATGTTTGATCACACATCAAAAATAAAGAATTGGACTTGGATAATTTTTTAATTACACTTAAAATACAACAAATAATGCTTTATATCTTTAAAATCTTTTCACCTTCTTTGATACATATGATCCTCACAACAGTCTTTTGAGTTAGATAGATCATTGTCTCGATCTTGCACATTAAAAACTTGAGGGTGAGATAGATGTGGTGATTTGTCCATTACCATACAGCAAACTATGATGGGTAAAGCATTTTAGTATTATTTGCTCCCATCCAAAGCAGTGTTCTTAACTGCTGTGCCATCAAGTTGACCTTTCTGTATGCACATATGGCATTCCATTGGATGGGCACAGAATTGTCCTAGTTTAAAGAGCTATTTTTTCCAAGTTTTATGAAGTGCCATGTATGTTGAAAATTTGTAGGGGAAAATAATATTTTACTGTGTATATAGCAAATCAGACGTGAGTTGCTGGAGTCCCAACTAAAAGTCGCATCACTGCAAGACATGTCCTGCCAACTCTTAGTTAATGCTGAAGGAAAAGACTGCTTGGAAGCCAAAGAAAAAGTCCACGTCATTGGAAATCGACTTAAACTTCTCTTGAAAGAGGTTAGTCGCCATATCAAAGACCTGGAGAAGATCTTAGATATCTCAAGCAGTCAACTGGTAAGTGTCTATTTCATCAATAAGCAAACTCTTTAATTCTTCTTCAGTTGCTGTATAGTTTGTATCTAGAAAATAAAATCTTTTTTTTTTTTTAATTTAGAGTGCCTTTAAATCAGGATATAGCAAAAAAAAAAAAAGTTATCAGAATGGAAAAAGCCTGAAATGGAAAAGGACTTAGTCACTTGTTAGGTCCAAAAGAAATCTTTTTGCTCAAAAAGAGATAACAGAGCCCAACTATGGGTTTTTTGTGGGTTTTTTTTTTTGTTTGTTTGTTTGTTTGTTTGTTTTTGTTTGTTTTTTTGGTTCTTTTCCATATAAGCATCAGTCATCTTAGAAGTAAAGTTTCTTCCAGGAATACAAACAGTTCATATTTAAACCTGCCCTCTTCTTTTTTCTTAATGAAAAAACTACCTAGTTGTAGCATGCAAAATATCTGTACTACTCAGGCATAAGAAATTAATTTCTAGTGGAAAAAGAAAGCTAGAGAGGGAAGATAATAAGGGAGAAGGGAAGGAAAGAAAGAGGAAAGGAAGAAAAGAAGGAAGGAGGGGAGAGGGAGAGAAAGAGAGCGACGGAATAAAGAAGAAAAGGAGAGAGAAAGAGGAAGGGAGAAAAGAAGGAAAAGAGGGAAGGAGGGAAGGAAGGAACAAAGATGTGTTAATAAAAGATTTATTTGAGAATTCCTTGTCATAAGCATGCAAGATCTCTTATTCTTTTATAAATATATAAATATATCCAAAATAATAGCACTGCCAAAAAAAAAAAAAAAAAATCAGAGTATCCTTGACACCGCAAATGGACTACTAGATGATTTTGTCAAGAAGTCCAGATAAGTGAAATTCCCTCAGGGTCTAACGGATTAGGCAATCAATTAGCTATGTCTTTCATTTTTCATATACTATATTTATTGTTTTATAATATAAAATCATAAGGAAATCCCCAGTAGGGTTGAAAAATATTTTAAGATAATAAATTAGCCTACAAAATATTCAAGATAGACTGTGTACAAAGCCCATTTCAAATTCCAATCCTAAGGATTTCACTATTAGAATCTTTAGTTTATTAAAATGTAGTAAGAATCTTCAATACCCACACTCTAACTCTTGGGCTATGGTGATATTCAGAGTCCTGAGATTTGTCTAATGAAATTCAATCTTGCATGTAGGATTTATCCTCTTGGTCTTCTGCTGATGAACTGGATACCTCAGGATCTGTGAGTCCTGTATCAGGAAGAAGCACCCCAAACAGACAAAAAACGGTAAATTAATACTGGCTATCTTCTATCAGCCCTAGGGAGGAAACACTAAGAAATAACAGTATTTGTAGTCAACAATAAGGTTCACAGAATTTTCTTGAGGGAAAAGCAAAAGGTGTCTCCCCCTTCTCCCACAAGAGGTTTTCCTACAATTTAATATTGCTTCCTAAATCCTGCTGCATTTCTACCCTGCATGAAATCAGTAATGGAAGATGGTATCTTTATTTTTGAATTAAAAAAAATATCAGGGCTCCAGGTGTGGCTGGTATGCAGGATATTTTTGTTTCTCAAATGCCAATTCTAGCAGGTCTATGTTATGCCTTTGGCAGCCTTTTTGTTTGGTCTTCTTCATCTCTTTAACCATTTTTTCAGCTAAACGATCAGGCTGCCACCCAAAAAATAATCATCAAAACTTATTTTAAAGTCTTAGTAAGACTCTTGATTTGATGAATGTAATGACTTTAGTTAACTATTTACAAATTGGTCTTAATAAGGTTTTAAAATTCTTAAGTGATCAAGTGTGCTCTTTTCCAAAGCTGCTCCTAGGTTATGACCTAGAAGATTTGCGGTGAATTGAGCAGTGGCTTCTGGACCATCTGCATCAATTCAAGTGACCCTAATTTGCCCGTGGGTGAAAAAAAATGAAAATAAAATCAAAACAAAGCAAAACAAAACAGCTGATTCTATCCCTGCTGCCCTTTATACCTTGATCTTTGTATGTAGTGAGATTTTTTTTGTCCTGCTTTACAATTCCATTGTTTTTTTTTTTATCCCATTCTCCTTAGTTCTTAGAATAATATTGATTTCATTTGCACTTTTTATAAGCATCTAAGTTTTGTCCTGGTGAACTTTATGATCTTTTTTAAATTGATTTTTTGCAACATTCACTAGTTTCGTGTAGATCCTAGTTTCAGAATGTGAAGGAACACTGGCTTTTCAGTAATTTCCATTTGAGCTTCTAGAATGAATATTTACTTGTTTGTTCTTTAAACACCTTTTAACAAAGTAATCTCATGCTGTTGTTTTATTAATCTGCCAAGAAGGGAAAATGGACATCTCAAACATTCTGGAAAATAAAAAAAAATATAACTGAATGAAGTGATATAGTGAATTCATATACGATTTAAATGGGTAAACATTTAGTTAAAAACATGCCAACTAGAAATCTATTATGTTTATCTTTATCATTTGACTATTTGGTTTATGTGCATTACAGCCCTATTCATAGATGTCCACATCCTCATTTTTCAGGCCAAACTCTAAAAATCTTTTATCTACCTTGAAAAACAGTATAGATGAAAACTTAGAAATTCTTGAATAATGTGGGATCATTTATAGCCTATACCAAAACATATGACTAAAATAAAATAAAATTTTACCATCACTGTGGAAGTGGCTAGAGTAATAGATTTCATGGATCTTAATAAATGCTAAGTAATTTGGACATTCATTTCATTTGTTCAACAGAAGAAAAGCCAGTTTCCTTGGTTCATGGGTATTGATCACTTCATTTGATTTGTGTTTTCCTTTGCTGCACTTTTAGTTTAATTTTCATCAGTAGCTTGTCTTTATTTGCCTGGACTGAACATTCTTCTTTCTTTACCCCCTGTTCATTGCAAACAGCCACGGGGCAAATGTAGTCTCTCACAGCCTGGACCCTCTGTCAACAATCCACATAGCAGGTACCTTATTCTCCTGGTTTCCACACTGTTCTAGAACTACAAGAGGATGATAGAAAATGCCCTGATTAGGACCAGCCTGCATATAATCTGCCCACAGAGGAGTAAAATAACTACTTATTTTAGAAACACCTTTGCCTTCAATAAGCAGGTTGGCAAAAGTTTGGGTTCCTCCAAGAATACCAAAATACTTATGAATTTTACAATACAAAGCTCTTGGTCCTTACACACACAAAAGAAAATCATTCCCCAACACAGGCACTGTTTTGATATACTTTGCCAGGTGATGGTCCTTTATATGTGTAACATAGAGACCATGTAGCTGACTAGAACATGACATCATGGGGTTTGAGGCAAATAATTTTTATCATCCTCTTAGTTCTAGATTTTACATTAAGACAGGTGATAGAACAATGCAATATTTTACCATTTACAGAACCCACAAGTCTGAATAAAGCATACTAACACCCTTCCCTTTCCTCCCACCCTGCTCCCAGCTTTTGATTTTTTTTTTAACATTTTATTCAGTTTGTGGGTTTTGGGTTCTTGAGATTCCAAAAAAAATAGAGTCAGCATTTGGGTAACTTCATCTAAAAATCCTTAGCATCTTATCTCTTTAGCATTGCCTTCAGCTCCTCTGCAACCCACACATTAAGTCACTAACTGTCCTTGATACCCATCAGAGTGTTCACTCTGGGAGCAAGACCCAGTGTCCACTACTCTGTAACCACTAGAGAGCAGACTTACAGCTGCCGCTTTTTGCTTTCCACCTTGTCTCCAGTAGTTCATCATTTCTGCAGCTAACAGTGCTTTTGCATTCTTCCTTGTTGGTGTGGTGTGTCTGTGTCCCTTCACTCTTTCACTGATTAATTCATGTCTCCCCCTCCCCCAACCTCAGACAATTTTAAAAAGAGAGAAAGAAAGAAAATTATTTCCTCCCAGCCAATTCCAAATTCCACTCCTTGGTACTTCACTGTTAGAACAGTTCAGCCTCCTGGGAGTTTATCTGGTATATAGCAGAACTCTGAATTCCTAAGGGGAGGGATAAGAGGAAGTCCAAGACTCTAAATAATCATTTTCAGTTTGCCAGTTGGGACACTTGTATAAGAGAATTCTCATTCAGTTACCCTGAGGTACTGAAATATTTATAATATCTTGATGTATCCTTCTCTGTTAGACAAATACATAGATGTATGTGTGTATATACAAACTTACATACACATGCACATACAAATATATACCTGTACTTGATTTGAAAACAAAGATGTTCCTAGAAAAAAAAATGGCAACTAATAAATGCAATTGGCAAAATGCATCTCTGCACCTTCAGAGTTATTTTTTATAGACTCTGTTCACTATACCCATGATGCATTCCCTAGCCTCTGCAATAGAGGTAGTGTACCCTACTAGTAGACAATTGTCTTGTGGATTCCCTCTCCTCCCCTTTATCACATCCCCCACACATGCCTCTGCCCTCTCAAAGAAAAATTTTATATCATTGATTTCAGCTTGGAGAACACTGCTGCCTTTTAATGAAGGCAAAAGAATGTGGCTCAAGGGTGGGAGGGGGGATTGCAAAATTACAGCACAAGATGGTCTTCCTCCTCTTTCCCCCCCCCCAATGATAACTGGAATCTAAATTCAGGCAGATATACATATTGGTCTTGGAACATAGGTATAAATTGTTTCTATTCCATTACCACCTCTCCCACTGGACCCTCTCCCCACATTTCTTCTCAGGATTTCAGGCGTCTCTATGTGCAAGGCTGAGCAGGTGCTTCAACATGCATCTTACCAGTGCTTTGCAAGCTTGGGGAACAGCCCCCTCCCTTCTAGCTGGGGCATCCACTTGGCACCTTTCAGATCAGCTCTGTCCAGCACTGTTTATTAACACATCTCCTTAGCAGTACAACACAATGTTCAATTTGTTACTCAGACAGGCATGAAATACAAACGAGTTTCACCTGAATGGTAAACTTAATCAAACACGCTAGGCAGACAGGTTGTGGTTGAAGTTGATTGGGTTTTTTAAACTCAATGGCGCCGCTGTTTGGGGTGTACCCACTGTGGGCAATGAATGCAGCTCCTGCTGGGAAAGGATTAACTTACAGTACATGCTGTCACATTGTTCCAGAATATTTTCACATCAGAGTACTTCGTATTTGATCTTGCCCTGGATCAGCAAACTTGAGGTTGCAGTAGTTAGGGCAGACAGAAAATCCCAACAATTTAGGAATGTTGACCCCAGAAGTTTAAATTGTAAAATTTTAAACCAATGGTTTTTAATTTTTTTTCTTTATCTTGAGTGGTGTGAACAGGGTCAAGGATTGGGGTAGAATTTTTTTTCTTTTGAAGTCAAATATCATTTCCTTGTTTTGTCAGTTTCTGTCTTCTGTGTAATGCAATTTAGTCTTGCCATTATGTGTCTGCTCCATGAGCATGGTATTCAGTTTAGTCTACTACATAGCTAGAAAATTTAATCCAGGATACATAGTGAATGTTATGCTAAATTAATTTATGAGAAGCCCCTAACACACACACACACACACACACACACACACACACACACACACACACACACACAGAGTTTCCCTCTTTATTTCAGATACTAAGACCATTGAAAAACTGTGTGCATTCATAGCTATAGTCATAGATTTTATATAAGAATAGTTGTTTTAAAATTATATAATGTTACCAGTTATAGTGGCACATGCCTGTTATCCCTATGAATGGAGAGATAGACTTAGTTCAGGAGTTCTGAGCTATAATAGGGCTCAAGCCAATTAAATGAATAACCCCTGGGATTGTGGGGCCATATGGCTAATTAGTAAGGGGTGAAAAATAGCAAATCAAGATTTCTGTGATGATCAGTAGGGCATTGAGCACCTATCACTGGACACTGCAATCCTAGCCTAGATGATTTGGGGAGAAATAGTCTGCAAAAATTAAAATAAAGAAAAAATATTGTTTTGAATGAATTAGACTCAAATTTTGATATGGAGATCAGTCTATTTCATTCAACTCTGTCCAAATTCTTACACTGAAGGCCTGATTAGTACTCATATGTTAAAAGTTGTGGCTGTAGAAATTAGTTAATTCAGCCCCCTCATTTTATATATGAGGGAACTGGGATCCAGAATACTTAAATATTTGCTCATGCTTGTACAGGTGGAATGAGTGAGAGAAGATGGATTTAAACCAATTTCCTCTGACAACACTACTATTCCACAAAGATAGTATAACAAAAAGATATATTAGGATGACTATGGATTACAGATGCTTAATACATTAGTTCAACTATGAATAGATTCACACTGGAATCTCACCATAAAAACTATTTGTTAGAGAGTGGCATTCAGCAACTGTTGATCTCTGTCTCAGATCTATGCAGAAAGACCATTTTATTGAAATTGTAAAAGAAGTTTATCCAGTAGGGAAGGACATTTGACAGAGCATTTCCTTATATCATTAAAATTATTAGTTCAAACCCTATCCTTTTCCCTATTGTCTGCAGCAGTAATATTAAACTCAAAAATGAGTTTTCCCTATATAAGGCAGTTTTATGTATTGAGTTCGATCGCCAGGGTTAAATTTATTTTGTTTACCCTTTTTTTACATTTTATTATCTCAATGTTTTACATTTAATTACATTACAATTACAATTATATTACATTACATTTATATTTGCATCTTATTTACCTATTTACCTTATGTACCTCCAATACATTTCTCTTTACCATTTTTGCCCTATGACAAGATCCTCATTAATACCAATGATGAGTTTCCCCCACATATGATCTCATTAATTAAATTTGCACTTCGTATTTTCATTGGGCTGGAACCAATACTCATAATTTATATTATTGTGACTTTAAATTCTGACAATTTGAATACATGTATCCATTTCCATGATTCATTATTTGTACTAATATTTCTGTGTATCAATTCCCAGCATATCATAGAAACATAGATGTAGAGTAGAAAAAACTTCATATGCCATCTAGTCCTTTGTCTCCATTTTATAGGTTAAGAAATTGAGGGCTAGAGCAGTCTGATGTCTTGCTCAGGTTCACATAGCTAGCAAATAGAAAAGATAGTATACAAATCAAAGAAAGTCCTGATTCCCAGATTCATCTAATTTACAAATATTCTCTGGTTTCTATCAGATAAATAAACTACTACCTGAAAATGTTAAGCACTTTACAAGATTCATTATATGATCGAAGACACTTCAACATGACAAAAGTTCAATAGAATGTACCTAGAATTCAGCAGCCTCTTATTTCTTAAGAAGCTGGTCTGTCAGCTGCCCTATTTATCCACAAAGCTAGATGCCATAATGGATAGAGTACAGGATCTGGAGTCTGGAAGACCTGAACTCAAATCTTACCTTAAGATACTTACTTGCTGTGTAACTCTAATCCTAGTACTTAACCTTTCTTTATATCATTTCCCTCATCTGTAAAATGGGGACAATAATAGCAGCTACCTCCCAGGGACAACAAATAGGATAAAATTGGTTAAGTATCTTGTAGATTAAGTGCTTTATAAATGCTAGCTATCATTATTGTTATTGTCTACAATTCAAGAGGCAGAATAATATATTCATTAACAATTAGATTTCAAAGTTAGGAAGACCTGGATTCAAGTCCTATCTCTGATATTTACTTGATATGTGATCCTGGGGAATATCAATTCTAACCTCTCAATTGTCTAAGACTCTAAATTTTTGAGAAGATGCTAATCTCACTAGTGAAAGGAATTTCATCAACAGGGAAATTCCTTCTATCAATTAAATTACAAATCATGTCTTTACCCTTTATTCCATTCTCTGCAGCACATGTTAAATCCAAAGAGAAATGTTAAACCTCATACATAAGAACCCCTTCAGGCCTCAGACTTCAAAAACTACCCATATACCCAAATAATAATTTTTATTAATTTATGTATTTTGTTAAATCATTTTCAATAACATTTTTACCTGGTTCAGTCCATACTTGTATGTTTGACACTTCTAGAATAGAGCCCCCTCACATCAAGATCTTGATTATCCCTAGTGAAAGAGAAGCTTGGATCAGTGTATATGAGTCCTTGACCAAGATGAAATATTGAGTTTGGAACTAGAATATATTTGGGATTTTTTAGGTTGCCCATAGATGCCATGTAGCTCCTAGGAAAGATTATAGGTAAAGGATAATGTCCTATTTCCTTAAAAACCTCTCTACATAATATAAGCAAACATCTTTTTTTCTAGATATAGTTGCCACATTGTTTTCTCATGATGAATTACTTCATTACTCCATCTCCCATGTTAGCTAACAGGTTATAAATTTCCTTACATTATTTTAAACAATTCTTATAGCAAAGTTTTGATTTGAGTGATATTAGAACAGATTGGATTTTTCTCATTTCCTTGATTTCAGCTTTTTGTTCAAAAGAAGTCCTTTTCTATTATTGCTTCTATCCAGTCTTATGTGCTATTTTACATTTTTCATTGGACCCATAATTATACTGATAAAGTATACTGGAGCAATTTCCAGGTAATTTAAATGGGGAAGAAAAAATACCCTACTATTGAGTGAAAAGGGAATTTTTTTTTATTAGAATTAATTACATTGTCTTCATCAATCAGGTTTCTTGGTTCAGCTTCCATTTCATTTTGTCTGTGTAGACACATTCTAAACACCAAGCAGTAACCATGTCCATTAAGGTAGCATTGCCAAGGGGAAAAGAAATAAAGGGGCCAAAGTCTAGTCAAAAGGCTGCCTTTGTTCTTTCTCTTGGAAATCCTTCCAACCTCTATTGAAATCTAGGTGTCTTTTAAGGCCAAGGATAATATTAAAAGAGTACTTTTCACCCCAAGATCATTAACCCTGTTGGGACTTTAAAGGTAAAAACCAGATTCACCATAGACAAGAGATGACTTTGGTCACTCTTGAACTTTAGTGGATCCAAAAGAAAAAAAGGAGAGAGGAGTTCTGTAAAAAGGCAGGTTGCAATTTTCAAGGGAAGGCAACTCCTTGGAAGGTAATTAAGCACTGTGTGTTCCCTTTGTCCCTACTTCAGCCCATTAACTCTCAGTGTGTTGGCATTCTTAGACAGTAGAAGGCCTAGTCTAATTGAACTTATTAAGGAATGCTCTGATGCTGTTAAATGTGCCATGTCCTTTCAGGGGGCTCTTTACAATATATGACTTTATATAACACAAGAATAAGCTCCTGGTTCAAGAGCATACTGTTGTTTAATGTGAAACCTTTGTTTTGATCTTGGACTTTGACCTAAACATCAAAAAAGTACATCTTTCCTCTCCCCATCCCCTTCGTTCAAATCTGCCAGACAAATTTCAGGTATATGCATAGTCAATCCATTTCTGGAAGACTTAAAAATCCTATGCAATAAATGAATCGAGACAAATTATCTTTCATTCTAGTTGAACATTAATAATTTCAGTATTATTAATGACCTTTAACTTGGCCATAATCAACAGGTTCTAAGTAAGGAATATCATCTACCCGAAGTTTGAGGGAAGTTGTCAAATCAGTGTAGACTGAAAAAAACACTGTAATTCAGTATCCATGGTCACTGAGCCCACTTATTTAAGGATACTTTAAAGCAAGCCAGTGCAATTTTGTTTCAATAATCCTCTGACTATATTTGGGAAGGAAGGAAGGGAGGGAGGGAAAGAGGAAGAAAAGAAGGGAGGAAGGAAGGAAAGGAAGGAGGTAGAGAGGAAGGAAAGAAAGAAGGGAACTAAGAAGACAGGGAAAGGGAGCATTTCAATGCTGTAATATTTTGCCAATTACTGGAGATGCAAATGCAAAGAGAAGTCCTGTCCTCAAGGAACTTACTTTCAAATGAGGAAAACAAAACTGGAGTAGTATCTGACCAATAGGAAATCAGATGGTTCCAAGTGAGTTGAGCTTTGAGTACACTCCTTAAATTCATTCCATAATTTCTCTATATGAGACTGCTGTGTCACAAATGTCAGCCAGAGGTTCATATCTATTCTTTCATAAACCAACAAGTCTAAATATTGAGACCACCACATTAGACTCAGGAGACCTGAGTCCTAGTGATGACTTTGCCAGCAACTAGCTATGCATTCTCATAAAAAGATTTTTGGTTCAGATCCTCAGTTTTGTCCCTGCTCTTCTTATTTTTCAACTGCTAAATGAGGGATTGGCCCAAAATGTTTTTAGCTTGAAGACTCTTTGAGTCTGACTCAGAAGCTGAAATTAAAGAGGAAGTCTTGCCTGTTTTCTATTAATGTGTCATAATACTATCTCTGATACATTTCCAGAGTATCAATCACTTTATTAGGCAAAGACTAGTGTATAGCTTTAGTTTGTGCATCAACCTAGCCAGGTACTAAGTTGCTGAAAAGGTTGTTTGTACAGTGATACATTTTTTGATCCCAGTAAGTCTTAGTCCAACTATTACTTCATAAAAAAGTTTCAATATCTGTCAATATCTGTCAATAGCTATATTTTTGGAATCATAGTTCCCTAAAGTTTTAAAGCATATCATTTTGTACAATGCCTGCATGATTTACCTCAACTGTTTTTAATGTCAGAGCAGTTCTTGATTTGACCAGTAGATGGCAAACATTCGTTTTGCTTCCTACATAATGATCATAGGATTTAGAGGGGATGCTCACATGAAGTGTCTTTAATTTGCCCAATTAATGAAAGAAGAATCATTTCATTGTATCACAAAAATCTTAGAACTAAAAGGGACCTTAGACATTTTAAGAAGCAAGACCTTTTTGTTTTCCTTTGTTTGTTCAGTATGTAGCCCAACTGTCTCTTATACATAGGAAATATTCAATAAAATATCTGTTGAATTGAATTTTTGAATCTGGATTGATTCCTAAGGATTCAAGGGCTAGATAGCTTGCTCAAGGATATTTAGCAGGAAAAAAAAACAGAGATAGTATTTCCCAGGACTCCTGATTCCCACTCTAGTATGGGTGCTCTAAAGATACTTTGAGCTTCCACAGTAGGCACACTGTTCCCCTTCCCAGCTGTGTTTGTTAAACCAGTGTTAGAATTTTGGTCAAGACCTAGTTTCAACTGCACCAAGACAAGACTGGACTAGTTTTAAACATTCCCCACACAGATGTTCTGTTGTTTCATCTCTCTGTCTCTGCCTCTTTCTCTGTCTCTCTATCTCTCTCTATTCTCCTCTCTCTCCCCCTTTCTTTCCTTCTCTCCTTTCCATAAGACAGTTGAACTGACTTCATTGAAACGAAAAGAATGTATTGGAGTTACATGCTATATGTTATAAATATATCTTTTCACACATGAGGATCTTCTACCTTTTCAACATTTTCTTAAATATATTAGGAAAAATATCTGTACCCAATATGAATATTCTATGAGAGAGAGGGAGTACACTAGAATAGTAAATGTAGTATCCCAATAGAACATCTTTCACTTATCCAATACACTTTTGATAGGACAAATAGCTTCCTAGCTTCCTTTGTCCTTCCTTTCCATTAATCGAACTTCAATGAATGTGTAGATACGAGTAGTTTTCTATCTACCACATACATAAATACAAATAATTATCAACAACAGCAACAAAAGTAATGCATTGTCAATCTCGGGGGTTTAGGGCATCCAAACTAGAATCTCATTTTATAATATTCAAAAGTCAACAAAAGAATTGTCCCAAAAGATCCTGAAACCTGTGAACTTTTTTTCTTTTCCACTAGATAAACTCAAAACAATTATAGAAATAGCATTTAGCATCCTTAATCACTATGATCAAAAACAAAAGAATTACCTAATATTCCTGCAGTGAAAGGTTGCCAGGGCAAGATGCTGATTCTGTGCAAAATCAAATCACGATATATACTCTCTAGGCCTTCAGGCTTTCAGAGGTCTTTCTAAGTTGCTGGGGACATACTTTTGCATTTGTTTCATGGGTTTTCATGTATTGGAGATTGTTTATGAGATTTGAAGACGAGTAACCTTGTCTAAGATATCCCTTATATTCTCAGACTTAATATGTATTGCCTCACATATTCATGCTTTAATTATTCAAGAGCTAGTTAATTTCTTCTGATAAATTTCTATAAAGCAATTATCTTTGTTAATAGAAAATGTTTTGCTGAATTAAGAGAAAAAATTAGTAGAATCTAAGCCTCTAATTAGTTATTCTTTGGTTGATTGATTAAATGTTTATTTTGCATCAGTACAGTTTCCAAACAACTCCTTTGTTAGTATTGGGAAAATAGCACGGGCTCTTTGCAAAACAGTGATGGGTAATTGCTCAGCTGAATTATATTTGGCATATTCCTGTAGATTCCAGGAAGAGTAACCAAATCAAGAAGCAATGCTCCTTGCAAGTATTTTTGTTCATTCTCTGTGTTGATTCTTTCCTCAGGTCCATAAGAGGTGGCTCCGATTCCTTCCCTTCTGAGACCCAGCCAGTTCAATCCTGCCAGGCCTTCCTCCTCAGAGTCCTCAGAGCTGCTTTACCTCTTCAGCTTCTCCTTTTGCTCTTAATTGGTCTGGCCTGCCTTGTACCAATGTCTGAGGAGGACTACAGCTGTGCCCTCTCCAATAATTTTGCCCGATCATTCCACCCCATGCTCAGATATACCAATGGTCCACCACCTCTATGAAATAGACAGAAGACTAATATTTATCTGCACATGTACTTTTAGTAGGAGAATCTGGCCCCCCAAAAAGCAAATATAAAAGCAAATACACAATTGAAAATAATTAAAACCCATTTTTTAAAAGGATCTTTATCAAATGGAATGTACATAGGGTGGCAGCTTCTTATATCTCCTACATCTAGTGTGCAAATCATCTCATTGGCAGTAGGTCATAAGGAGGGAGAACCTGAACAGAGCCAGTATTTTGGAAGAAACCTCAATTTCCAAACTCAGAATTCTAGCACTAAGAAGACTCTTAAATATTAGCTACCAGTGGCCTGGGACACTTGCCACCTGAATTCTGGCCTTTGTTTGGTTCTGTGCATAGCCATGGATTTTATTATACCATCAGTAACTTTCCTATGTGCTGCTCCCCAGCTCCATTAGTCAATCATCCCAAGTATCCTATCAGCATCATGGGATCTACAAATCAACCAGTGCTTAAGAGATTTTAGAATCTTGTATCATACAATTTTAAAGAGCTTCAATAGCTGCTTACTTTTTATCTTGGTTACTTTTTCAGGCATGATGTTCTAACCTTTGCTTTGGATGCACAGGCTGTAAATTTAAAAAGCACTTTTTTAAAGGGTTTTAAAAAAACTGGATGTAATAAATAAGATCATGGAAGGTTTTATGAGAAAAAAACTATTGAATGTTAAGTACAAAAAGGAAGATATTTATGTATGTACAGTTTGCTAAAGCCAAGTTTTGTTTGTATTGATTTATTTGCATTTATTATAGATACCCTAAACTATTTGTCTGTTCTTTTTTTAATGATAATATTGAAAATTCTAAGTTTCAAAATTAAGTGGGGGAAATTAAAATGTAATCATATGTATCTGCAGATGTTTCATTTACTTTTCTTACAAAAAGTCACAGTAGTGACAAATATAAAAGCAACTACACAAATGAAAAAAAATTTAAACCTTTTTTTTTTTTAAAGGACCTTTGCCAAGTGGAATGTATATAGGGTGGCAGCTTCTTATATCTCCTAGATCTTGTGTGAAAATCATCACATTGGCATAGATTATAAGGAGGGAGAATCTGAATAGGTCCAAGAAAAAATATAAAAGCAATGATTTTAAAAATATATAGATATAGATTGTGATCATCATAAAAACATTTTTCTGAAAGAAAAATTATTTGTCATTTCACTATGTCTTAAAAATTAGCCCTAGTTTCATGTGATGAATGAAGAAAAAAATGATTTATCTCTTAAAAGCTTACTATATGCCAAAAATTGTGATGTTTGGGGGATGTAAATATCAAAAAAGAAGGAGGAGGAGGAAGAGGAAAAGGAAAAGGAGCAGATGTTCCTGTCAGCAGTGAACTAATATTCAAGGTGTAACAACAGAAATGGTACTGGTAGAAAATTAGAGATGGTGAGATAAGCTTCGTTTTCAAGCTGTTTAAATTTTTTAAATGTATTATTTATTTATTCTATTATATTTTCCAGAATGAAGTTCTATAGAAGATTTTTGGCTTTTAAGGCAGATATACCTTAGGGGTCTCTTTGAATAGGGAAATCTTTAAATATTGTACTGAGGATAGGGGAAAGAAGGTCATGGAATCAATAAGCATTCACTAATAGTATTAATAGCAATGTCTATAATGTGGTAGGCACTCTGCAAAGTCAAAAATGAAATTTTCTGCTCCCAAGAAGCTTATATTCAAACAAGGGAGACAGATTTATATATAGATAGATATAGATACAGATATAGATATTAACATATTTAAAACATATCTACAAGGCACATACATTGGATGGGAAGTCACTGGCAACTGAAGGAACCAGGAAAAGTAAGAGGAAGACATAGGGAAACAGGGGTTTAACTTACACCTCCTAGACACTTAGTGTATATGTTTCCTATTTCTCCTTAAAGAGATTTGTCTTCTCTCTTTTCCCCCTTCCTCTCTTTTCCCCTAGCAGGGGTAAGTTAGGTTTGGGATAAGGGAACTTGACTCAAAAGAAGAACATGTTCTAGATGCCAGCACTTTAATCACCTCACAACCACATGGGTGAAAAGCGGCTCTTTTCAGTATTTGGCATATGCATAGTAAATTATTGTTTTTGTAGCTTTCCCATTTCACTTCAGAATGCTCTTTTACTGACCCAAGGTACCCAGGTTCCTTAATCTCTTTCTCTATTCTATCCAGATTTAGCTTTTCCCAAAGGGTTTTATACTTCAAAATTATCCCTCTCTGTTTTCCCTGCCTACATTAGGAATTTCTATATCTCTGATATGAATTGCTGATAGCAGTGAGGTGCTGATCTTTCTAACCAATGGAAAATTAGCTACAAGCCTTGCCTTGACCAGATGCCTACCAAGAGAGATGCTTCCTAATAATTCAGAATTGGATACTGAATAAATATTTAACATTATGTCACAGAAATATGACATGGGAAAACTAAATCAATTTAACAAATCTGTATTACATGACCTTTCTGTCAGACACTGGAAAGTACTGAGGATCAAAAAAACAAAAATAATACAGTCTCTGCCCATAAGAAATTTGCATTCTAGAGGGGGACAGCATGGATACATATGAGTAAATATAAAAACTATTATAAAATAAATGGAAATGTTTTTATTATGGTGGGATTAACAACTAAAGGAATCAAAAAAAAAGAAGACATAAAAATCCTGAAAGGAAATTTAGGATTCCAATATAAAGATCATCTAATCCATCTCCTTCATGTTTTGAATGAGTAAACTTAGTCTCAGTGAAGTGAAGTCACCTGCTTAAAGTCCTATGACTTTATGACTATAAACGATATTGGATAGAAATTCAATTCAAACATCTCAAAATCCAGTCTTCCTCCCTGTAAACCAAAACTGCCATGATGGTAAGTTCAGCTGCTTAAACTCTTTAAAGATGAAAACAGAAGCTATTCATTACATGAAGAGTGGGAGATTACAGAAACATAAGAACCATTATTTTCATTTATAACTGCAACATTTCTCATACATTTCTTTTTTCCACTCACAGAGCAACTACCTAGATGAGGCCCTTGTCACCACTTGCCTGGCCTATTACACTTGCCTCGAATGTCTCCTATTCCCAGCTAGCCTGGGATGTGAAAGTGATTTTCCCAAAGTATTGGTCTGTCTCTACACCCTTCCTATCCACCACTCAGTAAATTCCAGTGATTCTCTATTCTAGAACGAAATATAAACTCCTTGGTTAAAGTAAACTGAGAGTAGATTATGGAGGACCTTGAATCAAAGTTGAAAAGTTTGTTCTTTAACTTCCAGACAAAGGGGAAACATTGAAGGCTTTAAAAACATCATGGAAAGAAAACACTATGACAAATCTAGTAAGTAATGTGTAACAAGTTAGAAGAATGCTCAAATCATGGATCCTTAATCTGAAGTCTTTTAAATTTATAAAAAAAAAATTGATAACTATTTCAACATTTTTTTTCATAATCCTATGTATTTTGCACAGTTAGAAACATTGAGTAGAGGTCTATAGATTTCACCAATCTGCTAAAAATGCTTCATGACAGAAAAACAGTCAAAAGTTTTCTAAGAAGCAAAGAAACTGATTGTTTTAGATTACTGCAATAATTCAGGCAAGATGTGATAAGTGATGAGGAATAAACTGTGGTTCTAAACTGAGATGGGTCAGTTCCTTTTCTCCTTGGTCTGATTAACCTCTGTGTTTCCCCAAAGCAACCAAGGCGGGTTCGCTAGCAAATGAATTTGCTACTCAATGCTGTATGGAAACAAAGTCTTTATTGATAGTAAAGAGATAGACAGGCATTTGGCCTTCAGGAAGACCAAACTGCCTGCAAGGGGATGCCAATTGGCGGGCATTAGGCTGGTACACACCAAGTGCAAAGTTAACATTTGTCACCTTCCTTTTATACATACCTAGAGTCATCAAAACAACTTTTGCACAGAGATGTTATCCAAGAGGTTCAGGAGGTATTTGTAAATAAGACAGGAATTCTCTTGTTGTTGTAAATAAGACAGGAATTCTCTTGTTGTAAATAAGACAGGAATTCTCTGTTATCTCCTTCAGTCTCTCCCCAAAAAGGAATTTCAGATCAATAGAATGGGGGGCTGAAAACCCAAACTAGCCCAAAGGAAGTTGGAGATCAAACAAGGAATATCAAAGGGGGGCTACCACCCCTATCAATAAGTACCTGAACTAGGAAATATGAATTAAAAAGGGACCACTAGGAGATATAGTACTTGATGGTTTTTTTTGCATTGGGAAAATAAAGAATAGAGAGGTGCCCTTTGATGACTCTAAGATTGAGACTGGATGAATAGGAAAATGACAGTACTGTTGGAAGAAATAGGGATGTCAGAATAGGAAGCTCAGTTGGGAAAATGTATTGAATGATTTGTAATGGAAGACATTGAATTTTAGGTGATAGGTGAGACATTCAAGCAAAAATGTCTAGGAGATAGTTAAGATGTCCAATTATGGTTTAGGTGAGATACCAGGACCAGAACTACAGGTTTTGCAGTCATGCAAGTAAAGACAATGATAATGAAGCAGTGAGAATGGATGAGTTCTCTTAGGAATAGAGAGTAGAAAAATACTGGAAGAAGTTCAAATGTGTAGTTTCAAGGAGCACCAACAGTTAGGAAGTGAGAGAGAAAAAAAAGTTGGGTAGGATCTTCAAAATAATAAAAGAACCAAATAATATGATTATAAGAAAGCTAAGGGAGGAGATTTTTTGATGAAAAAAAAATAGGGCTTATAGGGAACAATTTCAAATGTTAACAAAGAATCAAAGAGAATTCTGGATTTGGGAAGAAGGAAATCTTTGAAAGTTTTATAGAGAGCAATTTCAATAGATTTTTGGGGGAGGAGAAAGTGTGTGGCTAAGAAATAGAGACAGCTTTGAGAAATTCCGTGGTGGAAGAGAGTAGAAAATATGGTTTGCCTCAAATGGGATCATAGATTCATAGCACATTCCAGAAAACATTATGCCTTTTTTCCCTTCACATATTTTCTCATGCTATACTTTTTATTTTGTTCTCTTTTATGTTTCATCACCTCTCCTGAGAATGGATGAGTTCTCTTGGGAGTAGGGAATAGAAAAATATTAATAGTGGTTCAAGGATGGAGTTTTGGGATCATTAACAGGGAATGAGAGAAGGAAGAAAAGTTGAACAAAATCTTCCAGGAAGTGTAACTGAAGAACCAAAGTAGTATAGTTGTAAGGAAGTTAAGTTGGTCTTCAAAAAAATTTGACCTCCTCCTTAAAGCTTTACCCTATTCGTGAAAGACTTATCTGGAAACCTCATTCCCTCAGCAACTGAATTTGTAAGACAACATTCCAGGGAGACAATATTATGCATTAGAAAACAGTGGATTTGGACTACAGTAATTTTTATTTTATTTATATATTTGCTGAGGCAATTGGTATTAAGTGACTTGCCTAGGGATTCACAGCTAAGAAGTGTTAAGTGTCTAAAATCAAATTTGAACTCGGGTCCTCCTGACTTCAGGGCTGGTGCTCTATCTGCCTGGCTGCCTCCTATGGTAATTTATAATCCCAACTCTGCCATTTCTTTTCTATGGGACTAGGTAACACAATCTCTTAGAGCCTCAGTTTCCTGATTTGTTAAAAGATGTATTGGGTAGAAAAGGCCAATCCTTTTTCTCTAAACCTAAACTGTTGTAAAAATGTAAATTTCCTGAGGAATGATTGAGATAATCCAGGCTATTTTTCTCAAAATACCATTATTCCCTGCGTTTTCCTTTTTTTTTCCTTCTGGGAAAGAGAGATAGTATTATGTTGGTATTGGGACTGTGACAGAGAGTGTGAAGGAAGTACATGTACCTGAGTACTGAGTTTGAGGTAAACATGGTCTCCTCAAATAAAATCACCACATAGACCAAGGAAATATAATTGTTGGATTTGCCCTTTACTTCTCTCCTTATTGGCAACAATAGGATGAACAAAAATGAATCTATTTTAAAGGGGACATGCACTTTCTTAGTGATTTTCTTCTAAAATAAAGATTTCTAATAAGATTAACTACAAAGAAAGGCATTTCCTTCAGTATTAAACTTAATCTTCACAACTTCTTTGACCCTAAGATCTGTATATTTCCCTATTGATATCACAGAATGGCACTAATTGGCCATGTACCTCAGTCAAGCCTAAACTTTTTTTTGTTTTGTTTTGTTTTTTAAATTCAATCTATATCCTATTAAGCTACCAGCCTAAGTAGTCTTCTTTAGTGTACTAACAAATGATTTTTCCTTTCATTCTGACCACTCACTTTTTGACTCCAAGTGTTAAAAATCTAATGGTAGATGAAATTCTACTTGGGTTCCCATGGAACTTGTGTTGGTAAATTCCCACAATAATATCACTATAGAGGGATTAATCTTACTTAGTCTCTGATCTGTGGATCTGGACAATAGTCGACCATATTTCTTGGAAGCTCAGTAGTAAGACTCTAATATGTAAATCTTTTTTTTTTTTTAAGCTGGAGCACTGCCATTTTCATACACACCAAAAAAATGATCAACATTCAAGCATAAATAATGGGAAAATTGAAACCAGTAATAAGTTAGTGGGTGTTCCCCAGCCTCTTTTCTAGGAACTGGCCTGCTATGTTGTGTAGGCATCTTGCATCACTGATGAGTCATAGTTTAGACGAGTATGTTATTGATTAAGAAAACTTACAGAGAATAGCCCCAGTAGGGTTATTTAATATCCCATTCAAAACAAAAAACATCCTAGCCCCAACCCTAATTCACTAATTAAAGTCAAATTGTATGACAAAACATTGGCATGTTTTGTCATGGAAGTCATGAGTAAATGGATCTTAGCAGTTACTACTTTCTGCAAGATTATAATTTATATAAAAAAGCCAAACCATAGATGGAAGGAGACATTCACCCAGTGACCTGGCTATCTCAGTGGATATACTGAAGGGAAGGCAATTCGAGAAACTTAAATATTCACATATGAACAAAAATGAACTGAAGAATAGAAGCATGGAGAAAGAGACAATTTTGTTTTCATCAAAGTGCTTCTTGGACCTGAAAAATCATTTGGTTGATAAAGGAAAACCGGTGGCTAGCTAACTATAGTCTCATTTGTAGTGTAATCAATATGAAGAGAAAATATATTACTATTGCAGGAACCAAGTAAATGTAGGGTTTTTTTTGTTTGTTTGTTTTTTTAATAAGGATAGGGTAGACAAATAAAGAGGTGATATCCATTGAATAGGACATTTCTAATTAGTAGTTTTGAGAAACAAAAAAGGATTATGAAAGGTATAGAAATGGAAGAACAATTTTCAATAACCCAGAAAAAAATATATGTGGGATTGATTTGTGGCACTAAAATATTTTCAAATACAGAAAAAAAGATATCAGAAAATGGAAAATTGTTTTATAATCAGAAATATATGAGTAGGATCTAAAGGTCTGCAGGAAAGGCATATATATTAGTGAAAAAAGATTGTCTCTCTGGAAGTAAGACAAATGGCTAATTTCTCAAAAATCAAGATAATAGTAAACTCCAGGTCTTCCTATTTTTTGTGTAAAAGAGAGAAAAGTGGCAAAAAGGAGCATTTAATAAAAGGCTGAGATGGAAAAGCCAGCACTAATTCATGTGAGTCTTTGCACATTTCCATGATACCATCTCTCTTTCATTATCTCTTAGGATACAGCAATATTCCATTAGATTTGTATACCACAATTTGTTCAGTCATATTGCAATTTATGGGCACCATCCTGAGCCTCCAGCTCTTTATCACCATCAAAACCAAAACAAAACAAAACAAAACAAACAACAACAATAGCAACAACAACAACAACAACAAACAAACAACTGCTATTGGGCTAGCAAAAATCCTTATGTAAATACAGGTCTGATGGTTTCAGCACCTGCCAATTTTCTGCAATTAATTAAACTACCTGTGTGACTTAGAATCAGACATTTCACCTTTATTGGCTTCCTTATGCATAAAAGGAGGGGGGATATACTTAGGGATTTTTGCCAACTTGAGCATTCCAAGATTTAGCAACTGGTAATATAATTGGGGGGTTCTTAGGCCACCAGAAGGTGAACTGAACATAGGGGAGTATATACAGACTGAACAAAGGAAGAATAGGAGAATGTCTAGTTGGTGAAATGAAGAAAGGAGGCAAGTATACTATTACATTAAACATACCATCATATTCTGCTAGAAGATCTCACTTCTTTCAACTTAACTGTTTTGTTGCTAAAATAAGACATATTTTTGAGGAGTGATTTTTTCATTGTCAGCAATGAAAACTGGTCTGAGCAAAGGAAGAAGGAAGAGGCATAATGAATGGTACATAGACTTCTGAAGCTAGAAGCATCACAGATTAAACAGCAGTAGATAGGATTCAAGGACTATGCAGCAAATCATTTTCCTCTTACTAAAAATTATTTAGTATTGAGTAGAATGTGATTAAAGAAAAAATCTTAAAAAAATGTTTTGACTATATCTAAAAGGTAAATTGGCTTTATCTATTTTGGATGGTTTGGTAAAGGCAAAAGATCAAATTGTAGGTAATTGAGAGCTACTTCCGGCTTTGGAATTTAAAAAGGACCATATAGATGTGGGTTGTGGTCTCTTTAAGACTAGCCCTTTCAGACTGATTTATTCCTTTCTGATTCCCAACCCCTCTTAGCTAAAGAAGCTAGGACTTCTGGTTCACAAATCCTGGCCAAAAGCACCCTTTTGAATTCCAACAGGAGATATTCTGGCTCTCCCAGCACCCATCGGAATTGAGCCAACTTGTGCTGTCCCAGCCCCCATTCTAATGAGCTGCTCAGGTTCCTCAACTCCCACCTAGCAAATTCTAGCCCTGGCTGAAACCCATCCAGGAGCCAACCTGGGACTCAACCCACAGGCCCCTTTAGCTATAAAAGAACCAAGCTGGAGTTCTCTCTTTGTAGAGGTTCCAAACATGGCAGCCTTTCACCTGGCATGCCAAATGATCTCTGCCCACTGGAACTCTGTTTCCAATGCCCTTTTATCTCTACCTTCAACTTCACTGACTAGACTCTACTTCCAAACCCCATAATAAACCTCTTTTTATCAATCTAGGTTTTCGGGTCTATAAATTCTTTTACAGGGGACTCTTGCACCACTACTAGACCTCATTTAACTCTGTATCCTTATGCTGAATCCAAAGGGGTTGCAGGGAAGCTCTTTTTGACTCCCTGTACCCCGAACTTGCCACTAGACATCAATTAAACCTAATTTTATTTAGGTAACCCCAATTCTAAACCTCATCAATATCACTACCTAAGTCATTTGTTCTACTGAAGGAGCTTTAAGATTCTTCCCAAAACTTTTCTCTTCCCCCTGCCCCATTTCATAACTCTTGGACTTTCCATAGAGTATCAGAAAATTGAATGTACTTAAATAACAAAGTCCTAGAAGAAGATAAGAATCTGTAGGAGAGAAACACACTTCCCTACTTGCCAAGCTCCATTCAACATTCCTTTTTCCTCCCTCTTCCCATTCCCATATCCCTCTGGGAAAATATATAACCATTTTCTTTGCCAGCAAGTTCCATGGGTATTGTGATGAAGAGAGCCATCTGTACCCAGAGAGAAGACTGCAGGGACTAAGTGTGGATCACAATATAGTATTTTCACTTTTTTTAAATTGTTCTTTGCTTGCATTCTGTTTTCTTTCTCATTTTTTTCTTTTTGATTTGATTTGTCTTGTGGAGCATGATAATTGTGGAAATATATATTGAAGTATTACACATGTTTATAATATATCGGATTACTTGCTGTGTAGGAGAGGGGGTAGGAGGAAGGGAAGAGGAAAAATTTGGAGCACAAGGTTTTGCAAAGGTAAATATTGAGAATTATCTATGGTTATGTTTTGAAAATAAAAAAAAAGTTTTAATCAAAAAAAAATAAAAAGAACATACCCCTGTTGTGTGAATCCCAAACTTCTTATACCATCCCATTTAGTTACACTCACTAAGCTTTTATGAAGTATCTCTTAGGCAGCTAGGTGGCACATTGTATAGAGTACTTGGCGGAGTCATGAAATTGTAATTCAAAATATGGTCTTACATACTAACTATTTGTGTGACCCTGGGAAAGTTACTTAACCCTATTTGCCTCAGTTTCTTTAACTCTAAAATGAGGATAAAAATAGCAGCTACCTTTTAGGGTTGTTAATTTAGGGATTAAATGTCATTATTGTAAAAAGCTTAATACGGTGCCTAGAACACAAAGTGCACTATATAAATGTCACACACTATTATCATCATTATTACTACTTTTGAGGCATTGGGCTAGCTGATGGGGATGTAAAAACAAAATTAAATAGTTTAAGATCTCCAAATGTTTACATTCTCTTGGATAGTTATTACCTATACACAGATCAATCAATCAATACCTCAATCACCATATGTAGCACTAGAAACTGATTGTGATTGTTCTTCTTGTTGTTTGTTCTTCATATTCAAAGAAAACTGACATCAGGGAAGTGATGCCATGATATACAAGTAAATTGAATATTTAAATAAGGCTGTGCAAATCTAAAGGAAACAAGAATAAAATGATCCCTATTCTCAAGATGGAAAGTAGCTTGTACTTATATGAAATCGATTTGGGGTAAGGCATTGATGTGTGCAGGATATATTAGATAAGGGAGAAAGACTGAAGGGAAATAAACCAATTAAGGTGCTATTGAAATAGTTCAGCTTTTGATGATGGATTGAATGAGAGTGGTGACCAGGAGAGTAGAAAGAACAAAATCAATGGCATAAATGTTTTATATGTAGATTTTGTAAGAGCAAACAATTGACTGAAGATGAGGAGAAAGATGTCTCTACATTTGGCATAAATTGGAAGGATGAGAAGGGAAAGACAATGAGTTAGTTCAGATTTTAGCATATTGGTTTGGAGATACCTATGAGATATTCAGGTAGGGATATTTGACAGGCAGTGATAGGAAACTAAGTTCTGGGAAGAGATAAGAGTGGAATATGTGAATTCAGGGACATCTGCACAGAAAGGTTAGTTGAATCCATAGAAACTATTGAGATTACTTGGCAAAGAGAAAGGAAGAGGGCTAAAAATGAATTCCTATGCAAAGGAGAAGAAACATGAATGACAGCACTTTGAAACATAAGGTTGTCAAATAGAGGAGGGGAGAAAAAGGAAGGTTGGTATTTTGACAAGCCATGAAGGAAAGAGCAATTGGGAGGTGTGGGGTTGTAATGTCTAGACTAGCTTTCTGGAGGATCTCTGGATGGGTCTTGGTCTTAGGTGGAAAAGGGATGAAGACAGGAGAGCCACCACGAGAATGGTAGAGAATGGAGTCTGGAGTCTGGGATTGAGCTTGAGCACACATTCTCTGGTCACCAGTTCTCTCAGCCCTTAAATGCCTTAGTACAATTACATCACTATAGCATATTGAGCATGTGCCAATTGTAGAACCATTACATCATCATATCACACTAAGTATATGTGAACTAGAGAACCATTATCTCATCAATCACACTGAGTAAACATCTTATTCTAGGTATCTTAAAGTATATTTTTCTCAGAGTTCCCCAACTCTACCATGTTAAAAATGATAGAAATATATGTTAAATCTATATGCATATATATTTATATAATTATTGTGCTGCAGTCCTCTACAAGGGGTGAGTAATCAGTACTTTCAACCACTGGAAAAAAATGATCTTTGAGGAAAAACTATTAGATTTAGCAATTAATTAAAAAGAAATTTACCTACATATTGGCTTCAGAAGACATCACAAAGGCTTGAAGAATGAGCAGCAGATTAGCACTCGGAGACAATAAGCATATATACCTCAACAATGAGATGAATCAAACCAGTTCCAATTGTTCAATGATGAAGAGAGCTATCTACACCCAGACAGAGGACTGTGGGAACTGAATGTGGTTCATAACATAGCATTTTCATTCTTTTTGTTGTTGCTTGCTTGCATTTTATTTTGCTTCTTTTTTTTTTACTGGTTTGATTTGATTTTTCTTGTGCAGCACAATAATTGCATAAATATATATGCATATATTAGATTTAACATATATTTCTACCATGTTTAACATATATTGGAATACTTGCCATCTAGGGGAGGGCATGGGGGACGAGGGGGAAAATTAGAACACAAGGTTTTGCAAGGACTAATATTGAAGAATTGTCCATGCATATATTTTGAAAAATAAAAAGCTTTAATAAAACAAGCAAACAAAAAACAAACAACAACAATAAAAGAAGCCTTAAATAAGTATAGATAAATTTTCTAGGGGTTCTGCTGAAAGAAAGGGAGAAGAGACATGGGAAGATAGCTTGAGGGGATGAAAGTTCACAGCATCAAGGGAAAGGATGGAGGAGTATTTTAACATATGGTGGGCAACAGAGAAGGAAGCAATTAATGCAGAGAATGGATTAGTAGTAAAGGATTAATGAAGAGGCAAAATCTGGAAGGCATGTGGAATGGCTTTCCCAAAAAGAAGTATTTTTCCTTAGACATTGGCACAAAGATGAAGAAGATGGGGGATGATGTTGAGGGGATTTGAAGTATAAAACTGGAGAAGAGGAAGCACTCAGAGTGGATAGATTCCATCTTTTGGGAAAATAGAAATCAAAATTCTTTGCTGAGAGAGTGGGGAGATGCTGGCTTGAAGAGAGAGGATAGACATAATGGAAAATATACTGGTCAATCAGAGGGCAGGATGCCTTCTATAGAAGAAGGCATCAAGGAATTTATGAAGAGAGGAAAGTGCAAAGTTAAATTTAGCTATAGGATCAAGACTGTGAAGAGAAGAATATAATGCAAGAGCAGGATCAATGAAGTTAGAAAGTTGAGAGAGGTGGATTAACCAGAAATCATGATGAAAATTAAAAAAAAATATATTTGTAAGGAATAAAGTTGGGGGAGAAATGGCAGAGTACAGAGAATATAATTTGGCATGATTTTTAGAGTTTTGTATTGTGGAGGTCTAAAAGTTATTGGTAATGATAAGATCAAGAAGAGGAATGTCCTTTTGTGCAGATGAAATGAAGGTCCAAAGGATAGGAAGAAATTACAGTGAATTGACGATGATTTAATATGAAAAATATAGATGTCTTTTGAGATTCTTTCTACTTATAAATCTATTATCTCTTCTATATTACTTTTCTTTTCTATAGTCTGATAATAAAGATTGGAATAAAGAAATCTATGATTCTAGTATTAAATTCCTTGGGAAAGGAGAAGAAAATGATGTAGAAACCTACAAATAAATACTATCAGAATCTGTCTAGATGATACTTAATTTACATTCAGTTTGTTTTTTAAAAATTTATAACTATGTTGGGATTTTTTTCTTTTTGTAGTCTCCAACTTTTCTTAATAATAGTATCTTTTAATTTTCAAAAAATATGCAAAGTTTTTAACATTCACCCTTGCAAAAACTTGTTTCAAAATTTTCTCCCTCCTTTCCCCCCAATGCTTCCCTTAGATGGCAAGTAATCCAATATATGTTAAAAACATGCAATTTTTCTATATCTGATGCCACAAATAGCATGCTGCATAAGAAAGATCAGATCAAAAAGGAAAAAAATGAGAAAGAAAATAAAATGCAAGCAAACAACAACAAAAAGGTGAAAATACTACGTGGTGCTCCATATTCAGTTCCCACAGTCCTCTTTCTGGGTGCAGATAGCTCTATTTATCACAAGACCTGGAACTGGCCCTGAATTGTCTTATCATTGAAAAGAGCTACATATATCAGAATTGATCATTATATAATCTTACTGTTGCCATGTATAATGATCTTCTAGTTCTACTCATTTCACTTAGCATCAGTTCATGTAAATCTCTCCAGGTCTCTCTGAAATCATTCTGCTGATCATTTTTTATAGAACAATAATATTCTATAACATTCATGTACCATAATTTATTCAGCCATTCTCCAACTGATGGGTATCCACACAGTTTCCAGTTTCTTGCCACTACAAAAAGGGCTGCCACAAATATTTTTGCACATGTGGGGCCCCTTTCCCTCCTTTATGATCTCTTTGAGATAAAATCCCAGTAGAGACACTGCTGGATCAAAGGGTATGCACAGCTTGATAGCCCATTGGGCATAGTTCCAGATTGCTCTCCAGAATAGTTGAATCAGTTCACAACTCCACCAACAATGTGTATCAGTGTCCCAGTTTTCCCATATCTCCTCCAACATTTGTCATTCTCTTTTCCTGTCATCTTATCCAATATAAGGGGTACAATACACTTTATTTTATGAATTTAAATACATTCTAAGAGCTCCATAGATTTCACCATACTGCTAAAGGGATCTAGATAATACAAAAATAATTTAATCAGCCTTATTTGAGGATGATACAAACTGTCAGAACAAACTTCAAAGGAGAGATTTCTGAATAACATCAAAGGATAAAATGTCCAGAAATAATGAGGATCAAGAAGTAAGCCTTCTTTTCTTGGCCCTTCTCTTCTGGAAGGGGCATGGGAAAAGATACATCCATTATTAGAGAGGGTGAACTGATATGGCATCTTCTAGAGAGAACTAGGATTCTGTGAGTACAAAGAGATGTTAAAAGAGTGTGGAAGGAAGAAGTAAAATGTAAAAGTCCAATTTGTTAACAATATGTTTGGGTCCCAGAGACTATGATATAGAGGCCGAGTCAGATAGGAATGGGAGTCAGTAGAGTCTGGATATTTGAAGGATATTAGCATGAGAATCAGGGAGCCAAACCCCAGATACGGAGATTTGGCCTAGATGTCTTCTAAATCAGAGGTCCTCAAACTTTTTAAATAGGGGGCCAATTCACTGTCCTTCAGACTGTTGGAGGGCCAGACTATAGTAAAAACAAAAACTCACATTCTGTCTCCACCCCTCAGCCCATTTGCCATAACCGGCAGGCTGCATCTGGCCAGCAGGCCATAGTTTGAGAACCCCTGTTCTAAATCATAGAGTTTGTAATGGAGGAGATAATTTCTTAGTGATAGGATAATAAGACATGGTCAAACATTTCCCCATAAGCAATTGTTGCTCTGAGGTAAGATTTAGCTAATTTTCTGTTTTAATTTTGTTCCCTCTACAATGGATAGGGAAAGACTTTAAGTAATCTCCGTGGAGGCTTTGGTGCCAGTCTATTTCAGGTAACTGGATGGCCAAAACAACATGCTGGACCAAGTAACTAAGCAGCAAGCAATATGGTCCCTCACTGTCCATAATATATATAGTACAGGCAGACACAGATAGTGGATCAGTGGGTAGAATCCTTGGCCTGGTTTCAGAGAGACCTGAATTCAAATAAAGTCTGATACACTGGGTAAGACATTTAACCTCTGCCTGACAAACTAGATTCACTGGCTCTACTAGAGAAGAAAATGGCAAACCACTCCAGTATCTTTGCCAAGAAAATTCCAAATGTGATCATGGAGGATCGAAAACAACTGAACAACAACCAGTTATAGTGGCCCAAGGCATGGTTAAGTTACTCAGCCTGTTACCCATTGCTACAGCAATTTTGCACTAGGTTCCAGCTGGCCTGTTGATTTGCTCAGGTACAGAGAATGAGGGCCAGTATTTCAGGCTTTGGATTTTGGAAGATGCTGGAAAGTGCCTCAGGAAAGCACTGGGTAAGGGGGGAGGGGAAAAAAAAGAAAATTAATGATACCAGCTGTTGTTAGGGAAAAAAAAATCTGAAAATCATTCCCATACCAGTTCTGCCACTGATTAGTTACTTCTAATCCCTAAAAACATCAGTTTCCTCAAATGAATATTGACTTCTGAACTGCTTTACCTATTTCTTTCTTTGCTTTTGACAGTTATCTTTAATTTGCTTTTACCTAGCTACAAAAGTTTAAGAAATATGATTCCCCTCCTCCCTCAATGAATTGGACACATCTGGCCCATATATTCTATGCATGACTAAGCCACCTTCCTAGGATAGTCATTCTCCCCATGGGAATGTGTTTGGGCCATTGCCTATGTTTTCTGAGAACAATATCACTCCATGGCTACAAGGAGTTGGGTGGACTTAGGATAACAGGATTCCAAAATCAATTTCACAGGTTACAAAAGAAAATGACAAGAGCTCAGTTATTTAATGCTTTAAAGTCTGCTGTATTTTTAAGTATACCATCTCATCTGATCCCTAAACAACCCCAAGAAACAGGTGGCTTAAGTATTATTATCAATTTAACAGATGAGACTCACAAAGTGATTTTCCCTCGTTTACACAGCTAGTAAATGGTAGAGCCAGAGCTGAAAAACAGATCTTCAATTCTGAATTCAAGATTCTTTCTACAACAAAAGTTGCTAGAAAATTGCCTTTAGAGCCCTTCCCATACAGATATTTGGGATTTTACTAGGAAAAAATAGTATATTCCCCTCCCCGCTTTTCTTTCTTTCCATTTTCTCAACTCTCTACTCTAAAGGGGGAAAAAAACTTCTCCTTTTCTTTATAATGATGGCATTTACATTTAATATGACTGATTGGTAATCCTTTGGAAATAAGGCTTCATATCTGAAGGACTGGCTTTCCTGGCACATACATTAGGCTGTGAAGTATTCTAACTGCTTATTGACAAGGTCTCTCTCCTGCTTATTCTTATTCTCTGACCAGAGAATCATGTGGAGTTTAAAGCCAATTCAAATCATAGCCTCAGGTTTCTCATGAAAGATATTTACACACACACACACACACACACACACACACACACACACACACACACACACAACACCAAACTCCAAGAGATTCTTAGTACATCCATTTCTGATACAGAAAAGATTCCTCAGGAATAAATGATACAGTATCACTGCTTCTGTCTCACAAAGTTCCCAGGGGACCTAGAGCCAAAAAGAATCTTTTTAAGGGAAGAAATCTGTATCATGGTGAAATAGGCCAGGACAGAGTTCAGACAAGTGGAATTCAGCTTGCCATCCTTCTCTAAAACTGGATAAATTGTTTTCTTAGATAGATTAGTAAGCCCTGGGGGCAGGAAGCCTGTCTAACTCAAATAGACTTCAGAGAGACAATGTTCACTTTTGATGACCCTTTGCTAACTGAAATAACAGGGGTGTCAGTCTAGAATGGAGTAATTTTGTGAGACTCTACTTAAGATTATTAATTGCCCTCTGTTTTTCCTCATAAGATAGCTAAAGAGGACTCAAACTCATTTATAATCTCTCTTTCTTCTGCAGAATTTGAAACAGCAAAAAAACAAGTGGGAAAAGCAAAATTGAAATAATGTCACAGAATTACAGAGTTTCATAGATATACAGCTAGAAGGAACCTAAGCAACCATCTCAAGTATCCTTGATACTTCTCACCCATGTGCACACAGACACATATTTTACAAATCAGGAAACTGAGACATAGACTAGGTAAACATACTACCAAAAGTTTCATCAGAGCCAGGATTCATATTCAGGTGCTTTCACTCCAAATCTAATCTTCCTTCCCAGGTTCCTTCCCAGGTTCCTTCCCAGGTTCCTTCCCAGGTTCCTTCCCAGGTTCCTTCCCCGGTTCCTCCTAGAGTCATAATTTATGTTCATTTTCATTCTAATCCAGATGGATAGTTGAGTTTTCCTGATGTGGAGAAACAAAAGTATTGCAAAGTCTATCTGTGAGAAAGTAATGATTGTTTTGTTTTAGTCTTTGTAATCTCACTTGAACTGTGAGACCTGAAGTCTCAGTTTCCTTATTTGTAAGATAGGGAGTTGGCAAGAGATGGTCTATAATGCCCCTTCCAAATCTGAATAAAGGATTCTGTAATGACCTAGGATGATCCTTTGAAACCCTGCCACAGCTTTAGATCTGGTTTCTTATCCCTCTTTCCCAGAGAACAATATTTATTGCTGAAAAGTCTACAGGTAAGAAGGGAAATGGCAATTCCTGTTTGTTGGCAGTCCTCCCAGGGAAGGATATCCAGGAGAGATGGGGAAGCTAAGTTATACATTTTGTCCCTAACAGTAATTGTAGGTATTAGTTTCAGGGCATTTGGCACCTCTAATTGATCTTGGCAGTGGGATTGGCTGCTTCCCTTTGTTAGAATCGGAATAGTTTCAAGAATGTGTCCAGCAAGTCCTGGGCATCCACAACATCTCTAAGTGCAGATATTAATATTTAGCAGTCTTCCTGTGACCTTGTAATGAGTTGACTACCTGTGGCAGTAAATTCAAGATTTCATGGCACAGCCTACAAAATATTTCCTTCATCTGACATGAATTTATGGTGCTCAAATTCTGCAGTCTTCTTGCCCCTGTATTGGGTAACAGGTTAAAATACTAGGGAAGCTGATCAGTTTCACTCTGACCTTCATAGTTTGAGAGGGAGGAGGGAAAGATTTCAAGTCTCAACCAGCTTCTTCATCTTGCCGGATGAGATTCCTCAAGCTTAACAGAATTGAGTTATAGGTTATAAGAGATCTCACTATCTTTTATTAGTCACTCCTTTATTTTTTCCTCATGGATTTGGCAGGGAAGGATAAGGGAACGAGAACTAGGTACCTCTACTTTTTTCTCCTCCCTCTTCCCTTCTCTTCCTTTCCTTTCTCTCTTCTCTGCTTTTTTTTTGTCTTACACTCTCCTTTTCTTTTCTGTTTTGGCTAACTTAAGCCTCTCTCTGTCACTATCTCTGTCATTTACTCCATCTGTTTATCTTTTATCTCTCTCTAGTGTCTGTCTCTGTGTCTTGGTCTCTACCTTCTCCCTCCCACTTGCTATCTTAGAGTCCATTAAAGCTCTCATTGCCTTTCATTGTGATTTCCATTGTCCTTTGAGGAGATGACTCAGGACCCTGGGAAAACAGGAAAAAGGGAGAGGATAGGGGAAGCTCCCCAGAAATATTTGAGAAGAATAAATGTTAAGACTTACTAATGCTTTTCCCAGTTTGTCTTTAGTTAAATTCATTTTAATGATCTTTTCAATTTGTTCTACTATGCTTTTGTTGTGTCCCTAGCCTTCCCCAAACCTGCTGTGGGCCTTTCTATATTTCTAAATAGATTTATAGTTGGGTTGAGGGGGGGGAAATTTGAGAAAAAGATGAATAAGAAATAAATATATCTAAAAAACCCCAAAGAATAAAATCTTGTTTTAAGTATTATTTTATTTTAGGTATTATTATTTTAAATGGGTTTTATTTTATTTTAAGTATTATTTTATTATTTTAAGTATTATTATTCCTAATGTTCATCAGGTATGACTCTCAGTATAACTAGATTGCAAGTTGTTGGAGTTTCTCTTTGTAAGAGCTTTCCTCACTTCCCAGAATGTATGTCCTATCTGGTGTTACAAGTGACTAAGCTGAAAATTGCTCTTGAATAGTCTTTTCCCCAATCCTATGCATTCCAAACCAGATATTGTTAGCAGATTTCCTCTGGACTGAAGGGTCTTACTTGAAACGAGTATACACAAATCCATCAGCATGGGAGGTATTACACAAGCATATAGTGATATAACAAACAACATGAATAAACATGAGGAATTATATATGTCTGTAAAACCTAGAGATAGTTCAAAACCAATATATTATCCATTAGTTCATGTGTCAGAGAATCCAGTGATTCCTGTAGATTTTGAAGTCCTGCAGCAGTCTCATTAACAATTTTTGATGTTCGCTGTCATGCTTTTCCAATGGCACATGTTGTCAGAGATGGAACCACCCAATGTTGGGTCTTCTCCTTTGTTTCAAGGGTCTGCTCCGTCTCTCTCTGATGGACAAGGTAAATATGGCTCATTGGCACCCATCTGATTCCTTCTCCATCTGTAGAGATACAAGCAAACCTTCTCCTCCAAGAAGTTAACCTATCTGGTTCTTTCCATTCACCACTTTCTGGAACTCTCCACATCACCTGGCAATTATCTAAAAATAGTAGAGCTGCTTGCACTGGGCACTGCCTTTCCAGTGGGTTATAAAACCTGTTTGCCAGAGCCTGTGCATCTTTGTCAAAAATCAATAAGTTAATTGTATAAAGAGCTAAACTTAGACGTTCTCCCAGGTTACCTGTGACTCCCCCTTTCTTTTGTTTTTGGAGGAGTATTTTGATGTCTCTGTTTCTCCTCTCTACTATTGCCTGTCCTTGAGGATTAAAAGATATGCCAGTGATGTGTAAAATCTTATACTGTGCACAAAAATGTGCAAAATTTTTAGAAGTATATGCAGGTCTATCATCTGTTTTTGTTGCTTGTGGCACACCTATAATTGCAAATGATTGCATAAGGAATTCAGTAACCACTTAGGCTGTCTATTTTGCTGCTGGTATTGCAAAAGTGAATCTTGAAAAGATGTCTATTACAATATGGATAAAGGACAGATGGCCAAAAGATTTATAATAGGTCACATACATTTGCCAAATTTCATTGGGTCTCAAAATATGAGGGTTCTTACCTGGAGGATGTAGAGGGCTGAAACTCCAAAAAGGTATGCTTGAATCAGACAACCGAGCACTTAAGGTTAATTACCTATTTGATGTGATACAATGAGTTTATTAGCATATATCTGGATAAATGGCTCTTCTCACTATTGGTACATGCTGAATGTTTGGTGTTAAGATAATCAGAGGCAAGGATTGGAGGGCAGGGGGACAGCCAGAGTCACAAGGAGAAGAGAGGCTGGTGACTCTGGATTCTAGAATCCAGGATTTTGCTTATCTGACTCCACTTCTACCCTTAAAGACCAAAGACTTTAATTTATCCTGACTCTGGCTGACCCTGATGCCCTCCAGGGAGCTAGCCCGTACTCCACATTTGGCACCCAACATGTGGACCAAGGACCCTAATTTCACTGAAGAAGTCCCTGTGACCAGGACATAGGGTGAGTATTTTAATAGACAAAGAGGCAAGCTTGTAACTTGGGAGCAGATTGGTGGATCCTTAGATACATTAGAATGCATGTCCCCTTGATTCTTCAAGGAAGAAGAAATAGAGACAGATAATAGATGGAGAAATTAGTAGATCAACTATGTGAATATTACAATGATAAAGATCCTGATTCAATTTCTAAGGAAACATGTTAAGCGCCATTCTCGCACTCAACTAATGCTAATCAATCCTAATTCCTAGGTCTGATCAGAGAAACTCTGGTAAATATAATATCAATTTTACCTCTGTTTGGGGGTCCTCAGAAGTCCTCTGGCTGCTATCTCATATGGATGCAGTTTGACTACAACAGAGCACCCAAGAGTTTTGGCATACAAGCTTAGACTTTATTCACATGGTTTACACCTCACTCTATGACCTCCTGTACTATCTTGGTATTGCTCCCCAGGGTCAAACTTCAGGTGAAGAAAGAGCGTGGAAAAGAAAGAGAATCCTTCATCTTCTGAGCTTATATAGGGTCTATGAGGTCATGGGCACAATCTAATTGATGATGATTACATTCTGAACTTGATGAGATTTCAGAGTGAGATTTAAGGATTCCCAACAAGGCTGAAGGTCCCACCCACAAAGGAAGTCCTTATGTACTCAACTTCAATCATATCCAGGGACATCAGAGACTTACAACTCAATTGTGCTTGCCTGAACTTTTTAATGGACCCTTACAGAAACATCCTATATGTACAACATAATACAATTGGCCTTAAAGAATCCTGCAAGTCATAGAAAAAAGAAAAGTTTTAAGAACAGCCAGATGAGGAAGTGTGAGGAAAAAGAGGAAGATAAGGAAGAGGATAATGGAAATCTCAATGGAGGGCATGGGGAGTTAAGTGAACTTAAAGAATGTGATGATTACTCTCACTGCCCAACTTCAACTCTGCCTACACCCTAGCAAGCTCTTGACTATCCCCCATCAACTTCACCTTCCTGGATGGAGAAAGGAGGAGGAGTGGAAAGGGAAGTAATATCAACAGCACTCCCCCTCTGCAACACCCCCTCCTATAACTCCATTACAAAAAACACAACTTACAATCAAAGAGGAAGGGCAGAATAACGCTGATTTGATAACAGAAATATATCCTGTGATTGAAAAGCTTAACTCTTCAGGTCAAAAGGAGAAGTTGCACTCCTTTTAATCTAGAAATTATCAAAGATCTAAAAAAGGCTTGTGCTCTATACAGGTCTACATCATCTTATGTTAAGATGTTATTATAGAATTTGGCTTATGAAATTTTAACCCCTGGTGACTACAAATCTATAGTAAGGACATGCCTAGGATCTGGACAAAACTTGTTGTGACTTTCTGAATATAGAGAAATCTGTAGGATACAAGCCCAACAAAATCAGCAAACTGGAGTTAATACTCTAATCATCTGTGACCAAATAACAGGTATAGGTTCTTATGCAGACACGTCAGCACAAATTAATTACCCCATAGCAGTATATGAGCAAATTGCTTCTACTGCTATAAAAACATGTGGCTTTATCCCAGGTAAATAGGACAGAGGAGAAGCCTTCACAAAAATAGCACAAGGGCCAAATGAACCCTTTGCTGATTTTGTGGGACATCTACAAAAAGCTGTCATATAAACTATTGGTGAAAATGCAGCAACAGAAATTATGAAAAGGCAACTTGCTAAGAAAATGCTGATGAGGTTTGTAAAAGAATTATACTATGACTACACAAGAATGCTCCTTTAGAGGAGATCATAAGACGCTTTGCCACAGTGGATACAAATACCTTTTATACCCAGACTATTATGCTGACTTCCCAGAATCTGAACATGGGAAGACAGGATTCCTTTTGGCAAGGGACTTCCAGAGAGGCTTGTCAAGGCTTTCAATGTGGTAAAGTAATGCATCTGAAAGCTCAATGTTGGCTTAAAGACAGAGTGACAAAAAAGGATAGGAGAACAAGACCCAAAACCCCATTCCCAAAATGCAACATTGGGTATCAGAATGTAGACTAATTCAGGGAAACTGGATTGGGGGCCCAGCCCCCCCAAAAATATTTGTGGCATGATGGCAGCCTATGATACACCCAAAGAGCCTTTAGAAGTTCAATACTCAGATATAACCAATCAGCCAAGAAGCAACCTGAGGGGAGAAAGGGATTACAGTTGGGGAGAATAGAGTTGTACACAGCTGGGACTACTGAGATATCCCCTGGAGAGGTGAAATCTGTTCTCTCCAGCCTATGGATACCTTGCCTCCAGGCACAGTAGGCTTGACCATTTTACATCCTGAGAGTACTTATAAAACTGTGTTCATCCATACCCTGATGTGGGAAACTGGGGAATGTATAGATAATATCCCAGTCACTAATACAGGTAGACAATGTGTGACTTATCAACCAGGAGTAGTAGTAGAATCAGGTTTACTGATACCTCCTAATAGGCAATCTGGTGATAATTGCTCAGATTCTGACTACAAACAACAGAATCCAGGAATATTCTGGACTTAAGCTGTTATAGCTGACCGACCTATATGCATTATCTATATAAATGGCATACCATTAGAAGGATTGGTAGACACAGGTGCAGATCATACAGTCATTAGAGGTGCCAACTGGCCCAGTCACTGATTGGCCAAAGATTAAGGCAGACACCTATATGTCTGGTATAGGAGGATCAATAGCAGCTGAAGTTAGTGCTACTCCTTTGAGATGTACATTTGAAGGCAAAACAGGAGTTTTTACTCCTTTTATAGTTAAAAAATCCCCATCAGTCTATAAGGAATTGTAAAGGACTAGAACTGAGCAGATGCACTTAACCTAGCACTTAAGGGTAATTACCAATTGGACAATTCTCTATTAACATGTTTGGAGGATGACCCTACTCAACTCTATGCTGGCTTGATCTGTGGATATGGTGAGAGAAGGGAGGAGAGATCAGCAGGTGGAGTAGGAGAAGGAGGATCATTATTGGGCGATGGAAAGAGAAGAAGTAGGTGTGGAGATTCCCCTGACAGTGACCCCAAAAGACCAAGAATAAAGACTTTTGTTTATCTGGACTCTGGCTGATTCTAAGATATCCAGGGTACTAACTTGGGCTCAACAAGGAATAAACATTTTACAACACTTAGGATTATAAATGAGTACCTTGGTTTTTTTAGGCAGGGCTGCTATTGAATGCGTGCCAACACTCTCACCTGTTCCTATTCAATGGAAAACTGATACACCAGTGTAGATAGAACAGTGGTTCTTAGCTAGTGATAAAATTTGGGCCTTATTAGATATAGTACAGGAGCAACTTGACCAAGGACATACATACACTTCTCTAAGTCCTTGGAATTCCCTTATATTTGTTGTAAGAAAGAAATCTGGAAAGTGGAGGATGTTGACTGATTTAAGAAAAGTAAATGAACAGATGGAAACTATGGGAACTCTTCAGCCTGGACTTCCATCTCCTACTCAATTGTCTTGAGAATGGCCTCTTTGAGTTATAGACATTAAGGACTGTTTCTAGTCTACCCCTCTAGATAAGGAGGATATGAAAAGATTTGCCTTTTCAGTACCTATGGTTAACTTAGCTGAGCCATATAAAAGATATGAATGGACAGTTTTGCCACAGGGAATGGAAAATAGCCCTAGTATGTATAAAATGTATGTGGCTGCTTCTCTTATTCCAGTAAGAAAAACATTTCCAAAAGATATGTTGTTTCATTACATAGATGATATATTGGGATGCACACCTGAGGAGCAAATGTTAGAAGCATGTCTACAAAAGACCATGGAAAAACTAAGGAACTACAAATTGTATACAGTTCAAGAAAAAATTTAAAGGCACGCTCCTTTTCAATATAAGAAGACTATCCTAAGGTGCTCACAGTACAAAAGCTTTCTTTAAGAACAGAAAAGATGAACACCTTAAATGACTTTCAGAAACTGATCAGAGATATCCAATGGATGTGTCCACTGTTAGGCTTAACTACCTATATATTACAATCATTATATGACATTTTAAGGGGAGATGGTGCTTTAAATTCACCACGCCAGCTTACAAAAGAAGCACAAGAGGCTTTGAGAGAAATTGAACTGTTTTTATCCAATGTGGTTGAAAGAGTCACTCAAAAACCCTTGGAAATATCAGGTTTTGATACAAAAGAAGCACTCACAGCAGTTCTTCATCAAGGATAAAGTGGGTGAAACTCCCAGCACAACCAGATCAAAGCTTTGCCCTTTACCCAGTGCTTGTGCTTAGAATCTTATTAAAGGTTATTAAGAGAGAAATATAATTATCTGGAATAAGACCTGACAAGATATATAACTTTTATACCAATGCATAAATGAATGTACACTGTGAAACTATCCCAGAGTGGCAAATTTTATTGGACACAGTTCCAAATTTTACACATGGATCTCCATTAAAGATAACTCAATTATTACATAATTGGCAATAGATTCTTGAAGAAAGAAGTTCCTCTTAAAGGACCAACTATCTTTACAGATGAATCCAAACATAACATTTGTGCTGTATACTTTCATGACTTAATTATAAAGAGAGTAGTCAGAACCCCTTTTCAGACCACTCAACAGAATGAATTGTATGCAACCATTCTAGCTCTTACTTATTATCTAGGAGATATACATATAATATCTAATTCAGCCTACTCAGTAGGTGTGGTACAAAGAATTGCTACAGCTCAAATAAAACCTTTAGCTTCTAATATATGTCAGCTCTTTAAGAAATTTCAAGATCAAGAGAGAAAGCATCCAGGTAAGATTTATGTCTTGCATGTCCACTCTCATAGTGGACTTCCACATCCTACTTTTGATGGTAATTCAAAGGCAGATAGCCTTCTAACTATGTTGGCCAATCCTTTATTTCAGGAAGCCCAAGAATCTCATTCTAAATATCATCAGGCTGCTTGAGCTTTACGTTTACAATTTGGGATAACAAAAGAGGAAGCTAGAATAGTATAAGCCTGTATAGCTTGCATTCCTTTCCACATTCCTACACTCCCTCCAAGGAAGAAATCTCGTGGTTTGAGAGCCAATGAAATTTGGCAAATGGATGTGACCCAGTATAAATCTTTTGGTTGTCTGTCTTTTATCCATGTTGTAATAGACATCTTTTCAGGATTTACTTCTGCAATACCAGCAGCCAAAGAGACAACCCAAGTGGTCACAGAATTCCTTATACAAGCATTTGCAATTATGGGTGTGCCAAAAGCAATAAAAATAGATAATGGACCTCCAATACTTCTAAACATTTTGCACCCTTTTGTGCACAGTATCAGATTTTACATACCACTGTCCTTTAATCCTCAAGGACAGGCAATAGTAGAGAGGAGAAACAGAGACAAGACATTCCTCCAAAAAAAAAAAAAAAAAAAAAAAAGGGGGACTTCCGGCCAAGATGGCGGTGTGGAGGCAGACAGCTGCTTGAGCTCCTTGTTTTCTCTCAAAACTTACTTCATGACAAGCCTCAGACTTAATGCTTGACCCAGAAAGAAATCCACAAATAATCACCAAGAGAAGACATCCTTGAAAGTCACCAGAAAAGGTCTGTGTTTGCTCAGGGGAGGGTCAGTCAGACTGGGCATAGACTGAGGGCAGGCAGTGAGAGCAAGGCAGGCAGCTCACACAGCTCAGACTGGAGGGGGAGGGGTACGTTCTTTGCCATTTCTGAGAAAAGACTTTTTCCCCAGTGTGGATACTCCATCTTGGCAGCAAGCCAGGAGCACTGGAGGTGAAGATTAAAACCCCGGAAAGCCAGCATCTTTCAGAACCTGGCCACCCCCACCCCCCACCTGGACTGACTCAGCGAGTTCTCAGAGCCTCAGAACGAAGACTCAGTACAGTCATTGCTGTTCTGTTAGTGGCTCTCTGCTGCCCTACACCCAGTCTGTAGAGGAAGCCCATTAATATCATTCAGCCCCATCTCCCCAAAAACAGACCTATTGTTTCTCTTGTCAATTTGTTTTCTTCGATTCCTACTCTGACAAAATGAACAAAAAATTCAAAAGGGCTCTAACCATTGACAGCTTTTGTATGGAGAGAGAGCAGACTTCAAACACTGAGGAGACTAAAAACAGACTGTCCCCAGAGGAATCCCCTAAGGGGGATATGAGCTGCTCCTCAATACAAAAGAACCTCATAGAGGAAATCAAAAAGGCTCTCACAAGAGAGCTGGAAGAGAAATGGGAAAAGGAAAGGGAAGCTTGGCAAGAGAGCCTGGAGAAGTCATCCCATGCATTCAAAGACAGAGTGGATAAAGAAATCAAATCATTGAGAAACAAGATTAGTGAGCTGGAAAAGGTAAACAACTTCAAGGAAAACAGGATTAGTGAGCTGGAAAAAGAAAACAGCTCTCTAAAAAATAAAATGGATAAAATGGAAAAAAAATTCTATAGAAGATAAAAACTCAATTGGACAATTACAAAGAGATATAAAAAAAGTGAGTGAAGAAAATACATCACTGAAAATTAGCTGGAACAAGTAGAAATGAATGACTCAAGGAGAAACCAAGAGGTAGTCAAGCAAAACCAGAGAAATGAAACAATTGAAAAGAATGTCAAGTACCTTATCAGAAAGACAACAGACCTGGAAAAGATATCCAGAAGAGACAATTTGAGAATAATCAGACTCCCTGAAAAATGTGAGGAAAAAAAGAGCTTGGACACTATTTTCGAGGAAATTATCAAAGAGAACTGCCCAGACGTTCTGGAAACAGAGGGTAAAATAGACATTGAAAAAATTCATCGATCACCTACTGAAAGGGACCCTAAAATCAAAACACCAAGAAATATAGTGGCCAAGTTCAAGGAACCATCAGACAAAGGAAAAGATATTGGAAGCTGCTAGAAAAAAGCAATTCAGATATGGAAGATCCACAATAAGGATAACCCAGGATCTAGCAGCGTCCACATTAAAAGAATGCAGGGCCTGGAACATGATATTCCAAAAGGCTAAGGAACTTGGTATGCAGCCAAGAATAACTTACCCAGCAAGAATGAGCATCGTTTTCCAGGGAAGAAGATGGATTATCGAAATAAATGAATTCCATCTATTTTTGATGAAAAAACCAGACCTACATAAAAGGTTTGATCTTCAAATACAGAACTCAAGAGATTTCTAAAAAGGTAAAAAGAAATCTTGAGAACTATACTTCTGCCAAAAAAATATGTAAAGAACATATGTACAATTTGTCTTAGAAACTAGAGGTGGAAAGGAAATTATATCATTAAAAAGTGTAAAGTGGTGGTACTACATCTAATGAAGAGGCAAAGGTAACCTATTGTATCTGAGAGAAAGAAAGGAGGGAGATGAACATAGTGTGTATCAATACACATATTCGATTTATGGTGAAACTTCTTCCACTTCATTGAAAAGTGAAAGGGAAGGTGTAAACTAAGGGGAAGGAAATACAGAAATTTGGAGGAACAGGGGTAAAATAAGGGGAGGAACTTTAAGGTGGGGGAGGGCTGTTCACAAGTTTAATACTGGGTAGGGGGGTAAGAGGGAAGGAAAGGGGAAAAGCATAAGCAGGGGTTAATAGGATGGCAAGCAATATAGAATTAGTCCTTCTAACCATAAATGTGAATGGGGCAAACTGCCTCATAAAGAGGAAGCTGTTAGCAGACTGGATTAAAAGTCAGAACCCTACTATATGTTGTTTACAGGAAACACACCTGAAACAGAGTGAGACATTCAAACTAAAAGTAAAAGGGTGGAGCAGAATCTATTATGGTTCAGGCAAAACCAAAAAAGCAGGAGTAGCCATCCTCATCTCAGATCAAGCAAAAACAAAAATTGATCTAATTAAAAGAGATAAGGAAGGGCATTATATCCTGCTAAAGGGCAGCATCAATAATGAAGTAGTAACAATATTAAACTTATATGCACCAAGTGGTGCAGCATCTAAATTCTTAAAAGAGAAATTAAGAGAGCTGCAAGAGGAAATAGATAGCAAAACTATAATAGAGGGAGATCTCAACCTTGCACTCTCAGAATTAGATAAATCAAAACACAAAATAAATAAGAAAGAAGTCAAAGAGGTAAATAGAATACTAGAAAAGTTTGATATGATAGATCTTTGGCGAAAGCTAAATGGAGACAGAAAGGAGTATACTTTCTTCTCAGCAGTTCATGGAACCTATACAAAAATTGATCATATACTAGGGCATAAAAACTTCAAAATCAAATGCAGTAAGGCAGAAATAGTAAATGCATCCTTTTCAGACCATAATGCAATCAAAATAACATTTAATAAAAAGCCAGGGGAAAATAGACCAAAAATAATTGGAAACTAAATAATCTTATACTAAAGAATGATTAGGTAAAACAGCAAATCATAGACATAATTAATAACTTCACCCAAGAGAATGACAATAATGAGACATCATACCAAAATGTGTGGGATACAGCCAAAGCAGTAATAAGGGGAAGTTTTATATCTCTACAAGCCTACTTGCATAAAATAGAGAAAGAGAGGGCCAACGAATTGGGCTTACAACTCAAATTGCTAGAAAAGGAACAAATTAAAAACCCCCAGACAAACACAAAACTTGAAATTCAAAAAATAAAAGGTGAGATTAATAAAATTGAAAGTCAAAAAACTATTGAATTAATTAATAAAACTAAGAGTTGGTTCGATGAAAAAACCAACAAAATAGACAAACCCTTAGTAAACCTGATTAAAAAAAGGAAAGAGAAAAAGCAACTTGTTAGTCTTGAAAATGAAAAGGGTGAACTCACCACTAATGAAGAGGAAATTAGAACAATAGTTAGGAGCTACTTTGCTCAACTTTATGCCGATAAATTTGATAACTTAAATGAAATGGAAGAATACCTTCAAAAATATAGCTTGCCCAGATTAACAGAGGAAGAAGTAAGTAGTCTAAATAGTCCCATCTCAGAAACAGAAATAGATCAAGCTATTAACCAACTTCCTAAGAAAAAGTCCCCAGGACCAGATGGATTTACATGTGAATTCTACCAAACATTTAAAGAACAACTAACTCCAATGCTATGTAAACTGTTTGAAAAAATAGGGATTGAAGGAGTCCTACCAAATTCCTTCTATGACAAAGACATGGTACTGATACCTAAACCAGGTAGATCGAAAACTGAGAAAGAAAACTATAGACCAATTTCCTTAATGAATATTGATGCTAAAATCTTAAATAAGATATTAGCAAATAGACTTCAGAAAATCATCCCCAGGATAGTACACTATGACCAAGTGGGATTTATACCAGGAATGCAGGGCTGGTTTAATATTAGGAAAACTATTAGTATAATTGACTATATCAATAACCAAATTAATAAAAACCATATGATCATCTCAATAGATGCAGAAAAAGCATTTGATAAAATCCAACATCCATTCCTACTAAAAACGCTTGAGAGTATAGGAATAAATGGACTATTTCTTAAAATAATAAGGAGCATATATTTAAAACCTTCAGTAAACATCATATGTAATGGCGATAAACTAGAACCTTTCCCTGTAAGATCAGGAGTGAAACAAGGTTGCCCACTATCACCATTACTTTTCAATATAGTACTAGAAACACTAGCCTCAGCAATAAGAGCTGAGAAAGAGATTCAAGGAATTAGAGTAGGAAATGAGGAAATCAAATTATTACTTTTCGCAGATGAGATGATGGTATACTTAGAGAACCTCAAAGACTCTGCTAAAAAGCTATTAGAAATAATTCAGAATTTTAGCAAAGTCACAGGATACAAAATAAATCCACATAAATCCTCAGCATTTTTATACATTACCAACACAATCCAATAGCAAGAGATACAAAGAGAAATTCCATTCAAAATAAGGTTGATAGTATAAAATATTTGGGAATATATCTACCAAAGGAGAGTCAGGAATTATATGAGCAAAATTACAAAACACTTGCCACAAAAATAAAGTCAGATTTAAATAATTGGAAAGACATTCAGTGCTCTTGGATAGGCCGAGCGAATATAATTAAGATGACAATACTCCCTAAACTAATCTATTTATTTAGTGCTATACCAATCAGACTCCCAAGAAACTATTTTAATAACCTAGAAAAAATAACACCAGAATTCATATGGAACAACAAAAGGTCGAGAATTTCAAGGGAAGTAATGAAAAAAAAAAATTAAGTGAAGGTGGTCTATTGGTATCTGATCTAGAACTGTTTATAAAGCAACAGTCACCAAAACCATTTGGTATTGGCTAAGAAATAGACTAGTTGATCAGTGGCATAGGTTAGGTTCACAGGGCAAGATAGTGAATAAAAATAGCAATCTAGTGTTTGACAAACCCAAAGATCCCAAATTTTGGGATAAGAATTCATTATTTGACAAAAACTGCTGGGAAAACTGGAAATTAGTATGGCAGAAACTAGGCATGGACCCATATTTAACACCACATACTAAGATTAGATCAAAATTGGTCCAAGATTTAGGCATAAAGAATGAAATCATAAATAAATTGGAAGAACAGGGGATGGTTTACCTCTCAGACTTGTGGAGGAGGAAGGAGTTTGTGTCCAAGGGAGAACTAGAGACCATTATTGATCACAAAATAGAAAATTTTGATTACACCAAATTAAAAAGTTTCTGCACAAACAAAACTAATGCAAACAAGATTAGAAGGGAAGTAACAAATTGGGAAAACGTTTTTACAGTTAAAGGTTCTGATAAAGGCCTCATCTCCAAAATATACAGAGAATTGACTTTAATTTATAAGAAATCAAGCCATTCTCCAATTGATAAATGGTCAAAGGATATGAACAGACAATTTTCAGATGATGAAATTAAAACTATTTCCACTCATATGAAAGAATGTTCCAAATCACTATTGATCAGAGAAATGCAAATTAAGACAACTCTGAGATATCATTACACACCTGTCAGATTGGCTAAGATGACAGGAACAAATAACGATGAATGTTGGAGGGGCTGTGGGAAAACTGGGACACTGATGCATTGTTGGTGGAGTTGTAAAAGAATCCAACCATTCTGGAGAGCAATCTGGAATTATGCCCAAAAAGTTATCAAAATCTGCATATCCTTTGACCCAGCCATACTACTACTGGGCCTTATATCCCAAGGAAATACTAAAGAAGGGAAAGGGACCTGTATGTGCCAAAATGTTTGTGGCAGCCCTTTTCATAGTGGCTAGAAGCTGGAAGATGAATGGATGTCCATCAATTGGAGAATGGTTGGGTAAACTATGGTATATGAATGTTATGGAATATTATTGTTCTATAAGAAATGACCAACAGGAGAAATACAGAGAGGCTTGGAGAGACTTACATCAACTGATGCTAAGTGAAACGAGCAGAACCAGAAGATCATTATACACTTCAACAATGATACTGTATGAGGATGTATTCTAATGGAAGTGGATATCTTCAACATAGAGAAGAGCTAATCCAATTCTAATTGATTAATGATGGACAGAATCAGCTACATCCAGAAAAGGAACACTAGGAAATTAGTGTAAACTGTTATTTTTACCTTCTGAATCCAATTCTTCCTGTTCAACAAGAAATTTGGTTCTACACACATATATTGTATCTAGAATATATTGTAATATATTTAACATGTATAAGACTGCCTGCCATCTGGGGGAGGGGGTTGGGGGAGGAGGGGAAAAAATCTGAACAGAAGTAAGTACAAGGGATAATGTTATAAAAAATTACCCATGCATATGTACTGTCAAAAAAAAGTAATAATTATAAAAAAAATAAAAATTAAATTTAAAAAAAAGGGGGGAGCCACAGGTAACCCTAGAGAACTTCTAAATTTAGCTCTTTATACAATTAACTTCTTGATTTTTGACAAAAAAAATTTTGACACTGGCTCCGGCAGACAGGTTTTAAAACCCACCGGAAGGAAAGTGTCCAGTATAAGCAGCTCCACTATCTTTAGATAATCACTAGGTTATGTGAAGAGATCCAGAAAGTGGTGAATGGAAGGGTTACAGATAGGTTAACTGCTTAGGAGAGAGGGTTTGCTTGTATCTCTACAGATGGAGAAGGAATCACATGGATGCCAACAAGTCTTATTTGCCTTGTCCATTGGAGAGAGATGGAACAGACCCTTGAAACTAAGGAGAAGACCCAAGAAACATTGCGTGGTTCCATTGCTGATTCTGCTGATCACTGAAAGAGCATGGCAGTTATAGCAATTGACTCATGGACATCAAAAATTGTTCATGAGACTTATGCAGGACTTCAAAACCCTTAGGAATAATTGGAATTCCTGAGACATGAAAAGATTATTATAGGACTTTAAAACCCTCAGGAATCATTGAATTCCCTGAGACATGAGTAGATTCTTGTACCACACCTACTGAATAAGCTGAATCAGATATTATATTTATATCTCCTGGATAATAAGTAAGAGCTAGAATGGTTGCATACAATTCATTTCTGCTGAGTGGACTGAAAAGGAGTTCTGACTACTCTCTTTATAGTTAAGTCATGAGCACAAATGTTATGTTTGGATGCATCTGTAAGTATAGTTGGTACTTTAAGGGGAACCTTAGAAATCTTTTCTTCAAAAATCCATTGCCAATTATGTAATAGTTGGGTTATCTTTAATGGAGACCCGTGTGTAAAATTTGGAGCTGTGGCCAATAAAATTTGCCATTCTGGGATAGTTTCACAACATACATTAATTTGTGCATTGGTATAAAAGTTGTATATCTTGTCAGGTCTTATTCCAGATAATTATATTACTCTCTTAATGACCTTTAATAAGATTCTAAGCACAAGCACTGGGTAAAGGGCAAAGCTTTGATCTGGTTGTGCTGGGAGGTACACCCACTTTATCACACTGTGTCCTTGATGAAGAACTGCTGTGAGTGCCTCTTTTGTATCAAAACCTGATATTTCCAAGGGTTTTTGAGTGACTCTTTCAACCACATTGGATAAAAACAGTTCAATTTCTCTCAAAGCCTCTTGTGCTTCTTTTGTAAGCTGGCGTGGTGAATTTAAAGCACCATCTCCCCTTAAAATGTCATATAATTATTGTAATATATAGGTAGTTAAGCCTAACAGTGAACACATCCATTGGATATCTCTGATCAGTTTCTGAAAGTCATTTAAGGTGTTCATCTTTTCTGTTCTTAAAGAAAGCTTTTGTACTGTGAGCACCTTAGGATAGTCTTCTTATCCTAAATATTGAAAAGGAGCATGCCTTTAAATTTTTTCTTGAACTGTATACAATTTGTAGTTCCTTAGTTTTTCCATGGTCTTTTGTAGACATGCTTCTAACATTTGCTCCTCAGGTGCACATCCCAATATATCATCCATGTAATGAAACATATCTTTTGGAAATGTTTTTTCTTACTGGAGTAAGAGAAGCCACATACATTTTATACATACTAGGGCCATTTTTCATTCCCTGTGGCAAAACTGTTCATTCATATCTTTTATAAGGCTCAGCTAAGTTAACCATAGGTACTGAAAAGGCAAATCTTTTCATATCTAGAGGGATAGAATAGAAATAGTCCTTAATGTCTATAACCCAAAGAGGCCATTCTCTAGGCAATTGAGTAGGAGGTGGAAGTCCAGGCTGAGGAGTTCTCATAGTTTCCATCTGTTCATTTACTTTTCTTAAATCAGTCAACATCCTCTACTTTCCAGATTTCTTTTTTACAACAAATACTGGGGAATTCCAAGTACTGAGAGAAGGTTGTAAGTTTTCTTGCTTAAGTTGCTTCTGTACTGTATCTAATAAGGCCTGAATTTTTTCACTTGCTAAGGGCCACTATTCTATACACACTGGTGCATCAGTTTTCCATTGAATGGGAACAGGTAATAGTGAAGGCTTTCAAAAGTAGCCTTGCCTAAAAAGCCAAAGTATTCAATTGTAATCCTAACTGTTGTAAAGTGTCTCTTCCCCACAGATTGATGGGGATTTTATTTACTACAAAAGGAGTTTAAAACTCCTTTTTAACTTTCAAATATCCATCTCAAAACACTAATTTCACCTGCTATTGATTCTCCTATGCCAGCCATATAGGTGCCTCTTGTAATCTTTGGCCAATGACTGAGCCAGCTGACCCCTCTAATGATTGTATAATCTGCACCTGTGTCTACCAACTATTTCAATGGTATTCCATTGAATGCTGCAGTCCAGAATATTCTGGATTATGTTGTTGAGAGTCAAAATCTGGGCAAATATTACCAAATCGCCTATTAGGAGTCTATCAGTAAACCTGATGCTACTACTTCTCCTGGTTGGTAAATCACATATTGTCTACCTGTTTTAGTTACTGAGATATTATCTACACATTCCTCAGTTTCCTATATCAGGGTATTGATGAAGCATTATATATAAGCATTCTCAGGAGGCGAAATGGTCAAACTTACTGTGCCTGGAGACAAAGAATCTATAGCCCAGACAGGGACAGATTTCACCTCCCCAGGGGATATCTCAGTGGCCCCAGCTGTATACAATTCTATTCTCCCCAAATGTAATCCCTTTCTCCCATTGGATTGCTTCTTGGCTTATTGGTCATGTAATCCCTTTCTCCTATCAAGTTACTTCTCAGCTGATTGATCATGTTGGAGCATTGAACTTCTAAAGACTCTCTGGGTATAACATTGGCTGCCAACATGCCCAAGTGTTTTTGGCCTGGGGCTCTGAAGCTGGACCTTGCTTCCCGTTTCCCTGAGTCATTCTACCTTCTGATGGCCAATGAAAGTTGCTATTGCATTTTGGATATAGGGTTTGGGTTTTGTTCTCCCACCCTGTTTTTATGCAAACATTGAGCTTTCAGTCCTACCTTACATCACACTGAAAGCATTGATGAGTCTCTCTGGAAGTTCCTTGCCAAATGGGACCCTGCCTTTCCATGTTCTGAATCACAGCCTGAGTGTAAAAGTTATTTGTGCCCACTGTGTCACAGCATCTTATGATCTCATCTAAAGAAGCATTCTTGAATAGTATAGTTTTTCTACAAACCTCATTAGCATTTTTCTTAGCAAGTTTTCATATCATAATTTCTGTTGCTACATTTTCATAGTTTATATGACAATTGTCTGCAGACCTTCCACAAAATCAGCAAAGGGTTCATTTGGATCTTGTGCTGTTTTTGTGAAGGATCCTCCTCTATCTTGTCTTCTTGGGAGGGTGCCCCATGCTTTGATAGCAGCAGCAGGAAATTGCTCATATCCTGCTGTAGGGTAATTAGTCTGTGCTAAAATGTCTGCATAAAGACCTAAACCTGCTAATTGATCAGAAGTGACTAGTATATTAACTCCAGGTTGCTTATTTAATTGGGCTTGTATTCTAGAGAGTTCACTATACTTAGAAAGCCACAACAAGTTTTGTCCAGGTTCTAAACATGTCCTTGCTATAGATTTCCAATTATTAGGAGTTAAAACTTTAAAAGCCAAATTCTCTAATAACATTGCAACATAAGAGGTTGTAGACCCATAGAGTGCAAGCCTTTTTCAGATCATTGATAATTTCTAGATTAAAAGGAGTGTATCTTCTTCTTTCTTGACCTGAAGAGTCAAACTCTTCAATTACAGGTATGCTTCTATTTTCTTTTTTTATTATACATTTATATTGACAAAACATATGCATATGTAATTTTTCAACATTAACCCTGGCAAAAACTTCTGTTCCAACTTTTCCCCTCTTCCCTCCACACCCTCCCCTAGATGGCAAGTAGTCCCATACATGTTAAATATGAGAAAGTATATGCTAAATACAATATATGCATACATATTTATACAGTTGTCTTGCTGTTAGGATTATTACTAGGGGGTAAGTCGGTACTTGACAATTGTCTAGCTCAGAGTTTACACCTCTAGTTCACACCTTTAAAAGGAGTTTACACCTTTAGACTTCTGAAGGATGTTCACACCTTTAAAGGAGTTTACACCTTTAAAAGGAGCTAGCTCATTGGTTGTAAGTTCTCACAAGCCCCTGGGAGTACCCACAAGCCCATTCTCTGGGAGGATTTAAGGAGCCAGAATTCAGAAAGAAAGGGATTTGAGATACTACTGTGGTGCTGATTGGGGACACTTGCACAAGAGCAGATTCATAAGTGTAAAGGAAAAGCCTGCTCATGGACTTCTGGGAGATTAACATCTAGGATTGAATTCTAGGATTATTGAATTGGAACTAAAGCCAAGACTGCCTCCTCAGAAGCTCCCCAAGAATTCCTGCTCCCAGAGAACAATTACAATCTAGAGAAAACAGAACATCACATTTTGGCATCCAATGTGGGGCAAAGATTTTTTGCTTATCCTGACTCTGGCTAATTCTGAACCCTTCAGGGAGTTAGTCTGGACTTTACATCTTGCTATTCAAGAAAAATGAGTTTTTGAAAGAAGGTAACAATAACCTGGGGGAAAAAATGCAAGCAAACAATAACAGAAAGAGTGTAAATGCTATGTTGTTTCCCACACTCAATTCCCAGGGTTCTTTCACTGTCTATAGATGGTTCTGTTCATTATGACCAATTGGAACTAATTTGGATCCTCTCATTATTGACAATAGCCACTTCCATCAGAATTGATCCTCATATAATTTTGTTGTTGAAGTGTATAATGATCTCTTAATTCTGCTCATTTCACTTAGCATCAGTTCATTTAAGTCTCTCCAATCCTCTCTGTATTCATCCTACTGGTAATTTCTTTCAGAACAAAAATATTCCATAACATTCACATACCACAATTTACTCAGCCATTCTCTAATTGATGGGCATCCATTCAATTTCTAGTTTCTAGCCACTACAAAAAGGGTTGCCACAAACATTTTTACACATATAAATCCCTTTCCTTTCTTTAATATCTCATTGGATATAAGTGAAGTAATAACACTGCTAAATTGAAGTGTATAGTTCTAAATTGCTCTTCAGAATGGTTGGATCTGTTCACAACTTCACCAACAATGCATCAGTGTCCCAGTTTCCCCACCTCCCCTTCAACATTTGTCATTATCTTTTCCTGTCATCTTAGCCAATCTATGAAGTGTGTAGTGGTATCTCAGAGTTGTCTTAATTTGCATTTCTCTGATCAATACTAATTTGGAACACCTTTTCATATGGCTAGAAATAGTTTCAATTCCCTCATCTGATAATTGTCTGTTCATATCCTTTGACTATTTATCAATTGGAGAATGTATACTGCTTCCATTCTAATGTTTTCTACATTAGTTTTGTTTGTACTAAGCTTTTTAACTTGATATAATGAAAATAGATTTTGTGATCAATAATGATCTCTAGTTCTTCTTTGGTCACAAATTCCTTCCTCCTCCACAAGTCTGAAAGGTAAACTATCCTATGTTCCTCTAATTTATTTAGAAACTCATTCTTTATGCCTAAATCATGGACCCATTTTGATCTTATCTTGGTGTATGGTGTTAAGTGTGGGTCCATGCCTAGTTTCTGCCATATAATTTCCAATTCTCACAGCAGTTTTTGTCAAATAGTGCATTCTTATCACAAAAGTTGGGGTCTTTGGGTCTTTAAAACACTAGATTGCTAAATTATTGACTATGTTGTCCTGTGAGCCTAATCTATTCCACTGATCAACTAGTCTATTTCTTAGCCAATACCAAATGGTTTTGGTGAATGCTACTTTATAATATAGTTTAGATCAGGTACAGTTAGGTCACTTTCACTTGATTTTTTTTCATTAGTTCCCTTGAAATTCTTGACCATTTCTTCTTCCAGATGAATTTTGTTGTTGTGTTTTCTAGATCATTAAATTAGTTTCTTGGGAGTCTGATTGCTATAGCACTAAATAAATAGATTAGTTTAGGGAGTATTGTCATTTTTATTATATTCGCTTGACCTGTCCAAGAGCACTTAATATTTTTCCAATTGTTTAGATCTGTGGAAAGTGTTTTGTAGTTTAGATCATATAGTTCCTGACTCTCCCTTGGTAGGTATATTCCCAAATATTTTATACTATCGACAATTATTTAAATGGAACTCTCTTTATATATCTTGCTGTTGGATTTTGTTAGTGATGTATAAAAAATGCTGATGATTTATGTGGATGTATTTTGTATCCTACAACTTTGCTAAAATTGTGGATTATTTCTAATAGCTTTTTAGTAGAATCTCTGCAGTTCTCTAAGTACACCATGATATCATCTGCAAGGATTGATAATTTAATTTCCTTAGAGTAAGTATACTCTAATTCTATAATCTTTTTTTCATCTCTCATTGCCGAAACTAGCATTTCTAACACAATATTAAATAATAATGGTGATTGTGGGAAGCTTTGTTGCACTCTTGACTTTATTGGAAATAGTTCCAGTTTATCACTATTACATATGATACTGCTGGTTTTAAATAGATGTTACTGACTATTTTAAAGGAAAAATCTGTTTATTCCTGTACTCTCTAGTGTTTTTAATAGAAATGGGTTTTTGATTTTATCAAATGCTTTTTCTGCATCTATTGAGATAATCATATGGTTTTTGTTAATTTGGTTATTGATATAGTCAATTATGTCAATAGTTTTCCTAATATTGAACCAGCCCTGCATTCCTGTATAAATCCTACTTGGTCATGGTGTATTATCCTGGGGATGATTTTCTGTAATCTTTTTGCTAATATTTTATTTAAGATTTTTTCATCAATTGTCATTAGGGAGATTAATCTATAATTTTCTTTTACTGTTTTTCTCCTATGTAGTTTAGCTATCAGTACCTGTCTGTGTCATAGAAGAAATTTGGAAGGACTCCTTCTATCCCTATTTTTCAAATAGTTTATATAGCATTGGAGTTCATTTTTCTTTAAATGTTTGGTAGAATTCACATGTAAATACACCTGGTCCTGGGGATTTTTCCTTAGGGAGTTGATTAATAGCTTATTCTATTTCTTTTTCTAAAATGGGACTATTTAACCAATTTACTTCTTCTATTAATCTGGGAAACCTATATTTTTGAAGGTATTTTCCCATTTCTATTTCCATTTAATTCATTTCATTTAAGCTATCAAAGTTTTTGGCATAAAGTTGGGCAAAGCAATTGCTCTAATTTCCTCTTCATTAGGGACAAGTTCTCTCTTTTCATTTTTAAGACTAAAACTTTGATTTTCCTCTTTCCTTTTTCTAATCAAATTTACCAAAGATTTATCTATTTTGTTAGTTTTTTCATAGAAAACCTCTTAGTTTTTTTTTTATTAAATCATACTTTTTATTTTTACTTTCAATTTTATTAATTTCTTCTTCTATTTTTTGAATTTCAAATTTAGTGCTTGATTGAGGGGTTTTAATTTGCTCTTTTTCTAACTTTTTTAGTTGCAAACCTAATTCATTGACCTTCTCTTTCTCTATTTTATGCAAGTAGGCCTCTAGAGATATACAATTTCCCCTTATTACTGCTTTGGCTAAATCCTACATATTTTGACATGTTGTCTCATTATTCTTTCTCTTGGTGAAATTATTAATTGTGTCTATGATTTGCTGTTTCATCCATTTATTCTTTAATATGAGATTATTTAAATTCAGAATTTTAGCAAAGTGGCAGGATACAAAATAAATCCACATAAATCCTCAGCATTCTTATATATCACCAACAAAATGCAACAGCAAAAGATACAAAGAGAAATTCCATTCCAAACAAATGTTGAGAGTATAAAGTATTTGGGAATCCATCTACCAAAGAATAGTCAGGAATTACATGAGAAAAATTACAAAACACTTGCCACAAAAATAAAGTCAGATTTAAATAATTGGAAAGACATTCAGTGCTCTTGGATAGGCCGAGCGAATATAATAAAGATGACAATACTCCCCAAACTAATCTATTTATTTAGTGCTATACCAATCAGACTCCCAAGAAACTATTTTAATGACCTAGAAAAAATAACAATATGGAAGAATAAAAGGTCGAGAATTGCAAGGGAACTAATGAAAAAAAAGTCAGAGGAAGGTGGTCTAAGTGTACCTGATCTAAAGCTATATTATGTAGCAGCAATCACCAAAACCATTTGGTACTGGCTAAGAAATAGAACAGTAGATCAGTGGAACAGATTAGATACAAAGGACAAAAAAGGGTACATCTATAGCAATCTAATCTTTGACAAACCCAAAGATACCAATATTAGGGACAAAAATTCATTATTCGGAAGAAACTGTTGGGAAAACTGGAAATTAGTATGGCAGAAATTAGATATGGATCCACACTTAACACCATATACCAAGATAAGATCAAAATGGGTCCATGATTTAGGCATAAAGAATGAGATCATAAATAGATTAGAGGAACAGAGAATAGTCTACCTATCAGACCTGTGGAGGAGGAAGGAATTTATGACCAGAGGAGAATTAGAGATCATTATTGATCACAAAATAGAAAATTTTGATTACATCAAACTAAAAAGTTTCTGTACAAACAATACTAATGCAAACAAGATTAGAAGGGAAGTAACAAATTGAGAAAATATTTTTAAAAGTAAAGGTTCTGACAAAGGTCTCATTTCCAAAATATATAGAGAACTGACCTTGATTTATAGGAAACCAAACCATTCTCCAATTGATAAATGGTCAAGGGATATGAACAGACAATTCTCAGATGATGAAATTGAAACTATTTCCACTCATATGAAAGTGTTGCAAATCACTACTGATCAGAGAAATGCAAATTAAGACAACTCTGAGATACCACTACACCTGTCAGATTGGCTAAGATGACAGGAACAAATAATGATGAATGTTGGAGGGGATGTGGGAAAACTGGGAAACTGATACATTGTTGGTGGAGTTGTGAAAGAATCCAGCCATTTTGGAGAGCAATTTGGAACTATGCCCAAAAAGTTGTCAAACTGTGCATACCCTTTGACCCAGCATTGCTGTTATTGGGATTATATCCCTAAGAAATACTAAAGAGTGGAAAGGGACCTGTATGTGCCAAAATGTTTGTGGCAGCTCTTTTTGTTGTAGCTAGAAACTGGAAGTTGAATGGATGTCCATCAATTGGAGAATGGTTGGGTAAATTGTGGTATATGAAGGTTGTGGAATATTATTGCTCTGTAAGAAATGACCAGCAGGAGGAATACAGAGAGGCTTGGAGAGACTTAAATCAACTGTTGCCGAGTGAAATGAGCAGAACTAGAAGATCACTATACACTTCAACAACAATACTGTAGGAGGATGTATTCTGATGGAAGTGGAAATCTTCAACATAAAGAAGATCCAACTCACTTCCAGTTGATCAATGATGGACAGAAATAACTATACCCAGAGAAGGAACACTGGGAAGCTAATGTAAATTGTTAGCACTACTGTCTATCTACCCAAGTTACTTATACCTTTTGGAGGCTAATAATTAATGTGCAACAAGAAAATGTTATTTACACACATATATTGTATCTAGGTTATATTGTAACACATGTAAAATGTATGGGATTACCTGCCATCGGGGGGAGGGAGTAGAGGGAGGGAGGGGATAATTTGGAAAAATGAATAAAAAAAAAAAAAAGAAAATTGATCTATGCTTCAAGAGAAGCATAGACAGGTAAACAGAGGGTGGGGGCTACATAGAAGAGAAGGCAGAAACATAGGAGAAAGTTTTAGAAAAGGATGGAGGAATGATAGAAAAGAGGATCCTTAGAGAGAGGGAGGTATTAGAAACAAAACACCACTGAGGAAGGATAGGTTGGAAAGAGAGAACAAAAATATATATAAGGAACAAAATAGAATAAGGGGAAAGCAACAGTTGGTAATCATAACAGTGAATGTGAATGAGATGAACTCTCTCATAAAATAGAAACAAATAGAGTGATTAAAAAACAGAATCCTACAATATATTGTTTACAAGAAACACATTTGAAACAGAGAGATACATAGAGTAAGGGTATCAGAATTTTTTATGCTTCAGTCAAAGCAGAAAAGTAGGGCTAGCAATTCTGATCTCAGATACAGTAAAAGTAAAAATAGATTTAGTTAAAGGAGGTAAGGAAGGAAACTACACCATGTTAAAGGTATCAAAGACAGTGAAGTTGTATTAGTATTAAATACTTATGCACCAAGTGGTAGAACCTTCAAATTCTTAGGTAAGTTAAGCCAGTTACAGGAAGAAATAGACAGCAAAACTATATTAGTGGGGGACCTCAATATCCTCCTCTCAGAATTATTTAACTCTAACCACAAAATAAACAAGAAAAAAAGTAGGGAGGTTAATGGAATTTAAGAAAACTTAGATATGGTTGATATATGGAGAAAATTGAATAGGGACAGAAAGGAATGTACCTTTTTCTCAATGGTACCAGCTATGCAACCAGCTATTTATTTATGGTATATGGTACTTACACAAAAATTGATTATATATGAGGACATAAAGACCACAAAATTAAATGTAGAAAGGCAGAAACAGTGTTTCCTTTTCAGACCCAATACAATAAAATTATATTCAATAAAGAACTAAGGAAAAATAGACTAAAAACTAATTGGAAATTAAATACTCTAATTCTAACAACTGAGTGGGTCAAATAACAAATCATAGAAACAATCAATAATTTCATCCAAAAGAATGACAATAATGAGACAACATACCAAAACCTAGAAGATGCAGCCAAAGCAGTTCTTAGGGTAAGTCTTGTATCTCTAAATAGTTATATGAATAAAGGAAGATCAGTGGAATTTGGCTTGCAACTAAAATGCTAGAAAGTAATTTAAACAATCTTATTAAATACCATATCAGAATTTCTAGAAATGCTAGAAAATAATTTTTAAACCTCTATTAAATACAATATCAGAAATTCTGAAACTCAAAGGGAGATTAATAAAATTGAAACTAAGAAAATTATTGAAGTAATTAATAAAACTAAGAGTTTGGTATTCTGAAAAAAAAAAGAAAATAGATAAACCTTTGGTTAATTTGATTAGAAAAGGGAAAGAAAAAAACCAAATAACCAACATCAAAAATGACAAGAATGAATTTACCATGAATGAAAATGAAATTAAAGTAATAATTAGGACCTATTAATGCCCGGCTGTTTACCAGCAAATATGACAATCTAATTGAAGTGGATGAATATTTGCAAAAAAATAAAAATGCCTACATTAACACAAGAGAAAATAAATTAATTAAATAGTCCTAAATTAGAAACAGAAATTGAACAAGCCATGAATGAACTCCCTAAGAAAAAATCTTCAGGGTCAGATGATTTACAAGTGAATTCTACCAACATTTAAAGAATAATTAATTCCAATACTCTGTGAACTTTTTGGAAAAATAGGTAAAAAATGAGTCCTGCCAAATTCCTTTTATGACACAAGTATGGTCCTGATACCTAAACCAGGAAGAGCTAACACAGAGAAATACAATTACAGACCATTCTCCCTAATGCATATTGATGCAAATTTTTAAAAATTATTTTATTTATGTATTTAATAATAGTATATAATTAATATTATGTATTTAATAATAATTTAATAAATAATATTGAATATTGACTGTAAAAACAATTACATTCAAAACAAGTTTTTTTGCATTTGTTTTTAAGATTTTTGAGTTCTAGATTCTCTCCCTTATTCCCACCCACAATTAAGAAACATTTCCATAAAAGTCAAGTTGTGAAAAAAAAGTACAGATTTCCCACCCTAATGAAAATTAAAACTCTCAACAGTAATTAAGAAAAAAATAAACAGAGAGATAGAGTAATAGAGAATGTTTTGAACTATATCCAGATTCAATCAGTTCCTTCTCTGAGTATGGGCAGATTTTTTCATCATAACTCCTTCAGAGTAGGTGTAGATGATTGCATTACTGAGAATAACAAAGTCATTTATAGTTGATCATCCCAAAATATTGCTATTACTTTGTAGACAGTATTTCGCTTTATTCATTGAGGATGTTCCAGTTTTTTTTTTCTCCTGAGAGCACCCTGCTCATCATTTTCCAGAGAATAATAATATTTCATCAGAGAAACGTGCTTTAATTTTTTTTACAATTAATATTGATAATTGTATTTCTCCTCATTTATTTTCACTCCTTTCACCTTGTCCCTCCTCAAAAGTATTTTACTACTGACCACTCATCCCCTAATGTGCTCTCTCTTTTATCACCTGCTCCGCTTTCCCATATCCCATTCCCCTTCTATTTTCTTGCAGAGTAAGATAGAGTTCTATTCTGCTATTGAATTTGTATGTTATTTCCTATTTGAATCAATTCTGAAGAGAGTAAGATTCACTCTCTCCCCTTCTCCCTCCACTGTAAAAGCTTTTTCTTGCCTCTTTTTTAGGGCAGATAACTTGTACCATCAATTTCCCTTTCTCCTAGCACATTCATCTTTTATCCCTTAATTTCATCATTTTTAAAAAAGCTATTATATCTTCATATTCAACTCATACCTATGCTCTTTGTCTATACTATCTACACTCCTAACTGCCATTAAGAAAGAGAAAGTTCTAATGCACAGACTCAGGATTCACTTTTGCAATACCAGCAGCAAAAGAGGCAGCCCAAGTGGTCATTGAATTCCTCATACAAGCATTTGCAATTATGGGCATGCCACAAGCAATAAAAACAGACAATGGACCTGCATATACTTCTAAACATTTTGCCCACTTTTGTGCACAGTATAAGATTTTACACACCACTGGCATACCCTTTAATCCTCAAGATCAGGCAATAGTAGAGAGTAGAAACAGAGACATTAAGATGCTCCTCCAAAACAAAAGAAAGGGAGAGCCACAGGTAAGCCTAGAGAACTTCTAAATCTAACACTTTATACTATTAACTTCTTGATCTTTGACAAAGATGCACTGGCTCCAGCAGAGAGATTTTATAACCCACCAGAAGGGCAGTGTCCAGTGTGAGCAGCTCCAGTATCTTTAGATAATCAACAGGTGATGTGGAGAGACCCAGAAAGTGGTGAATGGAAGGGACCACATAGGTTAACTGCTTGGGGGAGAGGGTTTGCTTGTATCTCTACAGATGGAGAAGGAATCAGATGGGTGCCAATGAGCCATATTCACTTTGTCCATCGAAGAATGATGGAGCAGACCTTTGAAATGAAGGAGAAGACCCAAGAAACATTGGGTGGTCCTGTCGCTGACTGTGCCCACCACTGAAAGAGCATGGCACTTATGGCGTTTGACTCATGGATATCAAAAATTGTTGGATTTCAAAACCCTCAGGAATCACTGGATTCTCTGAGACATCATAAGAATGTTGTAGGACTTGAAAACCCTCAGCAATCATTGGATTCTCTGAGACATGAGATATATGCACCAAATTCTAGCATCTAAATTCTTAAAAGAGACATTAAGAGAGCTGCAAGAAGAAATAGACAGCAAAACTATAATAGTGGGAGATCTCAACCTTGCACACTCAGAATTAGATAAATCAAAACACAAAATAAATAAGAAAGAAGTCAAAGAGGTAAATAAAATACTAGAAAAGTTAGATGTGATAGATCTTTGGCGAAAGCTAAATGGCGACAGAAAGGAGGACACTTTCTTCTCAGCAGTTCATGGAGCCTATACAAAAATTGACCATATATTAGGACATAAAAACCTCAAACTCAAATGCAGTAAGGCAGAAATAGTAAATGCATCCTTTTCAGACCACAATGAAATGAAAATTACATTCAATAAAAAGTCAGGGGAAAATAGACCAAAAATAATTGGAAACTAAATAATCTCATATTAAAGAATGATTGGGTGAAACAGAAAATCATAGGCATAATTAATAACTTCACTCAAGAAAATGACAATAATGAGATGTCATACTAAATGTGTGCGGTGCAGCCAAAGTGGTAATAAGGGGAAGTTTTATATCTCTAGAGGCCTACTTGCATAAAATAGAGAAAGAGAAGGTCAATGAATTGGGCTTGCAACTAAAAATGCTAGAAAAGGAACAAATAACCCCCCCCCAGTCAAACACTAAATTTGAAATTCTAAAAATAAAAGGTGAGATTAATAAAATTGAGAGTAAAAAAACTATTGAATTAATAAAACTAAGAGTTGGTTCTATGAAAAAAACAACAAAATAGATAAACCCTTAGTAAATCTGATTATGAAAAGTAAAGGGGAAAATCAAATTGTTAGTCTTAAAAATAAAAAGGGAGAACTCACCACTAATGAAGAGGAAATTAGAGCAATAATTAGGAATTACTTTGCCTAGCTTTATGCCAATAAATTTGATAACTTAAATGAAATAGAAGAATACCTTCAAAAATATAACTTGCCCAGATTAACAGAGGGAGAAATAAATTGGTTAAACAGTCCCATTTAAAAAAGAAAGAAAGAAAGAAAGAAAGAAAGAAAGAAAGAAAGAAAGAAAGAAAGAAAGAAAGAAAGAAAGAAAGAAAGAAAGAAAGAAAGAAAGAAAGAAAGAAAGAAAGAAAGAAAGAAATGGAACAAGCTATTAACCAACTCCCTAAGAAAAACTCCCCAGGACCAGATGGATTTACATGTTAATTCTTCCAAGCATTTAAAGAACAATTAACTCCAATGCTATATAACTATCTGAAAAAATAGGGATTGAAGGAGTCCTACCAAATTCCTTTTATGAGTCAAACATGGTACTGATACCTAAACCAGATAGGTTAAAAACAGAGAAAGAAAATTATAGACCAATCTCCCTAATGAATATTGATGCTAAAATCTTAAATAAAATCTTAGCAAAAAGATTACAGAAAATCATCCCCAGGATAATACACCATGACCAAGTAGGATTTATACCAGGAATGGAGGGCTGGTTCAATATTAGGAAAACTATTAGCCTAATTGACTATATCAATAATTGAATTAGCAAAAACCATATGATCATTTCAATAGATGCAGAAAAAGCATTTGATAAAATCCTGCATCCATTCCTAATAAAAACACTTGAATAAATGTGCTTTTCCTTAAAATAGTCAGGAAAATATATTTAAAATCATCAGTAAGCATGACACGAAATGGGGATAAACTGGAACCATTCCTAGTAAGATCAGGTGTGAAACAAGGTTGCCCACTATCACCATTATTATTCAATATTGTATTAGAAACGCTTGCCTCAGCAATAAGAATTGAGAAAGAGATTAAAGAAATTAAGTAGGTAATGAGGAAACCAAAATATCACTTTTTGCATATGACATGATGGTATAATTAGAGAACCCCAGAGATTCTACTAAAAAGCTATTAGAAATAATTCACAACTTTAGCAAAGTTGCAGGATACAAAATAAATCCACATAAAGCCTCAGCATTTTTATACATCACCAACAAAATCTAACAGCAAGAGATATAAAGAGAAATTCCATTCAAAATAACTATTGATAGCATAAAATATTTGGGAATCTATCTACCAAAGCAAAGTTAGGAATCATATGAGGAAAATGACAAAACACTCTCCACACAAATGAAGTCAGATTTAAATAACTGGAAAAATATTAAATGCTCTTGGATAGGATGAGCAAATATAATAAAGATGACAATATTCCTTAAATTAATCTATTTATTTAGTGCTATATCAATCTTACTCCCAATAAATTATTTTAATGACCTAGAAAAAATAACTACAAAATCCATGTGGAAGAACACAAAGTCAAAAATTTCAAGGGAATTAATGAAAAAAAAAATCAAATGAAGGTGGCCTAGCCATTCCTGATCTAAAACTATATTATAAAGCAGTGGTCACCAAAACCATTTGGTACTGGTTAAGGAATAGATTAGTTGATCAGTGGAATAGGTTAGGTTCATAGGACAAAATAGTCAATAATTATAGCAATCTAGTGTTTGACAAACCCAAATATCCCAACTTTTGGGATAACAATTCATTATTTGACAAAAACTGCTGGGAAAACTGGAAATTAGTATGGCAGAAATTAGGCATGGACCCACACTTAACACCATACACCAAAATAAGATCAAAATGGGTCCATGATTTAGGCATAAAGAATGAGATCATAAATAAATTAGAGTAACATAGGATAGTTTACCTCTCATACTTGTGGAAGAGGATGGCAATTGTGACCAAAGAAGAATTAGAGATCATTATTGATCACAAAATAGAAAATTTTGATTATATCAAATTTAAAAGCCTTTGTAAAAAAACAAAACTAATGCAAACAAGATTAGAAGAGAAGCAACAAAGTGGGAAAACATTTTTACAGTTAAAGGTTCTCATAAAGGCCTCATTTCCAAAATATATAGGGAATTGACTCTAATTTATAGAAATCAAATCATTTTCTAATTGATAAATGGTCAAAGAATTCTTTGAGACCATAGTCTCGTTCAGCCCTGGGACCAACCATGGATCCATTGGTCCCAGTAAATCTCTCCATTTAATAAATTCTGTATTGAATACTCTCTTAAAAAAACGAGAGAAGCTAAACATCTTAAATGACTTTCAGAAATTGATAGGAAATATCCAATGGATGCATCCAGTGTTAAGCTAGAATACCTATCAATTGCAGCCATTATATGACATTTTAAAAGGAGGCAGTGCTTTCAACTCAGCATGCCAGCTTACAAAAGAAGCTCAAGAGGTTTTGAGAGAAGTTGAACTGGCTTTATCCAATGTGGTTGAAAGAGCCACTCTTAGAAATATCAGTTTTTGCTACACAAGAGGCATCTACAGCAGTCCTTCATCAAGGACACAGTGTGATAGAGTGGGTAAACCTCCCAACACAACCAGGCTATAAGAGTGAGAATCACCACACCCTTTAAGTTCACTTAACTTCCCATTCTTTTTCATGATATTTTCATTACCCTCCCCTTCTCTTCCTTTTTCTCCTAACACTTCCTTATCTGACTTTTCTCCTTAGAGCTTTTCTTTTTTCTAAAACTTGTGGGATTCTTTAAGGCCAATTGTATTATGTTGCATATATATATATATAGAGAGAGATTGTTTCCTTAGAAATTGAATCAGGACCTTTATCATTGTAATATTCACATAGTTGATCTCCTACTACTTTCTAATTATCTGCAAGGGGACATGCATTCTTTTTTTATTTTAAATTTTATTTTTTATTATAGCTTTTTATATCCAAAACCTATGCCTGGGTAATTTTTAAATACTGTTCCAACTTTTCCCCTCCTTCTTCCCATCCCCTCCCCTAGATGACAGGTAGTCCCATACATATTAAATATGTGTTAAATACAATATATGTATACATATTTATACAGTCATCTTGTTACATATGAAAGATCGGATTTAGAAAGAAGGTAAAAATAACCTGAACTGAAAAAAACAAAAATGCAAGCAAACATTAACAGAAAGAGTGGAAATGTTATTTTTTGGTCCATACTCATTTCCTAGGGTTCTTTCGCTGGGTATAGCTGGTTCTGTTCATTACTGATCAATTGGAACTGATTTGGGTCCTCTCATTATTGAAGAGAGCCCACGTCCATCAGAATTGATTATCATGTAGTATTGTTGTTGAAATGTATAATGATCTCCTGGTACTGCTCATTTCACTTAGCATCAGTTCATGTAAATCTCTCCAAGGCTCTTTGTATTCATCCTGTTGGCCATTTCTTATAGAACAATAATATTCCATAATATTCACATACCACTATTTATTCAGCCATTCTCCAATTTATGGGCATCCCTTCAATTTCCAGTTTCTAGTCACTACAAAAAGGGCTGCCACAAACATTTTTGCACATATGGGTCCCTTTCCCTTCTTTAATATCTCTTTGGGATATAAGCCCAGTAGTAACACTGCTGGATCAAAGAGTATGCACAGTTTGATGACTTTTTGAGTATAGTTCCAAATTGCTCTCCAGAATGATTGGGTCCATTCACAACTCTACCAACAATGCATCAGTGGGATGTGCATTCTAATGTTTCCAAGAATCTACCAATCTGTTCCCAAGTTACAAGCAAACCTTGCCTCCTTATTATTCTAAGTATGTTTTCTATAGAGCTTCCTTATGGTGGAGGTAGGGGTGGGAGTGGAGAAGAATCTTTTCCTAATATCTGTCCATTTCAGATAGAAAAGGAAAGTTAGTAGTTTAGTCAACAAAGTAAGTTCTCTGTCTATTTTAATACTCACCCTATTTCCTGGTTACAGGGACCTTTCCACTGAAATTAGGGTCCTTGGTCCACTTTGGGGTGCCAACTGTAATGTCTAGACTAGCTACCTGGTGGGCCTCAGCATCAGCCTGAGTCAAGATAATTCAAAGTCCTTGGTCTTTAAGGAGAAAAGTGAAGGAGGAAGGAGTGGTTTGCCAAAGATGTATCCTGGATTCTGGAGTCCAGAATTTCCTGCCTCTCTCCTTGTCCTGCAGTCAAGTGCCTCTCACTTCTCTCCCTCTGCCCTCAAATCCTTGCCTAACATTATCTTACTACCAAACATCCAGCAAGCACCAATTGTGAGGAAAGCCATCATCTAAATATATGCTAATGGAGCGATTGTCTCACATATTATAGGTAGTCTTAAGTGCTCTCTTGTCTAATTCAGAGTTTCAGGTTCTACAGCTTAGCATTTAAAAGTAGCCATGAAACCTTTGTATATTTCTTAACTCTTAAATTATTTAAAATTTTAAAATTTTTCCTAGTAAATTTATTTATTTTTAATATACATTGCTTATGAATCATGTTAGGAGAAAAAAATCAAAGCAAAAGGAAAAACCATGGGAGAGATTAAAAACAAAAAAGAAAAAAAGAAGTAAGCCTGGCATGTGTTGATTTGCAATCAGTCTTTCTACTCCTTTATCTAGATGCAGAGGGTATTTCCTGTACAAAGTCTTGGGATTGTCTTGGATCACTAAAACACTGAGAAGAACCAAGTCTTTCATAGTTGATCTTCACACATTCTTGCTGCTATTGTATACAAAGTATTCCTGGTTCCATTTGTTTTGGTCAGCATCAGTTCTTGTAAATCTTTCCAGGCCTTTCTAAAATCAGCTTGTTTATACAACAATAATATTCTATTATCTTCATATACCACAACTTGTCAGCCATTTCCCCAATTCTTTGATAACACAAAAAGAGCTGCTACAAACATTTTTGTTCATATGGGTTCTTTTCCCCTCCTTTATGATTTCCTTGGGACACAGAGCCAGTATTGTCACTGCAGTTTTCTAGCCTTTTGGACATAGTTCCAAATTGCTCTCCAGAATGGTTGAATCATTTCACAAGTTTATTAACAATACATTAGCATCCTCCATATCTCCTCCAACATTTATCATTATCTTTTCCTGTCATCTTAGCCAGTCTGAGAGGTGTGAGGTAGTGCCTCAGAGTTGTTTTAATTTTCATTTCTCTAAATAATAGTGAATGAGGTGAGATCTTTCAAGGCAGTCGTGAAAATCGAGTAAAGGCTTCATCTACTTCAGAGTTTGAGTAGGCCTGAAGGACTCTGAACATCGAGTCAAGGGCATAATTGCATTCCCCTCTCATTTTATCTCCTCCCTATTTTAGCTAAATATGGGCAACTATGTACTTATTGGTCAAGTTCAATTTCGTGGGTAGATCTCGAGTTTAGAATGTAAGATTCTCAGCCAATGAGGATGAGAGTCAGTGATAGGAGGGGGTGTTTTGCATTAGGGATTAAAGGTGCTGTCCTGCCCACAGGAGGTGCTTCTTCTCTTCCATTGTCTGCTGGAAGGGTGGGACACCCTTCTTTGGAGAATGTAAAATAAACTTTGATTTTTTTCTAGAGCTCTCTCCAGCTTTTTTTTTTTTTTTTTTTTTTAATTAAATGGTGACCCCTCACCATTTCCATACCACATAGTTTTGGGGGATAGTCCGGGATCCTTTACTCAGTGAGTAAGTGTACTCCTGGGTGCTAGTGAGGAGGCGCCCTGCCCTGATTTAGGCAGCCCGCCAGCATCCAAGAACTTCTCCTTGCTCCCCATTGTAAAATGGGCCCGAAGTGGAGAAACTCAGAGAAAATCAAAGTGAGAAACTTCATGGTGAAAAATCCCAACTGGTTGGTGGAGAACAGATCAGTCAAGTAATTTTCTGCACAGCAACCCAGAGGTAAGAGTCCTGTGAACCCTTGAGTCTAGTTATAGGTTCTGGAGGGGTGCTCTAGAAAGGAAGATAGCTAGGCCTTCTGGGTGACTGGAGTCAGTTGGTGACAACTGACGTGTTTGGGCATTTAGGAGTTTATTAAACTTCTTCCAAATTCAATGGGTATGGCCTGGTCCCAGCCAGCCCTCGCAGAGAGAAATGAGAAAAATATCAGAAAATACCAGTAGATAGTCCTTTGGGAGATAAATTAAGTAATTGGAACTGTCAAAATATGGGGGGAAAAAAAAGCAAGAAAAAGATGATAAGGTATTGTTGTTTTGTTGCAGACTGGGTGTGCCAAAAGTATTAAATGGCAGTACCTGAAGGGAAGGTAGAGGATTTAATTCCATTAGCCCTTCTAGGGGCCTTTGGGTGGGGAGGAGAAATATATCTATTTTGAAGCAGGGGCCGTTTCAGCTAACCAGAAATATGCCTTAGTAGATCCCATTTGGGATCAGTAACCCTGTACATAGGGAAGTATGTGGGATTGAAGATGGTGGCTTCCTTCCTTTTCCTCCCATGCATCCTGACTGCAGCAGGGCCACGTGGACCAGGGGAAAGAAACTGCTATTTAGTGAAATTCATTGTTTTAAATATGATAGTAAAAGTAGTTTTATATTATTGTGAATTTAAAGCTGTGTTTGGGATTTTAAGTTAAAATACAAGTTATTAAAACAAAATGCTGGTAGCTTACTTAGGGGAGGTTGTAGTTGTATCTCCCTACTTAGATGGTATGTTGTTTTCTAGAGGTATTGGGTAATTTGTAACTGGGTTATTCCTTAAGTATTTGTCAGCTCTGTTGGGCATGTTTTAAGTTTTATGAAATTTGGGTCAGTTATTTGCGAACCTTAAAGTGTAAAGTTTAAAAATATATACATATATATTTACTTAAAGACATGGGTCAAGAAAGATTGATTTGCAAAAGTAATTAATAGTTTAAATGGAGCTATGATATATTGGGTCAGGAAGTATGGTGGTGTGAGGGAAGGGTGACCACGTGGAGAGGGACCTGGTCAGGTGTTCTAATCCCTTCTCCTATTAAGTATAGTGTTTTGTTTTGTTTTGTTTTTTTAATAACTGCACCTCCTTGCTGATTTAGATATTAATTATTTCTACTGTTTAAAGGAACAGCCTACATTTATATGGTGTTAATAACTGAATGTTTTATTTTTATTTTTCAAGTCTATAGCTGTTCTGAGTTGGAACTTTAAGTTTTTTGAAAGCAAGTCATTTCTACTAAGATCTCATCTGACTAAAGCAAATTATTTAATGTTTATTTACATGCATGATAGTCTCCTTGTTTAAAGTATTTTAATATGATCTGATAATTTGGTAGGGTTATTTGCAAAAATTTTAATCCTTTTCAGAATGAAGAGAGTATTAATGTTAAATCTGAAAGATCTGAAAGGTTCTTTTCTGTGGAAACAGGATGGACAACATGTGATTTAGAATTTTTCTTTGTATTGAGAATTTTGAAGGCAAAATAATCTGTAATGTTAAACCTAGAACCATCTACTTAGATATGAAAGAAACTGTATAATCTGTGAACTTTCTAGGATGAATCTTTACTATGATTCTTGAGAACTAGATTCACCTGAAGCCTTGATTAATGATAATTGCTGTAGGAGATAAAATCTTTTGGGACTGTAGCTAATATTTACTTGGAGTTTTGAACTCAGGTGTAACTGTTTGCATAGGTCATTAAACTCCACCATCTGGAGGTGGGATGGTTAAAAATTAGGACAGCAGTAAAACTGCCTTAAATAAATCATGCCCCTGGTTTTTCCTCTTATGTTTGTAATCAGAGCAAGTGGTCAGTGAGATATACAGTACTAGGACCGCTCCCACTTTGCCTTTTTGAGACAAAGCTAGCAATCTCTGGAACCCCAATCCTAGACGCCTGACTATAGATCTATATTCAGATGCGTTTTTCATGTTTTGCATGATCATGGTGGGGGGCTATATGGAAAGAATTTTTGACACTCAAACAATCCCCTATTAAATATGAAGAGAAAATGAAATGAAGGAGCGTTCAAGTTAGAGCAATATTAAATCAAGAGGGCTGGGAGATGGCTCACAGATTCCAGAATGTTGAAACATGAGGCAATACTAGAAAAGGATGATCTATAGTCCAAGATCATAATCTTAATCTTGCTTCCTTTTTGTCCCCTGGAGAACAGAACTATTGCTGTATAAAACTGTCTGACTATTGCTATTTCAGAAAATTTACTAGTCTGTTATGTATAATCTGATAATTTCTGTAAATGAGGGGGGGGGATGGAAACTGAGATTTCAACTGGTCAGAAAATTGGGAAAAACTGATGTCTTATTTCAGTTCAGGCCAAATTGGAAACTATTTCCTCTTTGCTTACCTCATCATTTTGGTTCCCTGATGAAGGACCTCGAAAACTAGACATAATTTGGGTACTGAATGGAACTCTGGAAAAGGTAAAATATTTTTTTCTTTTTTGCAGTGGACATCCAACCTGCTTCAGGCCTGGATCGTTGTTAGAACTCTATGCTCCGGCACAATTCTTTAAGAATTGCTGTGATTAACTAAAGGTCTCCTTTTGTCTCACTCTCTTGTCTCTACAGATAAGGGAGAGGCTGCAAAAAGCTGAAAAGGCTTTTTACCTGTTCACTATTTAGACACACCTGATTTTAGCAGATGCTTGGAGAAGGTTGCAGAGACAAAAGGCCTTCTTTTCATTTCTAACCAGACCATAACCTTACTTCCAAACCTTGAAATAAACATCTTTTTACCCATCTAGGTTTTCGGCCTGTAAATTCATTTACAGGGGACTCTCGCTGAAAATTTGCTAGACTATGATTGGCTGGCTTATGTTTTAACTTTGAATTATTTTCCTGGTTCAGTTTCCTTAATTATCCTGATTCAGTCCTGCCTCAGTTTCCCTGCCTCTTAGTTCTGCAACCCGCCCCCCCTGCCTCTTCATCAGAATACTTGATAAGATCTTATGTTTCAAAATAGCAGAATGTTTCTCCCATCACAAGTTAATGGGAATCTCTTATCAAGACTTCTTGAATTCTCTTATGTGGAATTAGACATTCTGTATATGATTGTATTTGCATTGAGTGTTTTTAAAAACAAACTGATTTGTATGAATAATATTCATTTATGAAAGATCTACTTGGATATAAACTCATTGGGACAAATTCCTTATTGTTATCAACATAAGGTTATGATAAATATTTGTTTAGAATTTATGTATGGTTCTTCTAGGATGGTAAATGTAAAAAAGAGAAATGGGTTTGCTAGAACTTCCACTGTTACCAAGGGCAGTCTACCTGCCCATTGGTCGGCTCAAACTTGTGAATTGTTGTGAATTGTATGCTTTAAATCAAGGGTTGAAATTATTGTGGGACCAGGATGAGAATATATATATATATATATATATATATATATATATATATATATATATATATATATATATATACATACACTGATTTGAGATATGCCTAGGGTGTGATGCATGGATTTGGAAGGATTTGGGAGAAAAAAGGTACTGGAAAACATTCTGGAATGTAGCAGTAATACAGTAAAGGGACATGAGATGGGAAGTTCTTTTGAGGTAAGGGGAAATAGATTAGCAGATAAGGAGGCCAAGGGAGCTGGAGACCAGGGTATTTCTCATATAATGGCCTTGATACCTGTACTTCCCCCTAGTCTACCCTCTACCAGTTTTACTCAGAAGGAAAAAGAGAAGGCCTCAATTCTCGGAGCAGTTGAGAACTTGGAAAGACGATGGCTCTTACCTGATGGCAGAGAAGTACTGACCAAAGCAAGTATGAGGCAAGTCCTTCAGCAACTGTACCAGGACAGTCAATGGGATGTCCAAAACCTGTGTGATGCTGTGCTAACAAGGTATGTTTCCCCCAGCCCATATACTATGGCCCGACACCTGGTGGATGGCTGTCTCATTTGTCGAAGGACTGACAAGGCTGCTCAAGGCCAGCTCCCAAAAGGGGGACGACCTCCAGGAATCAGACCATTCTAAAGCATCCAGGTGGACTTTACTGAGCTGCCACCAGGGTCACCTCAAATACTTGCTGGTCATAGTGGACCATCTGACCTCATGGGTGGAGGCATTCCCCTCAGGCCGAGCAACTGCCTCAACAGTAAGTAAGGTTTTATTAGAACAAATTATTCCCAGATATGGAATGGTGGAGAGGATAGACTTGGATCAGGGAACACATTTTTTGCTCAGGTATTGCAGAATCTGATTGGGGCCTTAGAAATCACTTGGGATCTCCATAGCCCTTGGCATCCTCCCTCTTCTGGGAAAGTAAAAAGGATGAACCAAGAAATAAAATGGCAACTGACTAAATTATCTTTAAAGGCCCAACTACCTGGGACTAAATGCCTTCCTTTTGCTCTGGTTAGAATCTGAACCAAGCCACGTAAAAATAGTGGGCTTTCACCTTATGAATTATTGTACGGTCATCCTTTCCAGGCTTATCATGAGGGAGACTGGGAGCCCATTTTAAAGACAAAGGATTTATTTGCTAAGAGATATGTTAAATCATTGCTAAAACATTTGCAAGAACTTCAACAAAAAGGGTTAATAGCTCAGACTCCCCCTCTAGGTTTCCCTGTTCATAGAATTCAGGTTGGAGATTGGGTGTTGATCCGTTCCTGGAAGGACAGAAGCTGGGACGGACCCTACCAGGCGGCCCTGACCTCAGACACTGTGATTCGCTCCCAGGAATGAGGCTGGACGCCCACCAGGACAAAAGGACCTGTGGCGCGTCTTTATCGGAGTGGACAGTTGAAGACAGGGGAAACCTCAAATTACATAAGAGGAGGGGACCTCCACTGAATGGGAACACTGATTCTGAATCCAGTGCATTGAAACTGTGTGACTTTTCTTTTCTTACTTTGGATCTCTTTGCCTGTTTGGAAGCTGATATATTTTCACTTGGGAATTTCACCTTAACTTCACAGTGTTATAATAGTTGAACCTCATGGGGCTTTCCCTTGAGCTTTGGGTTTACCTATTTCCTCATGATAGCCATAGAAACCAGACTTTCTCTTTCCAGAGATGAGAACTAGTTCCTCCTGCTCATGCAGAATATAGGGAGAACTTGTAATTTATCAAATTGTTGGATCTGTGTTGGATCCCAACAATCAAACCAATGGCCATGGCTACCTGTCTCCTTAAGCCCAGCCTGGGTCCTTAGTAACCGATCCCAAAGGGAACATATACATTGGGTACAGTTATCAATGAGGTTGGTACAATGTCACCCCAGGGACACCTGGGAAACATGGGACTCTGTATCCCACATTTTGGAGTACCTTTAACCTAATAGATCAGTGGCCAGCTGCCAATCGTAGTTGGAGGAAGGAGCAAGTTTATGGAAATGTCATTATGTCATCTTTGTGGGGGGCCCCCTAGGGATGAGAGACCCTTTTACATATTTTCAAGGGAACAACCTGCTCTAAAGGGTCATTATTGGATCTGTGGTTTAACTGCCTATACTCACCTACCTCTTAATTGGACAGGGATTTGTTATATTGAACCAAGGCCAAATGACATGGAAATCTAGTAAGAGAAATCCCTAAGAACATTAGGAAACTTGTGCAGACTTAGACCTCACTGTCAATACTTCTTGGTGGTCCTGGTTTGGGAAGCTGGTGGAAGCAGCTCCTTTGGTTTGGCCTTATAGCCCTTAATGGTGTTATATTACTCCCTATCTGCATCCCTTGTTTGATCAGATTAATAACCAGAATTGTCCAAAACTCATCATCTGGAATGATCATGTTGGAAGAGAAAGCTGAAGGGTCTGTTAAATAGATGTTGTTAAAAGGGCAATGATGGAACCAGTGGCCCAAGGCCAACAGGAACCAGAAGGAAGTGAGGAATTCATAGAGAATGTGAAATTATGTTAGAAAAATTTGAAGAGATCTCAGTGTACAAAATAAGAGGAGGGACTGAATGAGATGAGGTGAGATCTTTCAAGACAGCTGTGAAAATCGAGTAAGGCTTCATCTACTTCAGAGTTCGAGTAGGCCTGAAGAACTCTAAACATCAAGTCAAGGGCATAATTGCATTCCCCTCCCATAATATCATCTCCTCCCTATTTCAGCCAAATATGGGCAACTATGTACTTATTGGTCAAGTTCAATTTCGTGGGTAGATCTCGAGTTTAGAATGTAAGACTCTCAGCCAATGAGGATGAGAGTCAGTGGTGGGAGGGGGTGTTTTGCATTAGGGATTAAAGGTGCTGTCCTGCCCATAGGAGGTGCTTCCTCTCTTCCATTGTCTGCTGGAAGGGTGGGACCTCCTTCTTTGGAGAATGTAAAATAAACTTTGATTTTTTTCTAGAGCTCTCTCCAGCTTTTTTTTTTTTTTTATGAAATGGTGACCCCTCACCATTTCCATACCACACAGTAGTGATTTAGAGCATTTTTCATATGACTACTGATGGTTTTAATTTTGTAATCTGAAAATTGTTCATATATATATTTTTATTTTTTACTATTTAACACTTGGGGAATGACCTGTAATCTTATAAATTTTACACAGGTCTTTATATATTTTAGAAATGATACTTTATCAGAAACACTGGCTGTAAAGTATTTTTAATTTTGTTTCTGTTGGGTTTGTGCAAAAAAATTTTAATTTAATGTAATCAAAGTTGACTATTTTGCCTTTCATAATGTTCTCTATTTCTTCTTTAATCATAAATTCTTCCCTTCTCCAAAGATCTGATAGGTAAATTATCTTTTGCTCTCTTAATTTGTTTATGGTATCATCCTTTATGCCCAAATCATGTACTCATTTTGACTTTATTTTTGTATAGGGTGTGAGATGTAGGTTTATGCCGAGCTTCTAACATATTATTTTCCAGTTTTTCCAGCAATTTTTGTTAAATAGTGAATTCTTATTCCAGTTAATCATTGTGTTTTATATATATATATATATATATATATATATATATATATATATATATATATATATATATATATATATATTCTATTCCACTGATCCACTCCTCTGTTTCTTAGCCACTTCCAAATGGCTTTGATCACTGCTGTTTTATAATATAGTTTTATGTTTAGGATTATTTTATATTCAAAGATTTAGAGGTGAAAAGGAACCTTAGTAGTTGTCTAGAAGAGTGGTATCAAAATGAAATGGAAATGGGGACCAGTAAACTATATATAAGGAACCCTGCATACACTCAATTGATTTGGAAAACCACACTATGATTTATTGTATTTTTTGGCAAAAAAAATTTCAAATTATACTTAATCTAGTTTGGATTACACTAAGGACCATTGTTGGTCACATGTGGTGGCCCACAGACAACATATGTGAAACCTTTGGTCTAGAATAATCCTTCCTTTTTGCAGCTAACAAAACTGAGACAGGTTAAGCAATTCACAATTCACACATAATATCAGAGTCGCCTTTCAAGCCCAGTTCTGACTTTTGATACAGCATTCTCTTTGCCTAAAGACAGCTATCATTCTGCCATCTCACTTGTCCCCCTCCCCATATCACCTCTAATCTTCTTTTCTTCAAATGAACATTCCTAATTTAAAAAGTAAGTTCTTATATGACGTAAACTCAAGGGCCTTCACCATCATGGCTGTTATTATTTATCACTTAAAATTTTTAATAACGTATCATTGTTTTTGCTAACATGTGGTGCCATGAATTGGCCTCAATACTCTAAATGTGGTCTTTCCTGGTTGGAATATATCCATGCTTGTCATTTTCTAAAAGGTACAATTTAAAACAGCCCAAAATCACATGAGCTTTTTTAGCTAATCTAGTGCTAAAGAGGATCTTGGAAATTATCTAATCTAACCGCCTCATTTTATAGTTTAGGAAACCAGATACTACAGGAGGTAAGTAATATTACAAAGAGCCTGAGTCTCTATTAGTTTCTCTCAATTCCTTTTCCCCTTTGCTACAATACTAAAAATGTTTGAGCCCTTTGTTTGAACCCTGATCTTCAGATACTTCCTCCAATTAATAAGGGAAGCATCCATTGGATTGCTATCCTGTATACCAGAGAGACCGGCAAAGAGCATATAATTATAGCCAGTTCTGAGCATCAAGGATGTGCATACTAAGATGTGCAAGCTACTTTAAGTTAAAACAATGAGATGTTAATTTTATAAGATTATCCTACTCAAATCATAATGGTGAAAAATGGGCTGCATATAAGGAAAGTTCATCAATTCTGAATTAAATCTATTCATTGTCCATCAGATGTGTGAAATTCCTGAGCCAATTCCTGAATTTCACCAGAAAATAGTGTATATGGTTCTGGAGAACTAGAAGCAAATATATTACAATAGTGATGTTAATGCTGCTTATCCTTTCAAACTGAAAAACTACTTTTCTGGAAGATTTCCAGACTCAAAAAGATTCAAAAACTCTATGTAGCAGCAGAGCCATGTGTATGAGCATAAGTCTGTCCCTAGGGAGTCTCAACTCGGCATTATTTCTGGGAGATTGGGCTGTAGAGGCAGGAAAAACACAGATTTGAAGTTGAATCCAGTCTCAGATATTTATCAGCTATGTCACCCTCCCTGGGCATGTCAATTTTGCTGTCTCAGCCTCAGTTTCCTCACCTGCAAAGTGAGGATAATAATAGTAACTACCTCATATGGTTGATGTGAGGCTCCAGTGAAATAATATGTGGAAAGCACTTTGCTAATCTAAAGTTCTATATAAAATTAATTTATTTTAATATTATTATTATCTGAGACAACATAAAAATTTAATTACTCAGTTCAAATTGTCAATAAAATGGTTTGCAAAGTGAATTCTGAAGAAGAAAAGAAGTCACAAAAAGGCAACCTGAAGATTGGTAAATATATATGGAAGAAACGTTATGGAAGAAAGATTATGATGGAGAAGTTTATGGACTGAATTTATATTGTGGTAATCCAGAGACCTCTTCATAAACCCCATCACACCAAAGTCAGGACTAGGAAAATTGATAGTTTTCAGTCATTAGAAACTAGAGTTAAGTCTGGGTATGCTTATGTAAATATATTGCTAGCAGGAAAAGAAAAAAAAAAGAAGATTGAAGTATTAGCAAGAAAGAAAACAAGTGCAAAGCAAACAATTGCTTCTGCTTAATTGTTTATTTGAACATCAAAGAGATTGAGAAAATTGTCTACAGGTTTTTGGGTATCGCATCAAATTCTTTACTTCTTAAAAGTGCAAAAGAGGTTTACACGTGTGTTTCATTTAACAAAGCAAGGCAGCAGCAAAACAAAATTACATCAAAAAACAGTGTGCATCAGTAAAAGAGCAGAATAATCCAGCTAACACATCATGGCAGCTGAGCTTCCTCCCATAAAACAAATACTCTACATGGAAAGACTGTGTAGAGTACACCAAAATTTTTTTTTTTTGAAAGCATTATTATCTGAAGCTGTGAGATATAAAGACTGGCATAAGTTGCTTGTTAATTCAAGTCTCTGTGACCAAGGACCTCTCTTCATTCACAGAGGGGTCAATTGTTGGTGGCACCTGGTTTCTAGTGGGGATTGTATGTTGATTTTCCAGGTGCCCTGCTGTACAGCACATACACACTGAGAATGGACTTGGAACATGGCAGCATTTACATATTTTAAAATTTCAGGCACATTTGGATGCAAAAAAGATAATAGAAATTCTTTTTTTTATCCTTTAATCTCTGTAAGAGTGCAAAATTGAAATGCTTAATAAAGGCAGCAATCACTTAGAAAATAATCTTCAATGACTCAAAAATAGCCCACATTTTTAATTGACAGAAATATAGCTAGAAAACAGAAAAAATTGCAATAATGGAAAGATGGATATTTGGTACTCACAATTTAATTCAACTGACTATAACTGACAATATATTAAATTTCTGGGATACTGACAAAGAAAAGCATGCAGTAAGTATGCATCCAACTCTCAGGACTGCTCAAAATAGAACAATGATCAATGAATCAAGGCATATCATGACCAGATTGATTTTTTTCATAAAAGGGGGGGTAATTTCCCTTTGAAAATTTTCCAGTGGATAGATAAGACATTGATCACAACATCCACAGCCATCTAATCTTGTTTTTTTGAGAATAGGCAGGTCCTGAAAAAAGACAACTCAGAGTTGGGAAAAGTCATAAATGGAAAGTGGTTTTAATTTATTTTTTTTTCTCAAATGATGCTGCCTCAAATCCTTTATGGAAGTGAGCATAGTATAAATCCTAAATAAATAAATTTCATTCAGTATTTTAGACCAATTACTTACATCATAGCCATTCTAATGATATTAGTTTCAGTATGAATTGTTCTTTCCACAAACCAACTCTTCCCAAACAATATAAAGAGGGAAAATCAATGTCATATTGGTGTATTTAAAGCTGAATTATAAATGTGCATGCATGTCTATGTGTATGCACCTGTGTGTGTGTGTGTGTGTGTGTTTTCTCTCTCAAAAAAGGCATAATCTTTACCTTTTTTTAAACATGGATGAGACAAATCAAATCAAATCCTCAGGGGCTGGCTTTAGCAATGAATGTTGGGTATTGGATTTGGTTTATTTACATCCTCTTGTTACTCTATGATATCATTAAACTATCACTATTAAATCCATAGCTAGATTGTGATTAAGAAGAAATGTGGTCCATCTCTTATTTTAACTTTATTTCTCCAGGAAATGTCTCCCCTGTCTGGGCCTGAAGCAAGTCCTGTTCTTCCTTCCCTATTTCTAAAAGCCCTAAAATTATCATTTTAAGTGATTGTCCATTAGCAGTTTGGGGACAGAGTTTTGGTGGCAAATCCTTAATATACATTATCCTAACCTGTACTAGAAAGCATTAGACAATTGACAATCATTGTATTGTCCCCCAAAAGAAAAAGGAAGAAGTAAATCCTACCTTTCTATCTATAAATTTTTCCAGAAAGAAAACTACTAACAATGGATCTCCAGCATATGCCTGAATAAGGAAGAGCAGCCTAAGCTAACAATTGTCAATCACTCACTAGTTGTCATTTTTGTTAAGGCCAGGAAGAAATTTCTAAAATTGTTCAAGACTCAGAAATAGCAGACTAATACTTAGTCCATCTGATTTTTTTCTTCCTGTCAAGCTTAGTGGGATTTTGACATAAATACAAACTCTTTGGATGAGCTAAGTAAAATCCTCCACTCTGTTTCTGTTTGGTTTCAGCTGGAATTAAGTCATCTATAGTCCTAGGGTGGCTTTTTAAAATTTGTTTTTGTGTTTTTTGTTGTTTTTTTTTTTTTAAAAAGGAAATCCAAGTATAAACATTAAAAAGAATCCACCATCCCAATGGCTACTGTTCACATATGTCATTACTATTATTTTGGTAAAAGCAAAATTAGCTGCCCTGAATAGTCTTCCTTCTCAGGTCTAGGCTCTGCTACATGAGATTAACCATCTTTCCATATCCAGCAATAGGCACTGAGATTCATGCTGCTTTTGTGTACTATGGATATAAAAGTTGATATGAAATGTGATTTTCATGTAAATAAACAATCACTAGGTTTTAAATGACGGCATACACAGTAAGGTAGCTTGAAGAGTATCTAAGAGCTAAACATTTTGTTGGTTGGTTTTTTGCATGGTAACAACCAAAATCTAGAACACAATTGCTACATTCAATCGTCTGATAAGCAAATGGTGCAATTTTTAAAAATATATTATACTATATAAGGTGCTTTTTTCCCCACAAAAATGACAAAAAAGAAAAAAAAAATATTTTTCTGAACAAATTAATGATGTAGATAAGTAAAATTGCCCAGAAAGTTAAATGCACATATATAGACTAGAAATCAATATTGTTTTATCCCTTCCCATTTCTCAACACTTCCATCACAGCTCACACTGGGTGCCTGGAAATGAACACATTTTAATTTGCTTTACATACAACATATATGATGAGAATCCCAAGCAGCTGATCCTAGTTGTGATTTGCCTTGTAAAATGAAAATCCCTCATGCTGCAGTTTGACCAGGGCAGAGTTCTTGAAAGGGCTGCCCTTAGGTTGTGAGACAATTTCTTTTTTAACTTAATTAGAAGGATTCCTGTGGCCCTGGGCTAATTTTCCTTTCTTGGCTTGTGAAACACAGTGGGCCATGGAGAAACTTTTTTCTAGGCTGAACTTTGGGGGCAAAAGCCAAAGAAATACAATTTGATAAAAGTTTTGGCCAGTCCTCCCATTCTTTTTCAAATGAACTAGTCTAAAACATTGAAGTAGTACTTCTACTATAAGAGCACTACCTACCCACACAAGAAGCACTAACTTAGTAAATAGTTCACACAGGGTAAATGTTCTGGAGACACAACAAAGTCAACACTGCTTTTCTTAACAAGAAAAGACCACTAAGACCCAAGCTGAACTTGCCTAAGGAAAATATTGGAGAAATATAAGAGACAATGAATTTGTGCATTGGTGACTGGGCAATCCTAGAGCTGGGTTTGAACTCAGAAAACAATTCCATGTATGGCTGAGGATTGCCATGCAGGTACGTTTACTCAGCCTGATCCCTTTCTTTTTTGTCTGTTTCTCATTCTCTTTCTCCTAGAGTCTTTTTTTTTTTTTTTTCTGAGGCTGGGGTTAAGTGACTTGCCCAGGGTCATACAGTTAGGAAGTGTTAAGTGTCTGAGATCAGATTTGAACTCTGGTCCTCCTGAATTCAGGGCTGGTGCTCTATCCACTGCGCCACCTAGCTGCCCCCCTCCTAGAGTCTTATACATGCCTGAACATAGTATTTTGTAAATAGTTAACTAGATGTCACTGGCCTAATGAGTCATTGTACCTTCTGTGGAGTTTCACATGTGACCAGGAGATAATCTACATGAGAAGAGACTTTTGTTACTCATAAAAATCCAAATTGTTCACATGGAGCTCTTTGGCCAGTAAACAAAGCTCCATGCCACAGTAGGTCCAGAAAACAACCTCCTACCAGTTTCATTAAAAATCATTAAGAAGGTTTGGACTAGTTTAAAAAGTGGGAGGGGGGAGTTTAGTATGTGCATAGGAGGTTCAACAGGGACAAACTTGCCTATAACTATTGGCAATGGCAAGCATGAATTAACCAGAGATCACTGCCTCAAATGCAATGCATGTATCCTCTAGAACAGTCTTTAATGATACAATTCTCAGCAAGCCCTAGTATCTGATGCATTAAGCCCACAGAGCTTTGGCAACGAGGATCAACATATAAGACTGGATGCATCTTGTATTGCTACAATGGAAAGGAATAATCACAGGACCATTTTACTATCGCCATGCAAATAGAGAAAAAGCTGTAGAATATGACTGTAATTAAAATGATACAATTCTATAGGAATACAAGAGTAGGCTATAATTAACCCATGACCTATTCTTTCCTAAGCCAGCAGTTAAAGAAGCTAGTTTAAATTTGTGTGAGTGGCTCATTCTTAGAGCCAACCAGCAAAAGGCATGTGCTTAAAGAACTGTTTCCTGCCTACCTCCTAGGTCAGGGCTTCAACATGGCTTTAAAGCAAAGGGCCAATTGAGACCCAACTCTTAGGCTGAGCTCAGTCTTAAAGAGCTACAGGAATCCTTAAGCTAATTAATGCAGCAAGGGGGGGGAAAGGAGCCATTACAAAAAGATTACAAGTAACTTGGCCCTGGAATCCCTGTTGGTTATTTGCAACAACTGTATGTTTGCTATTGAGAATAGTAGCAAGCAAATGGATGGCCACTCATATTCAAAATCACTGGTGATGGATGCATACTGGAGTGTGTTTATGTGACATTATTTAGCTTAAGTGATGCATGAAGTTGATATTATGCTGCTGGGATTCTCAGGACCTCCTGGGATGTGAGCCTCAGGAGCTCTTAGATTGTGGTGGGGAAACTCTCCTCATCCCTTGTGATATAATAGGTTTGCAAGGAATGTGATGAAGTTGATGCAGTTGCTAGCTGGTTCTGGTTGTCTTCCTCCATAGGGGCACCCCCTTTGTTCCCTGGTGCGTGTAAGCGGTGAGCATCCAGCATCTCCAGGAGCAGATCATAGAGTGGGACCACATTCTTGCACTTCATGCTGTAAAGGTGCTCCATTCCTTTGTTGCTGTGGTTTCAAAGGAAACATATTGATGATTATGAATTTAGCTCAGTAAATATCCAGATAAGTCAATCAATGAAGCAATAAGCATTTATTTATTTTCATCTATTAAGCATCAACATTTATATCTATTATTACATAGCTAATTAAAAACAGCATTTCATAGTAGACTACATTCAACATGGACATATTTTATTTACATAAATTTAACCCATATTCTATTAAATCAGTCTAGAGTTTTTGTATAACCACCTTTTTTTTTTTTTTTTTTTTTTGGTAAAATGTTGTCCAGGCAGAGTTTGTATTATATTTACATTTTCAAAACTCTTAAGTTGTAGTTATTAGTCTATCATTTAGAAATATATCAACTTACTTGAACAGCTGTATTTTATTTATTTGTAGTGGCAACAGATTAATTCTTTGCCGTTTTTGGTTTATTTTCAGTATATCTATTAATTTGCATCCATTTTTTAGTATTTTATTTTGTATTTTTCCATAGTTACACATAAAACAATCTTTTAACATTTGCTTTTAAAACTTTGAATTTCAAAATTTCTCCCTTTCTCCCTCCTCATGTCCTCTCAATTGAGAAATCAAATAATTCCATATAGGTTATGCATGGGTAGTAAAGCATTTATTTAGTATCTGTTATAGACCAGTTAACCAAAGGTAGAAAACGGAAAACTGAAGTTACTTCTTTACTGGTCTGTCTTCAAACTAGGCCCAGCCCTTAAACTCTTTAGACCTTTTCTCCTTGACCTTCTAGACACCATCAATTTTGATGCCCTTACCTCCCAGATTTTCAAATCTCTTTTAAATGTTATCATTGCTCATTAGAATTTAAGGTCCTCATAAAAGGGGGAAGACCCACATGTGCAAAAATGTTGATAGCAGCCCTTTTTGTAGTGGCAAGGAACTGGAAACTGAGTAGATGCCTATCAGCTGGTGAATGGCTGAATAAATTAACGTATGTTAATGCTATGGAATATTATTTTTCTATAAGAAACAATCAACAGAATAATTCAGAGAGGCCTGGAGAACCTTACATGAACAGATGCCAAGTGAAGTGAATAGAAACAAGAGAACATTTACACAGCAACCAGAAGATTATATGATGATCAATTCTGATCCATGGGGCTCTTTTCAACAATGAAATGATTCAGGCTAATTACAATACACTTGTGATGAATAAAGCCATCTCATCCAGAAAAAGGACTGTTGGGACTGAATGTGGATATTTTTTTCACCTTTTTTGTTGATGTTTGCTTTTTAATTTTTTTTATCTTAATTTTCCCCTTTTTGATCTGATTTTTCTTGTGCAGCATGATAAGTGTGGAAATATGTTTAGAAGAATTGTACATGTTTAATATATATTGGATTACTTGCTGTCTAGGGAAAGGGATGAAGAAAGGGAGGGAGAAAAATTTGGAACACAAGGTTTTGCAAGGGTGAATCTTGAAAACTACCTTTGCATGTATTTTGTGAGAATATCTTTTTTTTTTTTTTTTTTTTTTTTTTTTTTTGAGGCTGGGGTTAAATGACTTGCCCAGGGTCACACAGCTAGGAAGTGTTAAGTGTCTGAGACCAGATTTAAACTCTGGTCCTCCTGAATTCAAGGCTGGTGCTCTATGCACTGCGCCACCTAGCTGCCCCCTTTTGCATGTATTTTGAAAATAAAAAGCTACTATTTTTAAAAAAGAGTTTAAGATCCTTGAGTAAAGGAGATTTTAATTCCCTAAATTTAGTATAGAACCTGACTCAGTAAATATTCAATATGTGCTTTTTTCTTTCTCTCTGTCGCCATCTCTCTGAATGTCTGTCTCTGTTTCTGTCTCTGTCTTTCTCTTTCTCTTCCTCCAGTCTTCACTCTCTCCTTCCCTCCCTCTCTATCAGATCATGTTTATTTTCTCTACCATAACAGAGAGAGGAAAGTCATCCAGGGATCCCCGGATTTTTAGTCTTTGGCTTATGTGTACTATTTCTTCTTTTTCAACTCACAGTCCCTGAAGGTCCAAAAGAAAGAGTTGTAGGACTCATCAATGTAATCAGCAATCAGATTTAACCACTCTTTTTCTTTATTATTATTGTTTAAATAAGGCCAAAGTCCACAATGAAGTCTGCAGCTGCTGTAACTAATAACTCACCTCAATATGGAACCTGAGTTTATTCTGAGAACCAAGTCATTACAAATGAGGTCCTCCCATCCTCCATATATACTTTTTGTTTGTTTGTTTAGTAGTGTCAATCATGTTGAATCTTTTGTGACCCCATTTGGAGTTTTTCTTGGCAAAGATAATGAAATGCTTTGCCATCTCTTCCAATATATTTAGTCTCCCAGAATTAGAATGTGAGCTTTTTCAGAGCAGAAACTATTTTTTATATATCCCTAGTCCCTAACAGAGTACTTGTCCATAGTAACAGCACAACAATTTTTTAACCTTCTGCCATTCTATTCTTAAGTTGTTGTGAAAGATAACTAAAGAATGTTGGATCATCAATAAATTGCCACCCTTTTCTGATCCCTAACTCTAGTTCTTTATTCGCAAAAGATGTCCAAGACAAAAAAATTATATAGCTAATCTTTAGAGGTCCCCTATGATAAATAGCAACAGGATAATAGAGTCACCAGGGGGCCTAGAATTAAAAAGACCTGAATCTTCTGACCTTAGACACTTACTAGTTGTGTGAGCCTGGACAAGTTATTTAAACCCTTATTGCCTCAGTTTCCTTATCTATAAAAATGAGCTAGAGAAAAAAATGTCAAATCACTCTAACCCCAAAGAAAATGCCAAATGGGATTACAAAGAGTTGGTCTAGACTGAAATGACTGAACAACAATAAAATAGAGCAAAAAGTACACATTTCATTGTAAAATGTTTCAGTTGTAAAAAATCTGACAAGAAACTGGAGAAGAGTATTTGAAAAGAAGAACCAAAGTATTACCATCACATCAGCTGAAATTAAATTTCCTAAATTGTTTTTTTTTTTTTTTTTGTTATTTGAATTAAAGTATTGTCAAATGCTTTCTGGTTCTTTCGACTTTCTTCATGGTAGAAGCAAATAAATGCCATTCACAGTTTAAATTTAGTATAAGTCTCTTAAGAAACAGCATATAATAGGGGTCAAGTTGTAGCCCAATATAGTTTATAGTCTAAATGGCCATCGGACTATTACTTTATTTTCTTTCATATCATAACATTTAAGACTTTAAACATTTCCTGTTTGTGGCTTTTCATAGAATTCTGGCAAAGATTCATAAACCCATGTTTCCCAGTTGTATAATCCCCTTGCTTATAAACTGTATTAGGAATAAACAAAAGTTGTATTTAGAATACAAATCTATATCCTCAATAACTAACTAATTAGTCATCTTTTATAAAGCCAGAATGGGTAATTAGGTGGTACATAGAGTGCCAGGCCTAAAATGAGATAGACTTATCTTCTTGAGTTCAAATATGCCCTCGCCACTGTGTATGACTCTGGTCAAGTCACTGAACACCTATGTGCCTCAGTTTCTTCATCTGTAAAATAATTTGGAAAAGGAAATAGCCAACCACTCCAAGATCTTTACCAAGAAAACCCCAAATGGTCACAAAGAACTGGACACGACTGAAACGACTGACCACAAAAGGTCAGAGAAGCAGCATGGCTTTGGAGCCATGAAAACAGGTTTTAGTCCTACCTCTGACACATACTGGCTGTGTGAGTCTGGGCAAATAACTTAATTCTGAATCCTAGGCAACTCTCTAAGACTAGTAATTGAGGAAACATGCTAATTTCTACGGGCAAAAGAAGTTTCTTCTTCTAGTTGTTATCAATACCAATGAAAACACAAGTTTAATGCCTAACTCTAAAAGTTTCAGAGAAGTATTAACAATGCTGAAGCTGATCTTTCTGAAAACAAACAGGAAATACATGCATGGTTTCTACCATATTCTTATTCTAGTAGAATAAAGAAAAAATGTACTTCCTTCAAGACTGAGTTCATTGCTCAAAAGGCATATTTTAGAAAAGAACACTTTGTTATAATCCTTCTCCCATTTATTCCATCCTTTTCTGGTATCCCTTATCAACAGAAGCAAACTAAGTGGGATTTACCAGTTAGAAATCTGTGTTGAGCAAAGTAGCCTTTCCCTTCCCTACCTTCTGTAAGCATAAGTATTCCTTCAGAATTAATAGGAATCTCAGAAGTCATTTAGTCCCATACTCTCCACGCTATTGAATGCAGACTTTGGGATTATAGAATGCAAATCATAGCTTCATGGACTAATAATCAGAAGAGACTTCAAAAGCCACCTAGTTCAACTCCTCATTTTACAGTAAAGTAGCTGAGACCTAAGGATATTAAATAACTAGGCCAATGCAATAAGTCACATCCATTCATATGATGGATACATTAAAAGCAAATATGTCTAGCAAAAATATGTATGGCTTTTACTCAGATCGATATAGATGCTTTTATGATTAAAAATAAAGTGCAAATTAATTTGAAAATCTTACTAAATTTATAGTGGCTTTTGGCTATCAGGTGTTTTCTCAATCAAAATAATATTAATGCAACTCTTATTATATTGGAGGATTATGAATATTTTTGATGTAATAAAGTATTCCCCATGCTCAGAGAGGTTGGTATCGATAGCAACCATCTCTGCATTAACCCTAATAAGTAGCTAACTTGAAAACTTCAATGAGGGGAACCCATTGCCTTCTGATTCCACTTTTCAATATTTCTTCTTGTTAGAAATTATTACATCAAACTGAAGCCTGTCTCTGCAATTTCTACCCACTGTAACTAATCTTGTTCTCTGAGGTCAAGGAGAATAAGTTCTTGATAATTCCTTTTTCATGTGCAATGGCAGCACAGCATGTTTCAATATTTGAAGACAGATATTTTATTTTGTCTTCTTTAGGCTAATTATCTCTATTTCTTTCAACTAATCATTAAGTAACATTGGCCCTAATCTCCTATCTTTGTTACCCTCCTTTGGATGTGTTCCAGCTTGTCAATGATCTTCCCAAAACATGATTACTAGAACTAAACATATTACCTTAGATGTGGATAAGTCACTTTTTAAACCTCTGTTTAATCAGGCAAATGAGTATAATGAGTATACATGATTGTTCTGAAGAAAGTATTTATATATGTGACTTATTAGTGTGAATTTATTATGTTTGGTTACTTTTGCCTTTTAAATTTGATCAGACTCTTTTCTTTCTCTCAATTATTCTTTGGGAATCAATAGAAGTTCTGTACAATAGAAAATATTGGTGGCAGATTGTATTTTTTCCTTAAGTCACGGCTCAGGAAAAGATCTCAGGATTCAAGTAAACTGTTATTTATTCAACAGCAATTATTTAAACTGTTAGTCTATGCAAAGCACTATGTTAGGCACTATGGAGCTTACAAAGATGTTTACAACAATTTAATTGGCATTAGGGATACTGAAAGGTGAGGCCTAAATAATGTTTTTTATTCTTTTCCAGTATAATCAAACAGTCAACTCTTTGCTTACTTTCTATGGAATTTCTGGAAAGGGGGAAAGAAGCTAAGCTTCTAGGATATTCTTCTCATAATGATCAAATAATACATATAAACTATTCTACTCAAATGGGTTTATCTCTCTTATATCTCCATTACTGATGAAATTCTCTAGCATCTACAATGAAGAACTAGAATACTCACCTTATTTCTAATCAGTTACAATCTTCACTTATCACAGTTGTATTAATTCAATTCCTGGAATTCTAAGAGGAAAACCTTTTGGACATAGGACTTAGAATACATCATTGACACCTTCTGCTTTATTATGATGACATAGGGTTTCCTTCTATCAATAATGATGTCAGTGGAGTTAATAACCATTCTAAGACTTTGTGAAAGACAGCAAATACAGAGTAACTGGCAGTTAAATTGACTGTCTACAATCCGACTACATGCAGTTCATTATATGGGATCAGCAAAGACAAACAATGGCGAATACAGTTCTCTCATGTTAGTAATGGCCTTTTGTCATAAGGGAAAAAGTGAATGCAAGAACTTAGTTCTGTGATTAGTACCGATGCAGAAAACTACAGTCTATTAAAGGTGACTCACCTCATGTGCCTGATATGGGAAAGGATCAGAAGGAGCTGAGCCAGGCGCCGGTGCTGTTGTTGCAAAGAAAGACCAGCTTTGGCCATCAGGTGAATCAAAGTATCTGTGATCTTATCCAGGACTCGGTGAATGTGGTCTTTTTCTTCCAAAGATTTCAGAGTGCTAGAGAGAAATGTGTACACTCCTAAAATAAACAAAAATCCAACTTAATGTGAGCTCTAGGCTTGGTTAAAAATACTTACATCAAATCTTTATATAAAAATCATTTATATAATGTATTGACTTCTTTTGGTTTCATATGAGCTTGATTTCCAGATACGTCCCTCCTCCCTTCCTTACTCCCTGTAAGCCATGACTTAAAAAGAGAATTAATACAGCTTATTAGCAAAACTAATCAACACATCAACAATGTTTCTATAGAAAAGGAAGGAAGGCTCTCTCTTAGTCATTATGATTACACAGGGGTGAGTTTCATTTTGTTATTTCTGTCCCTTCCATTTACATTCTGGTAGTCATTGTTCCAGCAATATTTTATGTCTTCATGATTTCATTGGTGTGGACAAAACCACTCCTCATATATTAGATCTAGAAGTGACTTTAATGACATAGGGAGGATGAGTAGTTTGGCATTGTTTCACTTCCAACTAACAGAATAAAGGTATTAGTAGACTGTTGTATGTCTGTCAGTCTTCCCCAGAAATAAGAGGAAATTCCAGAGAGGTAGGAATAATGCTGGAATCAGTAGCACTACTGTTTATTCTGTTGACTTTTTTTTTTCCCTGAGGCTGGGGTTAAGTGACTTGCCCAGGGTCACAGAGCTAGGAAGTGTTAAGTGTCTGAGACCAGATTTGAACTCGGGTCCTCCTGAATTCAAGATTGGTGCTCTATCCACTGCGCCACCGTGTTGCCCCTATTCTGTTGACTTTAGGGACAACCACTATAATAAATTCTCACCTCCTTCTATGATGCCTAACTTAGTTGTGAACCTTTTCCATTGCATTGTTCTATTACATGGAAGTTAGGGAGAGGAAACTTTTGTGTTTGAAGTTTACAAATATGAGATAGAAGAATGAATATAGATCAGAGTTGCATTCTGCCAATATCTTTTTTTCCTCTTTCCAACACAGGGATGGTCACACTTAGATTTATCTTATTTGGGTGAATTCTCTAAGTATATCCCTACATTTTCCATCATAGTAGAGGGTACTAGTCCTTAAGCTCCATCTCTAGTTTGAGACCAATATCAGTAAGCATGACAAAGGTTTTCCTGGAATTCTAATAGTGTTGATGGAAAGGGTTAGGAAAATGGGAAGGAAAAGAGTGTTAGAAAGGGACATGACTCAGACATACTTGGCCTAAGTAATAGCTAATTAGTAAAAATAATTGATTAAAATAGAACTCTATATTCCTATAAATGCTATTGTTCATAGTTTAAAAAGTCATCTACACCTATTCCTTCCATTTCTTTTCCTCCCACTTTATCATTCCTTTGCAGTCTGGCTTCCAACCTCACCACTCAGGTGAAACTTCTTTCTCCAAGGGTATCAAAGATCTAATTGCTAAATTTTATAACTTTTTATAGTTTTTATCTTTCTCAGACTATTTGGAGCTTTTGAGACTATTGATATCTCTTTCTAGGAAGATGGAGAGAAATGGAGAGAAATTTGAAGTATGGAAAGCAAATAGAAGACTATTTCAATAATAAAAACTGAATAAAAGAAAATGAGAGCTAATAAGAATCTCAACCAAGGTGGTGGACATATGAATAGAAAAAAGAGTGGATATGAAATGATGCTATGGAATTACAGCAGTTGGTTTGGAGTGAGAGAAGGTTAGGAATTGAGATTAATTTCAAAGATGAATACCTGGTTGGAAGGATGATAATAGCTTCAACAGAAATAGATAAATGTGGAACAGAGATAGGATTCTTGAGAAAGATGCTATGTTCTGTTTCAGAAACACTGAGATTGAGAGATCTATAGGACATCCATTTGGAAATGTACAGTAATGTCATCAGCAGGCAACTGATGATGCATGACTGGAGTACAGAAGATAATTTATAATTGGATATTTAGATTTGGGAATCATTTGCATAGAAATATTAATTAAGGGCATGGGGCCAATAAGGTGAATAAGAGAAAATGGAGGGAGATAAGAGAAAAGGGGTAAGGCTAGGTCTTTGGTGTACTTTTACCATTGGAATATAAGGATGATGAACTAGACAGGAGACTGAGGAATTGTCAGCCAAAAATTAAAAGAGAATAGTGTCATCATGAAAATCCAGAGATGAGACACTATTCATGAGAAGATGGAGGTTAATGGCATAATCAACAAGGCTGATTTGGCAAGTAAAAAATTCTGGTAAATTTGGAGAGAGTAATTTCAGTTGATTAATGGCATGTGGTCAGACACCAGATTGCAAAAGGTTGAGAAGTGAATAGGAGCAAAGAAAGTAGAGACAATGTATGTAAACAACTTTTTTTAGGAGTTTGGATATGAAAGGGAGGAGAAAACAGAGATAATAATTTAAGGGAATGGTAGGAGCTAATGAGAATAGATAAAAACCTTGCTGGTTATTATATCCATATTATGCATAAGAAAACTAAGGCTCTGAGATATTATGACCATGGTCACACAAATCACAAATGTCTAAGATGAGCATTAAATTCATATCTTCTTTACTCTAATACCAGCATTCTATCCAAAATACCACACATTTTCTCTGCTCCTATCATATCCTAGAAGGAGTCTTATTTATTTGTTTATTTATTTGCACATGATAAACTAACCACTATATTCTAAGTTCTTTGAAGTCAGGAACTATAATTTTTTTCACCTTGTATCTGATGTCTGAGCTATTGTTTCATCATACTTGCTCAGAATTAGTGATTTAATATAAGCTTTGTTGAAGTGATTTTTAGAGATGAGAAAATTAAGGGTCAGAGAGTTAAAAGTGGTTTGCCAAGTGATAGCTAGATAGTGGAAAAGTCAGAATTTGACCCACATGAAATTACTTGTGGAAAGTGGTTCCTTCTATGTATTTACCTTTAATCTGAGTATCTACAGAACATGGTACTGTCTTGAACATACTCAATGATAATATTTCACATAACCTTCTTTCAATAGAAGCATAATTCTTGGCACTATTATTTCTGACACTTGTGCATTATCTTGTGCATATGGGCCTTGTTCTTCCCTAGCCACAGAGCCTGGTTTGTTTCTCTATTGGTTTCCATTCCTCCTTTTATCTCTCCAACCTTTCCTCACACCATTCATTCATTCATGTTTTCATCCATCTATGGATTTACTTATGTATGTCAATAAAATGTTTACTACCTACATATCCTTTCATATTTTCACATTTATTTTGAAGTTACAATGTTTAAGGAATCATCTTTGTATTTTGGAAAGAATCACTTTCCTTTAATGACTCATTAAATTCAGACATTTTCAGGAAAAAAAGCCCATTGTCATTGTCCCATTCTGGAACAAGTAGGCTTCTCAACCTCACAATGTCATTATGGGGATCAAAAGATTGCAAATGTAAAATGCTTTACAAACTTAAGTGCTAAAGAAATGTTTGTCAAAATTATTATTATCAACTTGTTCTATTTCCATGCCTTATAAATAAGCTTAAAATAAAATCTACCTTCTTCATTCTTATTAAAAGCAGCTATCACATTTTTGTCTGGTAAAAAAAAAAAATCTAAGCAGTTGTGCCCCTCTGCCAATCCTGTGAAGCCATTTCAGAGAAACAATCAAAATATCCAAATTCCCAGAATGCTACAGGTATTCTGTCTGCTGATGCTAATGAATAAGAACAAAACAGGCTTCTGGCAATTTTCATGCTTCAATTGTTTTACCCATCCTGGATTCCTATACCATTATTTCTCCCAGCACTGATGCCAGCCATTAAACAGTAAATGCCTCAAGAAATGTTCATGCAACCAAGCCAGTTTTGGCAACTTAGAAGGCTGCTCAAGTTCTAAAACAAGAGAAAAAAATTGGCATGTCATTATTCATTTTTGAAGTATTGCTGACATGCTTGAGCTTTGACATATCTTGAATGTCACAGCCAAAGATGAGAGATTTAGAAACAATCCATTAATTCCAGAGGACAAAATCCAGTGGTGGACATTATCATAGAGTGAAACCACATGGATCTCCCAAATGGAAATGATCCCAGTCCGTTGCTTTCTCTCCTTTTTCTGAACTTTTAAAAACAGTTGTTGTTCCTCAAAGTCTAAAGAATTGTTACTCAAAGTCTAAAAGCACATGAGAGTTGGTGGGAGGAAAATATATATTACACTTGCATAGAGAGATGGTTACGCAACTGATAAGATACTTAACTACTCTCCATAAAATCTACTCTGATTTCCTATCATTGATGTGGAAGTAACGCTAATTAGATTCTCAAGGTTATAATAGGATAAGTTCTAGATAGGTCTTTTAAGCTACAAACTCATGATTCTAGTACCAGATTGAGTTTGAAGTATGAAATTTGAGTATGAAGTCCAGCCAAGATAAATATGGAGAGAATCATTAATACCTACGTTGGAAATTAGGTTCTTATTCTTTTTTGACTGGTAATTGGTTAAACCAGGGTAGGGAATATTCATGGGCAGTATAAGGCTGGTGAAATCATTAATAGCAAGAGATGATGAGCTGAAAGTTAAGTACATTACCTCCCTTTGCTTGAATTCTGTAAGTTGATAATTTTGTATCCAAATGACCTTTTACAGAAAAAAAGGTTTTCATCCCTGCATTAAACAATGAAAAAAAGTCTTTAAATTATCCTTTCTACCTCACATAGACACAGAATCTCAGAGTGGGTAAGTGACCTCAGAGATCATCTGGTCTAAGCAATACCTAAATAAGTCTCCTGTTGGGATTCGGGAGCCACCTGCCAGTGACTGCTGGAGATCTAACTCAGACTTGTAGAATGGATCTCTTCATTGAGAGGTAATGATGATGATGATGATGATGATGATGATGATGATGATGATGATGATGCAAGGAGAATGACAGGGAGTTGCTGTTCACTGACCTCTCTCCTCTTCCCTCTTGCCTCCATTTTTTTTTTCATTCCAATCCAAAAGTAACATCTTCGAAGACTGCTTTACAACTCCTTCAAGTGTTATGATTCACAGCTGTGGAGGATCTCAGAGAATTGATCTGCCCCTTCACTTAGGCATAGCTATTCACCATCTCCCTTGTATAAAACACCTAATAAGTGGCTGTCTAGAGTTTGGAACACTTCTAGCTCTGAGGAACTACTCATGAATATCCAAGATCACCAGTTCTATTTTTCTGTCATCATAAGTATTAGGAAGAAGTTTTTCCTTAAATCAAATCTAATTCTACCACTCTGAAACTCCCACCCTTTATTCTTGGTATTATCCTCTAAAAGCAACGAGTGCAAATCCAATCCCTTTTCCATACATCAACTCATTAAGTATTCTTTTTCCTCATTCAAACATCCTTAGGCCTTCAAACAATTCTTGTATAAGATATGTATAGTGTGAACTTGAGGTCCTTCACCATCCTGGTTATCTTTCTCTGAAACTCATCAGCTTTTCGTGTTCTTTCTAATATATAGTTACCAGAATGTACATAATATTTCAGATATGGGCTAACCACAACAGAACACAATCGAATTATTCCTTTCCTAATCTATTTTTATGCATCTTTTAATTCAGTTGAAAATTATACAAACTTGGCTTTGTTATTACTTTTTTTACTTATTTTGCAGTCCACTCATACCACCAGATCTTTGTCAGATCAACTAAGTAGCACTGTTTCTCAATCTCATTCTTGTAAAGTTGATTTGTTGAACCCAGATATAATTCCTTACATTTACTCCTGGTCAAATTCATTTTGGTATCATAGACTAAGATCTGGAAGACATCTCCAAGATCATCTAGCCCAACTCCCTTATCTTACAAATTAAAAAAATAAGTGAGACTCACAGAGATTAAAGGGTTTGCCCAAAAGATTGGCCCAACATCAAAATCATTAAGAATTTTTAAAATTGTGATTTCATCATTTAATGGTATAATTATTTTTCTAAGCTTTGTGTCACCTAGAAATCTGATAGGCATGTCACCAATTTCTTTATCTAAATCACTGTAAAAAAAGTAACTAGACCAGAATTAGATCTTTTTCCAAAGTAACACTGAACCACCAGTGATTTTTCATTAGGCCAAGCTGTTTAGCTAGTATTGAATCCAATTAACTTCACCATTACCTAGTCCATTTCTCTCTCTTATAAAAAATAGTATGATAGCTATCTAAGCAAATATCTCCATTTCTTTGAACTGTAGTAGTCAAAAAGTAATCTGTCACAAAGAGAAATAAGGTTTGCCTATCATAACTCAGGAATGGTGGGAAATGAGTCATTAGGCACTAAGAGTCTGTTTACAATTCAATGAATATTAATCTCATAGTTGATACATGCATTGTACACTGCTTCCAATGATAAAAAAATGAAATTGAACCACAAAATAAATAATGTGATAAAAGAAACCAAGAAACAAAAGGAAGTTTCAGCAAAATAGAAGCATAATTAATAGATTCTTCACTAAGACATTATACAAAGAAGCTAATAGTATTTGGTTTATGATGCACATTAGGTCAACATCTTACAGTATTTCATAGGACTTTGATAATCTCATCTTAGAATGTTCTTGATGAACATAAATAAAAAGAATGACAAATGTTGCAGCTTTTGTCAACATGAGTTATATGAAGATGCAAAGGTAAAGCACTTCTATGAATAACTTGATAAAATTACCTAATTCAAAGTTCATACACAATGATTTTTAAATTCTAAAGTAGGCACAGAGAAGAGTGGCAGAAAGTGTGTTGGACAATATGGTTTAGGTATTAGAAATGAAAGTGGTAAAGCTCTTAACAATCTTAACAATCTTTTCCAAGCTTATTCAATATTATTTCTATTAATACTATGTTCCAATCAAATTTAGCTTATTTTAATATGGTATAATCTCATATTGTGCCATATTATTATACCTCCTATACAACATTCTACATCCCATTTCTTAACTTTTATACACAACTGTCCCCCAATCTGATAATCCACTTCATCTCTGATTCCTCTTAGAATTTCTAGTTTCCCCCAGAGCTCAGGTCCAGTGTTAGCTCACTCAATAGCCTATTCTGATCCTTTGATGGATAGTGTATTCCAGCAAAATTACATTGATTTTGCTTTAAATAGATTTTGTATTAACATATATGTGTATTTGTGTATGTGTGTTCTGAAATAATGCATAATCCTTACATGCAGGGACTGTCTTTTTTTTCCTTTTTTTTTTTTTTTTTTCTTTTAAATCCCCAGTACCTAGAATAGTGACTGGCAAAGTGTTTATTATAGACTGGTTTATTATAGACTATACCAAAGCTTATGCTCTACATATTTTTTAATACTTTTTTTTTAGAAATAGTTGGGAAGTCCTGGGCATGATAAGCACCAAATCATATCCCCCTCACCAATCCACCAACCCCCGAAACCACTCACATGACCCTTCCTTAACAATTAGGAAGCAATTGATTGCTGATGTGGGATTCCTATTACAATTAGTTACTATGTACAATCATACTATCAATGCTAATTAATGAAGAAAAGTAAAAATCAATGTGAAGTAAAATGAAAAAAATAAACTAAGACACACTACATATAGTGGTGACAGCATCAACCTGACTTATTTCTTTAAAAACTACTGATGCTGAGAAAAGATAAATAGAAAATATATAGTTATATCTGATGACCCAAAATTCTTGGTGTAGTTTTAAGTTTTAAATTTTGTTTATGTTTACTTAATTTTATGAATTTTGAGGAACCTGTGTTTAATTATAATAATACAGGCACACTAGTATTATTCATTGTGTGGGTATAAAACAGTTTCTAGATGACGCTTTCTCAGACCACTGAAATGGTAGAGGAGTTCCTCTTGCTTGAATACCTCAACCACCTGATTTATCTCCATTAGGCTGTTTCTTGTTGGATCTTGTCAACAGTGTTATGGATATATCAGAACCACATTTTGGGGATGATCTGAAGGCTAGGATTTACAAATGTAATCTTTTTAGTCACTGAGTAGCAGGTGATGAAAAATTTTACAAAGTTCAAGAATTGACTAGAAAAAGGGATATAATAAGATGAAATATATTTATGCTTAATTTTAATAAGAAATATCAATATTTTAATATTAGATAAATTACCTTTCAAAATTATTTTTGCAAATCTGGAACATTCATCCTTATGAAATTATAAAAATATAAATTCTACTAAGACTTTTGGGACATGCTGAAAAATAATTCTGATTAGCACTGTTTCTCATGGAAGGTGTTAACATATGTGAGATGTGTCACTAATTATTGTCATTCAGTTGTTCTCTTCATGACCCCATTTGGGGTTTTCATAGCAAAGGTACTAGACTGGTTTGCATTTCTTCTCCCAGATCATTTTACAGATAAGAAAATTATTTGTGGAGGCAAATAGTGTCAAGTGAATTGTCCAGGGGTTACACAGCTAGTAAGCATCTAAAGCTGGATTTGAACTTAGAAAGATGAGTCTTCCTAATTCTAAGCCAAGTACTCTAATCATTCATCAACTTAGCTGCCCCTAGCTGGTGCCACGACACCAGAGTTCAAATTCTACCTCAATACTCATTATTTTGTGAACTTAAGAAAGTTGTTCATCCTCTCAGAATTTTAATTCTTCCATCTTTAAAATGGATATAATATTACTTATACTTCCTATTTTGTTGGTTGTGAGATATATTTGCAAACATTATAACTCTATGGAAATGTGTTATTGTGTAAAGCAGCCAAGAAAGCAAGCATATGAAAAAAATCCAGAAAAACCTTCAGCCAGCAAACAATACTTCTTGCCAAGTTTAGAAACAGTCAATGATAGTATTAATTTAGAATACAAACTCATTGGTAAAATGCTATAGTGAAAGATAGCATAAGATTAAATGCATCATCATTTTAAAATAAGCAGAAATTAGTAAGAAGAGACAAGAGGAAAATAGATCCAAAAATGGGGGGGAAATCTCAGGTGATATTATAAAGCAAGAACTATCATCCCACAGACTTTTCTCAGCTTTAAGATGTCCATGTATATCTCATATATATACACACATATAGACCTACACACCATATGTAATATATACATATATATATATACATATATATATATATATAACATATACATGTCAGATATATAGATATGTCTCAGCTGGTTGAGCATTGCTGAAATGCTTTTTTACCTCATTCTTAAAAAAATAAAAACTTTTTCATTCCAAGAATCCCTTACTGGTTATGGGAGGACAACCATAAAAGTTTTGAAATAAGATATAATGTATATAAATACACACACACATGCAAAACTATATTAGTAATGATATCTGAAAATCTCCAATTTGGAAAGATGAGGAAACAATCTGATAACTTCTTTAAAGGCACTTTTTCCTCATCTGGTAGGCAGAAGCCCTCAAGTAAATTTAAGAAAGAGCTAAAAATATGTTGTCTAACTAGCCCTGAGGCATATGGTTCAGATAGTCTCATTCTAAGAAAATATTGACACTTCATCAAAAGAGCAGTGTCAGGAAGAAGTAATGGAGATAAATAGTTTGATGAAAGCTAAAAAACTAGAATAAGCACTAAAGGCTAGTTGGAGAGAAAAATAGATGGAGTCCATTGAATCCAAATAATTTATGATTCCAATGTTAAGTTGAAAAAGACTTTCCATATGTGCACCACTTAAAAAGCTTCACTTACTATTAAAATAACCCTATCACCCCCTTTCTTGACATCAATTATCATCTTATCTGATAAAAAATTTTGGTCTACATTTTTCCCCTGTGTAGCATCATCATTATCATCATAAAAACTAACATTTATATAATAGTTACTTTATGCAAGACAGTATATTAAGTGCTTTATAGTTATTATTTTATGCCATCGTCACAACAACCCTGGGAGAAAAGTACTATTATTTTACAGATGAAGAAACTGAGTAAAACAGCAGATAATTGATTTGCTCAAGGTAACCCAGCTAATAAGTATCTGAAGCCAGACTTGAACTCAGGTCTTCCTGACTCCAAACCCAGCGTATTAGCCACTCTTCACCTAGCTGACAGAAGTGAGAAAGAGAGGGGGATATTTTTAAATCTATTGACTACTTCTACCAAATATTTTTACTTTTGTGCAGTCATTTTCAATCATATCCAACCCAGAGAGGTTTTCTTGGCAAAGATATTGGAGTAGTTTGCCATTGTCTTCTCCCAATCCATTTTATGAACAAGGTTTCGTTATTCAAGGTTAAGTGACTTGCCCAGGATCACATAACTAGTAAGTATCTAAGGCCACATTTTAACTCAGGAAGATGAGTATTCCTAAATCTAGGTTCAATTCTCTTTTCATAGTATCACCTTTCCCCCTCCTCACTTGGAATGTTCTAAGGCACTTTGTATAATTTAATTTTGAAATGTTTTCCCCTTCTCAAAATTTAACAATATTAGATTTCTCTCATAGGAACCATGAACTAGAGACTACCTTGTCATCTCTTCACTTACTAATCCTTCATTTTAGAATACTAGCTAATTCAGAAGTAAACTAAGAGTTTAAGTGACAAAAAGACAAGACCAGAGCCATCTTGGTGGTTTAGCTTTCTGTTATTCAAAGATACATATCCAAATATTTCTAAATGATTCAGAGAAATTGTCCCCTATCAATCAGGAATTGTTTCATCCTTTCAATGAGTTGGTGGATGAGCAAAGAAAGAGGTGACTGGGGGGAAGACTGCAATTATCAAGTTTCCCAGCAGCTTTTCACTTGAAGTTTGAAGCTGCCATCTTTGACCCGTAAGCCTAGCAAATGAGATATTGTCATCTTGTTGTTTTGTTCATGAATGCTCTGTGCTCCCTTTTAAGTGGCCTTGAAGCTATAAAGATTTAAATCAGAGATCAGTACTATTACCACAATATAAGATTAGGACATGATCTTCCTGTTCAGCCTGGCACCATTACTTACCCCCAGAAATCTTCCTTGCACAGATTGCTAGCAAAACCATATGTTTTTAATTCAATGATATAATTATAAGTTTGGTATAATTTTTCATGAAAGTAACTGAGTGTTCTAAGACCAAAATAATATTTTTTTTACTTCAATTTAGTCAGAAGACATATCTTCATATTGATCTCATATACTAATAATGTGAATTGATTATCTTGAATAGATACCTAAATATCTCATCCCTTCTCCATCACCACCACTACTGCCATCTTTAAGCAGCAGCAACTTATCTAGTAATAACCATCAATAAGCCTTAGCTTATTGTTCTTCTATTCAAACACATGGCTAAAATCTGTAAATACTAAATACTAAGACATGTAGTGCCTAAATTTAAAAGTTTTCATGACAAGTAACAGATTTTGCATTAGAGCAGGAAAAAGACCTTCAAAAGTGAAGAAAAATAGTATAAATTATTCCATATTTTCCTGTAGTTACAAGAAATCAGAGAAAGGAAAGAAATAATATAAACAAAAAATGGAACTCAACCTACAATCAAAATGATAAATTTTACAAACTTGAGTCTAATAATTAGGGAAAAAAAACTAAACCTTAAAAAGAGGCATTTGAGATATTATTGGAGGAAAAAGAGATAAGCAGACTATTTGACTTAAAAATATCCCTAAACAGAATCCCAAGAAAGGTAAATAAGTGAAATTAAGAAAAAAGGACTGAGAAATGATGGTAATTATTATAGTGTAGATGTGTACATATCAATCGATGTTGGGCAATACACAAAGTGTGATCATGAAAGGCTGTAAAGGACCTAAGGGACTCAAGATTTCAGGCAATTTCATTCAAGAAATTGAGAGAAATGTTAACCAATGCAAGGGCCATGGGAAGACCCCTGTGATACTCCATTAGAGTCACATTTCCAAAGTTAAATGTATCATAAGGTCTCTATTGTGAAGAGGCAGTCCAATTTTACTTTCTAAGTTTTTAAGTCCCTCACTTTTGCTTTTGCTGAAATTGTTAGTGTCAGGTTAAGAAAAAACCTAAAAATTGTTATAGCCAATCTCTTATTTTAGAAACAGCATTGTTTTCAAAACCTAGAAGTGTATCTTTGGCTCCCAGTTATGCACCAGTGAAATTCTATTTTGATCTTCCTCCCATCAGGGAGGATCATTTAGGGTGTTTTGTGCTGTTATGGGAAAATTAATCAAATATTATATCTATAACCTTAAAGACTTTTAACCATTATATTTGGAGCCAGAAATGAACATTGCTTGATGTTTATTGAGGGCCATGTAAAGCCTCTTCTTAGGTCATTACTGATCAGACCTCATTTAAAAAGAAAAGATTAAAAATTTTAAATTATTTTAAAAGCATAATTACTGAAATAGTAATATCCAAATTCCAAGGGCAACCCATAGAACCAAGCTATCCTACCATATATAAAGCAATTTTTGTTTATTTTTTCCATGAGCTTCTTTTTCTTTCCTTTTGTAAAAAAAAAAATAAGTCTTTATAAAAGTTATATCAAGAGAACAACTGGCGCCAGGGCAATAAAACATGATTCCTGAAAACACAGCTTATGGCTCAGATGCAGACACTAGACTATGATCACTATGGCACTCATAAAATCTTAAATATTCATAAACCATTAGTGGAAATCAAATAGCCCTCTAACAGGGTGACTTAAGAATAACTAACAGTAGAGCCTACATGATTTGTGTAAAAGTGATTTCATGTATGTTTTGGCAGCATAATAACTTTATAAAGATTTTTTTCATGCTTATTCTGAAAACTCACTGAGAAAACAATACAACAATCAAGATAATCTTCACTAAAAAGAAATTTTATTTTTCTCTAGTATTTAGAGCAAAGTCTAGGGATGAATGTTAGAATATCATTTGGGTTAAACGTGATACATCAGGGCATCATTTAATAAGCTAAGCAACTAGAGAAATAACACCTAAAATGCAGACATGAAGCAGAAGCTGAGAGTGACTTAAGGTAGCTTGAAAAATAATCAACCAAAAATTAGTCACCAGCTCTCTGAGGAAAGAAACTGGAATGAGCTAAAAAAAGAAAGTTGAGTTTTGTGTGTGGTGGAGCTATAGAGGGAGGTAAGAAACAGAGGACAGGAAAGTCATGTTCTTTGCTTCTTATTCTTTCTGTTGTCTGCTGGTGACAGTTTCAAACTGGTTTAAAAAAATAATACAATATATTTTATGACTATTCTGTACTTTGACTCACAAAGTAGAGTAAAAGCTTAGGTTACTTACCCTTCCTTCTACAATTTCAAAATAGAGCTAATATTAATTTATAATATATGCGAATGGCGTAGCGTGAAGTTAGTCAAGTGGTTCTTTAACAGACATATGGGAGACAACCAGAAACCAGATACTATTTGGAAACTGTTCAGTATGGTTTCAGTACCTCTGCTCCCAGAAACATGTTTGATCAATTGATTAATCAACAAGCACTTATTAAAAACATACTATGGGCCAGGCATTATACTAAGCAATAGAGCTACACAGATGAAGAACAAAACAATGAATATTCTCAAGGAGCTTATTTTCTATCCTAAATTATAAATTCCTCATCATAATGTAAACTTCTAGGGGACAGAAGTTATCTTATTTACTTTTGTATTCACAAAATCCAATACTGTCTTCTTTATAATTAAAGGGCCAAGACCTTAGTTAATGTTCTCTAGGTTGAAGAAGAAATCAATTATTATCCTCAGAGTATAGAGTTTCTTTTCATTTGAGCAAGGTGAAAGAGATTCCCTAGCATTTCAGAAGCAATGAGCTTCTTGATTTAGTCCCACCTCCCAAATACTCCTCAAAGAAACAATAGCTGCCTAATATGACCTAGGGCATCTGAGGCCATATCCAAGGCTTTCCATGCTCTTTAGCAACACTAAAGAAGTTCATAGAGAAGGTATGGGGGTTGGGATTATCTCATAAATTCACATATATGTCTGTCATATTGCCAGTAGTACAGAATTTCAGAATAACAGAACTTCCAAGTTGTAAGGTGCTTCATCAGCATCAAGTCACCACAGTAAATGGGAGGCCTCATTCAAACCTTTTTTTTAACCTTAATTTTAAGTCAGAGTGGGTTTGTCATAGCAAGTTTTTAGAGAAAGAAACTAAGCTAAGGAAATTAGGCTGATAATTGAAGACAATGATTTGATTAAGATCACAAAGAAAATTCACAAAGCAAAGATTTCAGTGTCTAATTTAATTCTTATAGATCCATGCTATCGAGGAAGAGTAAAATAATTGTGAAGCATTTAATAAATATAAAGTGCCATTTAAACAGAAAATAATGACAGCAAGTAGAGTTTTTGGAGAGGAAACTTAGTGAGACAAAAATTTTAAGAGATAATATAATATTAATAAAAAAAATTCTCCATTATGACAATAGCAGTCCTACCTGACAATGTGCTCACTTGCAAGTTGTAAGTAAACCCTGCTCCTTTTGGAAACCTTAAACGGATGAGAATTAGCCATTCTCCTTAAGTTATGATGAGCCACAGATGAACTATGTGTTTAGTCAGTGTGCTTTAAAAAATGTTATTTGGTCTAAATATAGAGACTTTCTGAATTGCTGCCCTATGAAAACTTAAAAATATAAATGCTCTAGGTACTTGGTCTAATAATAAAAGGGAGGGCAAAGAGTTCAGCTCTGGAGAAAGGAAATATTCTTTGTGTTGAAAGCTGGTTATAATTAAACATTAAACAAATGTTGCTTCTTGCCGTAATCTGGCCTGTCATAAACATGACTAAAATCCCAAAATATATTTTATCAGCTAAATATCTTGTTTTCAGCCAGGTAGCAATATTATATGTTTGGCTCTCTTAGTAAAGGGAAATGGAAAAATTCACAAGTCTGAAAGCTGTCATTTCATTTATTGGGAGATATATATCCTATGAGAAACAAATCATGACCCCAGCCTTGGAGTTTGAAAATTAAGTAAAGCCATGGAACTAGGAGAAGATCAACAAAGATGTGAAAAGGAGTAAATAATCTATTGTTTTATGGTAATGTATTCAGAAATTACAATGGAACCCTTCGATCTTCTCTTTAAATGTTATTCTGAAACAAGTTGTCTCTATGTAAATGTTAAGATAAATCAAAACTCCATGACACAAGTAATCATGAAGATAAGTATGTTCATTGAGTGATTGCTTATCACATCAAGGAAGAAATGAAACAGGAAGACTCTTGCTTGCCAAAGAGGATTTTGTTTTGTTTTGTTTTGTTTTGATTTTTATTGTTGTAAAGAGTACTTGGGCCCAAATCAAAGTAGAAGAGAGTTCTAAAGATGCTCCTGTATGTAGTTAACATTGTGCTGATTGCATTAAGGTCCAGAAAGAGGACTCCATCACTAAGATCCAAATTAATTAAAAAAACATCAGATATTCATAGAGGAAAAAACAAAGTGATGAAAAATATTTATTGCCCATAACATGTTGTTGGGTGGAATTATGCCATTGAATTCATTCATCAGGACATATATCTTTAAAAGTTACTACTAATATGGGCAGAGAGCTAGATGAGTACTGAGCTGGAGAAGGAAAGTAGGTAGTATTTTACCCATAGTAATAGATACAATGTGCAGTGTTTTAAATGAACCTAAGTTGTTCTTAAGCAGATGTTAAAATGTTTGTAAATCAATTTTCAGACCAAAAAGTACTATAAAAATAATTGTTGTTATTATACTTTAATAAAAACATTATCCCCTTCCGTACCTGTGATTCAACTTCTGATCTTTTATAGTTTAGAATCTGTTATCTAGAACCCATTGTTCCGACTTATCCCAACCCTTGAATCTCAGCATTCAACATCCACCTCAATCTAAATCTTCAACTCCTCCTTGCTTGTCATCTAACGACTACAAAGGCAATGTTATTGTTTTTCCCATTTTACAGATGAAGTAAATGAGAAGTCGAGTAACTTGGCCAGGGTCGTCCAGCTAATAAGCAACTGAAATAATATTCAAACTCAAGATTTCCTGACATTAAAACTAGTACTTTACCACCTAATTGTTTAGTTGTGTTCCATTACTATCCATTATGATTCTAAGAATCTAGACTCTCAAAGTACTTGACACTTCAATCAGAACCAGATAACTGAGCAGCATTTTTGATGACATTCAATTCTGTTATTACTTATAGCATTAAAGGACTGTAGAGGTAAAACTAGAAGTTTTTGAAGCTCATCTAGTCCGATTCTTTCATTTTATGAATGAGAAAGATGAGATTCATAGAGATCTATTTGTCCATGGCAACATAGATACAAGTGACAAAGCTAGGATTTTAATCTAGACCCTATGATTCCAAAGCCATACCTCTTTCCACTGCCCACTCTCTATGCTCCTGGTCAAAATAACCTGGGAATAGATGCACTACTTCAAAAATCTGAATGATGACATCTAATGTAGTAGCCACCCTGAACTTCCCTCCAGTTAAGCCTTTCTGTTAAGCCAAATAAGAAATAATAGAACTAATCCAAAAGCAAGATGCTATATTCAAATTCCATTAACTGTTTTTAAATGTTTTTATTAAAGCTTTTTATTTAGAAAACATCGGTAATTTTTCAACATTGATCCTTGCAAAATCTTCCATTCCAAATTTTCCCCTCCTTCCCCCCACATCCTCTCCTAGATGACAGGTAGTCCAATACATTAAATATATTAAAATATGTTAAATCCAATATAAGTATATACATACATACATACACATACACACACAAAGCCATGTTGCTGCACACACAAAAAAAATCAGATCAAGAAGGAAGTAAAAAAAAACTTAGGAAGAAAACAAAATGCAAGCAAACAACAACATAGAGAGTAAGCATACTATGTTGTGCCTCACATTCAGTTCCCACAATCCTCTCTGGATGTAGATGACTCTCTTCATCACTTAACTAGTGGAACTGGTTTGAATCATCTCATTGTTGAAGAGAGCCACATCTATCAGAATTGATCATTTTATAGTCTTATTGCTGTGTATAATGATCTCCTGGTTCTACTCATTTCACTTAGCATCAGTTCAAGTAAGTCTTTCCAGGCTTCTTTGAAATCATCCTGCTGGTTGTTTCTCACAGAACAATAATATTCCATAAGATTCATATACCATAATTTATTTAGCGATTCTCCAATTGATTGGGCATTCATTCAGTTTCCAGTAGCCACTACAAAAAGGGCTGCTACAAAAGTTTTTGCACGTGTGGGTCCCTTTCCCTCCTTTAGGATCTCTTTGGGATATAAGCCCAGTAGAAACACTGCTGGATCAAAGGATATGTACAGTTTGGTAACTTTTTGGGCATTGTTCCAAATTGCTCTCCAGAATGGTTGGATGCATTCACAGTTCCACCAATAATGGATCAGTGTCCCAGTTTTCCCACATCCCCTCCAACATTCCTCATTATCTTTTCCTATCATTTTAGCCAATCTGACAGTTGTATAGTGGTATTTCAGAGTTATCTTAATTCACATTTCTCTGATCAATAGGATTGGAGCACCTTTCCATATGACTACAAATAGTTTCAATTTCTTCATCTGAAAATTATTTTCATAGCCTTTGACCATTTATCAATTGGAGAGTGTCTTGAACTATTATAAATCTGAGTCAATTCTCTATATATTTTAGAAATGAGGGCTTTATCAGAACCTTTGGTTGTAAAAATGTTTTCCCAGCTTATTGCTTCCCTTCTAATCCTGTCTGAATTAGTTTTGTTTGTACAAAAACTTTTTAACTTAAAATAATCAAAACTATCTTTTTTTGTGATCAATATATTCTCTAGTTCTTTAGTGACAAATTCCTTCCTCCTCCACAAATCTAAGAAATAAACTATCCTATGTTCTTCTAATTTGTTTATAGTATCATTTTTTATGTCTATATAATGAACCAATTTCAATGTTATCTTGGTATATATATATATATGGTATTAGGTGTGGGTCTATACCTACTTTTTGCCATGCTAGTTTCTAATTTTCCCAGCAGTTTTTGTCAAATAGTGAATTTTCATCCCAAAATCTGAGGTCTTTGGGTTTGTCAAACACTAGATTGCTATAGCCATCGAATATTTTGTTCTGTGAATCTAACCTAATCCACGGATCAACTTCTCTATTTCTTAGTCAGTACCAAATGGTTTTGATGACCGCTGTTTATTATAATTTTAGATCAGGTACAACTAGGCACTTTCATTTGATTTTTTTTTTTTTTCATTAGTTCCCTTGAAATTCTTGACCTTTTGTTCTTCCAGATGAATTTTGTTGTTATTTTTTCTAGGTCAGTAAAATAGTTTCTTGGAAGTTTGATTGGCAGAGTACTAAATAAATAGATTAGTTTAGGTAGTATTGTCATCTTTATTATATTCACTCGACCTATACATGAATACTTGATATTTATTCCAGTGGCTTATATCTGACTTTATTTGTTTGGAAAGTGTTTTGTAGTTTTGCTTATATAATTCCTAGCTTTCCCTTGGCAGATAGATTCCCAAATATTTTATCCTATCAACAGGTATATTAAATAGAATTTCTCTTTGTATCTCTTGGTGTTGGATTTTGGCAGTGATGTGTTAGGATTACTAAGTGAGAACTGAGGTTGTCTGGATAGTTACAAGGTGAGAACTCAGGTTGACTTGATAGAGGGGGCAAGCTCATTGGCTGGGGTGGTTCTTCCCAGAAGCCCTTGCATTATCCCACGCCCATTCTCTGGGAGGATAAAAGAGACAGCACTGGGCGCAGAGAGCAGATCGGCCTGGAGAAGGATAAGAGCTGGAGGAGATTCAGAGCCAGGATTCAAGAAGAAAGACTCTGAATTGCATCAGGCTTGACGGGGCTCTCTGCAGGAAGGGAAGTCACTTCTTTGGACAAGAGTTAACAGCAACTGCCTGGAGACAACGGTTCGTTACAGGAAGAAGAATCTGTCTGAAAGATTTGAGTAGACACAGTAGATCTCTTCCCAGAGAGCGATCCGGCAGCTTCTAGAGACGACAGCTCACTACAATTGGCGTCCATACGTGGGGCAAGGACTTTTGCTTATCCTGACAAGAGGAACTAGACCAGACCTTCGCAATTTGGCGCCCGAACAGGGACAGACACGGTCCTGATTCCAGTGGAAAAGCTTCCGATCTAGATCTCAGTCTCTCTGACCCAGAACCGTGAGTAACGAGGAAACTTTGTTAAAGATTAAGTGAGCATACTAATAGATAAATAAGGAACTTAACTTATTAAGGGCTAAACCAGGAATCTCTTATAGTGAAATGGGGCAAACACCTTCTGTTCAAGGAAAATGTTTGGAGAGCATCATCAAGGTTATGAAAAGCCAAGGATTGATTATAATTTTAGAGGAGATTACTGAACTTTTAAGAACTGTGAAGGTTATATGTCCTTCTTTTTCTCTGGAAAAAGAATTGGATCCAGATGAGTGGAAATTAGTAGGAGAGCAATTAGGTGAACACTACAATTGCCTTTGTGACATTTTGCCCTTTGGTTCCAGACCAAACTCAGTTTCCAAAGATACAATTCATACCTACAATTTAATCCAAATGGCTTTAAAAAATGTTATTCTAAAGGAAGAGATGAAGGAGCAAAATGGGGAGGTGTCAACTAAACTAGGTGAAAAGGATGAATCAGATAACAATGAAGTTAAGTACAATTCTGAGCAACAGGAGCACCTCCCATCTCCTCCCTCAATTAACCCTTCATGGGTGGAGCAAGAAGGAGGAGAGGAAGAGGCAGAAACACAAACAGAATTGCCTGTGAAGCAGCCTAAGCCTATGACAAGATTAGAAAAAGCATTGGTTAAAGCTAAGAGAGAAGGACAGGATATAAGTGATTTTATACATGCATATCCTGTGATTGAAAATACTGACTCTGTAGGTAAAAAAAGGAGAAGATATGCACCTTTAGATTTGAATAAAATTAAGGATTTGAAAAAAGGTTGTACCCTTTATGGGGCTACATCAGCTTATGTTAAAATGTTACTAGATGGTTTGTCTTATGAAGTCCTAACCCCGAATGATTGGAAATCCATAGCAAGGATATGCCTGGAACCTGGAGAAAATTTATTATGGCTTTCGGAATTTCATGAATTATGTAAAATTCAAGTCAGATGCAATTTGGAAATAGGAGTTAACACACAATTCACTTTTGAGCACTTGGCTGGTGAAGGTCGGTATGGAGAGAATTCAGAACAGACTGATTATACCATGACAATATATGAACAAATTGCTAAGGCTGCAATAAAAGCTTGGGGTGTCCTTCCTGGACAGAAAGATCGTGGAGAGGCTTTCACTAAAATACAGCAAGGTCCCAATGAACCTTTTGCAGATTTTGTGGGACGTTTGCAAACTGCTGTCAAAAGAACTATTGGAGAAAATTCAGCTACAGAAATAATCTGGCTAAGGAAAATGCCAATGAGATTTGCAAAAGAATTATATGGGGATTAGACAAAGATGCTCCTTTAGAGGAGATCATAAGATGCTGTGCTACAGTGGGAACAAATGCTTTTTACACCCGGACAATGATGAATGTGGAAAGACAGGGTCCCTCATGGCAAGGGCCTTCTAGAGAAACTCGGCGATGTTTTCAATGTGGAAAAATTGGACATCTAAGAGCTCAGTGTAGGTATGGAGATACAGTGAGAAGACAGGGTGAAAGAAGACCTAAAACCCCATGTCCAAAATGCAACAGAGGACTCCATTGGGCATCAGAGTGTAGAATAATTCAGGGAAATGGGATGAGGGGCCCAGATCCAGGGCCCCAGGCAAAAAAGACTTGGGGCATGATGGCAGCTGATGTTACACCCAAAGAGCCTTTAGAAGGTCAGGACTCTGATTTGATCAACCAGCAGAAACGCAATCACATGGCAGAAAGGGATTACCTGATAAGTGAGCCAAAAGGCAATCAGATTGCAAAAATGGATTACACTTGGGGAGAATACAGGCCTTTTAAACCAACAGGGCTGTGCCCAGTGCAAACAACTCCAATGTAATTGTCAGATGATGAGAAGAGATTTAGAAAGTGGTAAATAGAAGGAAATTAGATAGGTTAACTGCCTGGGAGAGAGGGTTTGCTTGTATTTCTTCAGCAGGAGAAGGAATCAGATGGGTGCCAACGAGTCATATTCGCCTTGTCCATCAGAGAGAGACAGAAAAAGAGAAAGACCTCAAAATAAAGGAGAAGATCTAAGAAACATCTGACACTGAAAGAGCATGGATAATAAGAAGACTGTTAAAGAACTTTAAAAACCAGCAGGAATTATTGGACTTCCTCACACAAGATGAGACTAATGGACAATGGACCTATGGACATTTATAAATTTTCAATTTATGATTATTTGATTATGATTATGTTATATACTTCTAGCATGTGTTATGTTACTATGTTACTATGTGCTTATGTAATTTATGTAATTATCTGTAATACTTCCCATATTGATGGATTTATGTTTCAAGGTCATGACTGTCCTATGTTCTAAATCAAAAGAAAGGGGGAGATGTTAGGATTACTAAGTGAGAACTGAGGTTGTCTGGATAGTTACAAGGTGAGAACTCAGGTTGACTTGATAGAGGGGGCAAGCTCATTGGCTGGGGTGGTTCTTCCCAGAAGCCCTTGCATTATCCCACGCCCATTCTCTGGGAGGATAAAAGAGACAGCACTGGGCGCAGAGAGCAGATCGGCCTGGAGAAGGATAAGAGCTGGAGGAGAT